>NW_003852456.1:3349053-3354774 GCF_000181295.1 Otolemur garnettii
AGTCTCCTGCCTCCACCTCCCAAGTAGCTGGGACCACAGGCACCCGCCACAATGCCTGGCTATTTTTTGGTTGCAGCCGTCATTATTGTTTCGGTGGGCCCGGGCTGCATTTGAACCCGCCACCTTAGGTGTATGTGGCTGGCACCTTGGCCACTTGAGACACAGGCACCGAGTCCCAGGGGCAGTTTGCATGGAAAAATAGCACAGTCATACAGCCAACAAGTCACAGGGAGGAAGAACTTTGTTTTCCTACTTGGCATTCACTATGGCAGTATTTTTCAAGCTCTAAACCCATGCTTCCTTGGGTGAATATAAAAAAATCACATGTTCTTTCTTTCATTTTTTTTTCTTGAAGTTTCAAAATTAAGTATGTTGATGAAAAATATCAAAGCAATGATACTTTATTTTATTTATTTATTTATTTATTTAGAGACAGAGCCTCACTATGTTGCCCTTGGTAGAGTGCTATGGCGTCACAGCTCACAGCAACCTCAAACTCTCCGGCTTAAACGATTCTCTTGCCTCAGCCTCCCCAGTAGCTGGGACTACAGGTGCCCACCACAATGACCAGCTGTTTTTGTTGCAGTTGTGTAGCCAGCCCAGGCCAGGCCTGATTGGAACCTGCCAGCCTGGGTGTATGTGGCTGGCACCCTAACCACTATGCTAGGGGCACCAGCAATGATACTTTGAAAGAAAAATATTCATAGTAACCTTGAACTACACATAATTTGTCTTATCTCATTTTTTTAATATTGAGGATGCTTGCTCAGTAAAAGTACTATGATAGTTACTTCACAACTGCAAGTGTTCACAGTGCTCTACTGTTTATTTCTGTAGTCAGGAGTGAAGAGGAGAAAACAGCCCAGCAAATGTATATAAATGGAAGAAACAATGCCTGAAAAAGCATGGCTGCTTGTTTTAAGATAAGTAAGTAGATCACCACAGTGACCTGAAAAGTACATCTGACACCTGAATCAAATTCCTTTCCCAAACTTCCTTGGGAGTTCTCATTTCAATAAGATCAGTAAGAAGAGGTTATCTCTGCACAACCTCACACATAAAACTGTCCCATGCTGGCCTCCCAGAGTGGGGGATTACAGGTGTGAGCCACCATGCCTGGCCTGGTCCTAACAACTATCTGAACATGTAAGTATCAAATGGGAAAGTGTAAAGAACCACTGCAGAGGAACCCCTGTGCTTCCTGACATCTGAAGTGATGGCAGGAAACACCCCAGAGCCCCAGAATGGAGGGGCACCTGGCTCCCCAGAAGGCCTGAGGGTGTGTAGCTAATGGTGTTCTTTTAGGGACTGTGTGGGGATACAGAAGAGAGCAAACAGGAAAGCACTGAAGTGACACTCAGCATTTCCCTCCCTTGCAGTCGACTTTCAGCTGATGTTCCCCTTTCTAATCCCCTCCTCGCCCCTTCCTTCACCTTCAATGGCCCCAGACTTCTTAATATGACACCGATCAAGTCCCCTCCCTGCTCAAGAGCCCCCAGTGGCTTCTAAATCTTCACTTCAGGCCCTTGGTCACCTTCCATCATCTTATCACCCCAACTGATTTCCAAACAGGTCATGCCCTCTCCAACTCTATGACCTCTCGCAGCCTGTAACTTGGCTCAGGCTCCCCCTATCCCAGGGAAAGCCCTCCTTTTCTGCAGAAGCTCGCAGACCACCCCTACCCCATCCACACCAGGCCAAGATCAAACTCCATCCCAAGGTAACCTCCCCTTCCCGTTCACAAGGCAGAAGGAACAACAACAAAAAAGTCCTCAAAGCATTTAGCTCTACCTCAGTTTCTTGTGTCAGAATCCCCCCAAAAGACTGCATGCTACATCAGCCTTCCTATTCTCAGGAGTGACACAGAGACTTAACACCAGTAAGCGCTCAGTAAACATTAAGATTTAATTTAATGTGACTTGCTCAACATAGACAGCACAATCTTTAATCATTATTAGTACCCTGCACATACATATGCATATATCCCCTTTGAGGATCCTGGAAATCTAAAGTCCAGACTCCTTTTTCTCTATGCCCGGAGTAGGTTATTTCCAACAATGGACTTGAATATTCTAGTTGGTTACTACTAACCAGTGGATTTCAAGATGCCAAATCAAAATGACTTTTCCTTTGAGTTTAATTCCCCACTTTGTGTTAAATTCAATAATCAATGTCCAAACCTCTCCTGAAATTTTAGAGTTGGTGAGAACCATATATTTTTGGAATTGTATGCACAAGACACTTGTAACTTCAACATACAGTAGCCTTGCCTCAACCACCAATGGCAGCACCACCAGAAAAGGTACCTATGCCTCCCTGCCCTGTGGTCAGGAGGACAGAAGTCAAAAATAATAAAATTTGAACAGGTGTTTGGCTACTAGTTATTTCAGAGGAGTATCGGTGACTGATGAGTTGAATTCAAGTTCAATAAGTGGGAACGCAATGCCTCCTGCAAAGCTCATTCCACACCCATGAAATAGTTAGCTAAAATCACAAAAAAAACATAAAAGGAAATGATATACAGACTGGGCAACCAGCTGAAAGGGACACTCAAAGACAACAACCAACTCTTGTTTTTGTGTACAAATTAGATTCAAAGTTATTTCTATAATGCAGAGCAGAGGAGTTCCAGCCAGGCTCCCCCAGCATCCCCTTTTAATACCTGCTCCCACTGCCCACCCCTGCATTTGAATTTGTCATCCAGGCTATTGTGACTCAGAATAAAAGATTGTGAGCCAGTGATCAGCAGCTCCCAGACTTTTGAATTTCAAAGCTCAATAAAAGATCTCGCAACAAAAATATGAGGAAGGCTGACACTGAGCTTCTATCAGAGAATCCCAATAGCAGGAAAACTCTCTAAAACAATTTAGCACAGCTACCATCACTACTGAAGCCAACCTGGAATTCCAGTGAAGATTCTGAACCCCTAAGGCAGTTCAAAAGACAGTCACCACTTGGATCACTGCAGGTATCACCCTGCTCTTTAATCTGATGCCTCTCCAGTAAGAGAGAGTCCCAGAGCTTCCCTGACTGCGTGAGGTCAATGCTGGGCTGAGGGTGAGGACTTAGCCATTCACCTGCCTGTCAGCTGAGAAAGCTCAGGCACCAACCAAGGATCAATTCGTAAACTTTAAAAATTGCCAAAATAGGGCAGCGCCTGCGGTTCAAAGGAGTAAGGTGCTGGCCCCATATGCCAGAGGTGGTGGGTTCAAACCCAGCCCCAGCCAAAAACTGTAAAAAAAAAAAAAAATTGTCAAAATATTTCTTCTTGGTTAATATGACAGATCACCAATTCCAATAAGCATATAAACTTCTGCAATAAAAAATACATCAACATATTAAAATATTCACAAATGAAATTATGTTGATACATCTAGGATTTCAAAACAGCAATAGTAGAGGAGGGTGGGGTATAAATCAAGTAAGAATGGCCATGCCCTCTCAGCACCTGTAGCTCAAGTGGCTAAGGTGCCAGCCACATACACCAGAGCAGGCAGGTTCAAATCCAGCCAGGGCCTGCCAAACAACAATGACAACTATAACCAAAAAAAATAGCCCAGCGTTGTGGTGGGCGCCTATAGTCCCAGCTACTCAGGAGGCTGAGGCAAGAGAATCATTTAAGCCCAAGAATTGGAGGTTGCTGTGAGCTGTGATGTCATGGCACTTTACCAGGGAGACAGCTTGAGGCTCTAAAAAAAAAGGAATGGCCATGCCATTGGTAAATTTCAAAGTGGGATGATGGGAATGGGAGTTCAATATTATATTTTGAATTATACTACTTTTGTATATGTTCAAATTTTCCAAAGTAAAAAGTAAGTATGAATGAAGTTTCAAACAGAACTATGTATCAAAATGCTGCAGGGGATCGGCGTCTGTGGCTCAAGTGGCTAAGGCGCCAGCCACCTACACCCAAGATGGCAGTTCGAATCCAGCCCCCGCCCGTCAAACAACAATGACGGCTGCAACCAAAAAATAGCTGGGTGTTGTGGCGAGCACCTGTGGTCTCAGGTACTTGGGAGGCTGAGGCAGGAGACTCGCTTGAGCCCAGGAGTTGGAGGTTGCTGTGAGCTGTGACGCCATAGCACTCTACCCAGGAGGACAGCTTGAGGCTCCTGTCTAAAAAAAAATGCTGCAGAACACCTATGTAGTGCATAAAAATGACCTCAAGTGACCCTATGCCCTAATGTGTTCCAGTCCCACAGTACAAAAGCCAGCCAGGTCTCAGGCAGTAATCTTGGCCCCTTTTACTAAGGCAGCTTAACTACAGGGACTTGATTGAGGTTTTTGCTAAAGTTCAAAAAAGAGAAAATTAAGCCATCTTTTGAAATTCAGCACAGGGTACAAAACACAAAATGCCAGTTTTCCTCGCTTTTTATATACTCAATTCAAAGGAAGCTCTGAAAAATCTCTGGTATGCAAAAATAGACAAAACACAACAAAATTTAAAACGCTATAAATTTGTCATACCCATAGTGGGAGACGCATCAGCAGGTAGGAGCGGATCATTCAGAGTAAGGCAGCGTAGCAACAGTGGAAAACGAAAAAGGGCGGCTTTACAGTCTTCCAACGTTTGAACTTTTGACCTCCCAAAATGTCACGAAAGAATTTCTAAACCAAGGAACTTAGGAAGAGTCCTTTCTTCCTTGCAGCCGTTTCATAAAGCATTACCATTTACCAGGCACGCCTGCACCCGCCGTGCCCAAGTGCAAAACTAAAAAGTACATTCTAAAAGTGATGAAACTGGATTAAGAAAAAAATAAGCAGTGTAATAAAACACTGCAAGTGGATGCGACGTCAGAACTAAGTGAGCGGCATACATCACCGCTCCGGAGGCTTCTATCCCTCGCTCAATATTTTCTACTCTTTTGTGGAAGGTCAGACTTTTTCCTCTGGCCCTTTGTTCCCTTTCTTTTCCACAAGCATGCAAAACATGAACGGGTACTGGTGGCAAGACATTTAAGACGAAATCTGCAGTTCTGTCTAGTTCCGAAATGAGAGCGCTTAACTCCCAGCCCACGCCGCCGCCGTCCGACGCGTGCCCGAGTTCGCCTACCCAGGTAGGGGCGTCCCGACCACGGCTGTCACCTCCACCTCCTGCCGCCCCTTCCAGCGCCAGAGCCCCCGTGTTACCTGCTGCCGCTGCCTGGATCCCCCCCTCCACCTCCCTCGCCCGGCGGCTTGGAGAAGCGGAGTCCCGCACGCCGGCAACTTCCGCACCCCCAGCCGAGCTCCCGCACGCCGCCGCCGCCAACCTGACCGGCCCAGGCACCGCCCCGCCGGGGCGCGCCGCCAGAGAGGCTCCCGCGGGCCGCCTGGGAGGCGCGAGGGGCAGGTACGAGCCCCTCCCGGAGGTGCCAGGAAGTTCCCCGAAGCCGCCTTCTCAGAGGGCCGCCGGGCCTCCCCGGCTGGTGCGCGGGGCGCGCTGGAGAACCGCGGGGGGAGAGGGCGGGCGGGGGGCGCACTCACCCAGGCAGCGGATGTGGAAGCCCGAAGGTGGCCGCAGCGCTCGGCGAGTCCAGCCCTCGCGCAGCGCCTCCAGATGCTCCTCCTTGCCCTGGATCAACAGGACCTGCTCGTCGATCCAGCCCAGGAAGAAGGTCTCCGCCACCGCGGCCGTGACCTTCTTGTTCCAGAAGTGCTGCATGTTCTCGGCTTTGAAATCGGCGAAGATCTCGTAGCCGATGTGGTGTCGGGCGAGCTGTTGGGCCCGGGCCGGGGCCG
>NW_003852456.1:3355120-3356742 GCF_000181295.1 Otolemur garnettii
TTACCTGCAGCTCCGGGCCACTCTCCGAGCACCGCTCATTTTCCAGCCGCAGCACCCTAGCCTCCTTTGGCGCCGCCGGGGGCGGAGACGTGGGGGAGGCGGCCGAGGGGGCGGGCAGTGCACACGGGGCCGGGAATCTCCTCCGCAGCACTAGGCAGAGGAATCCCGGGAGTACGAGGTGGCAGGTGGCGGGGTGGTGTGGGAGCGCAGGTAGCTCCGGGGCCAGTGCTTGGGACCCCAAGCAGGGGCACGCAACGGCGACACTTAGAAGGCACCGATTCCGGAGCTGCGAGAATCGCTCCTCCCCGCGCTCCACCCCGCCCCCCACCTCCCGCTGGAACAAGTGGAGTCGCTGACTGGTTAATGAATGTACCCTTAGAAGTGGCTTTTTAAAAAACTTAGCCACAGAAAATTGTCACCAGTCCCTCCTCCAAAACTCTTGTGGAATTATACCCCCATATCTCCAGCACAGACTGCGGGGCCTGCCCTAGAGCAAAGCTCATAATTCCCACTGTTATCTGCATAACCTTCGGAGAGTACCGAAATTTAGCAGAAAAGATAATCGTTATGCATTAAGAAACAAAAAACAACCACTACCATAACAGAACTTTGTTAAGGTAGTTTCCATGCAAATTTCCGTTTTGTTTTGTTTTGTTCTTGAGACAAGAGTCTCACTATGTTGTCCTAAGTAGGTGCTGTGGTGTCACGGCTCACAGTAACCTCAAACTATTGGGCTCGAGCGATTCGCAACGCCCGGCTATGTTTTGGTTATTTTTTATCAAGAGAGATTAGAGATTATACAGGTTGTCCATAAAATAGTTGACTATTGGCTCGGCCCCTGTGGCTCAAGGAGCTAAGGCGCCAGCCACATACACCTGAGCTGGAGGGGATTCAAATCCAGCCTGGGCCCGCCAAATAACAATGACAGCTGCAACCAAAAAATAGCAGGGCATTGTGGCAGGCACCTGTAGTCCCAGCTACTTGGGAGGCTGAGGTAAGAGAATCGCTTAAGCCCAGGAGTTGGATGTTGCTGTGAGCTGTGATGCACAGCACTCTACCCAGGGTGACAGCTCAAGGCTCTGTCTCAAAATAAATAAATAAATAGCTGACTATTTTTAATTGCACATGAACTTCATAGATAGCCTGTCTATCAAAAGGAGTGATTGTCATCAGAAGCATTAGGGGTTAATGTGACATTTATCTACAGCAATAGGTGTCAAATGCCTGTGTGCATCACAATCAGCTGAGACACTTGTTAAAATACAGGTGTCTGGGCGGCACCTATGGCTCAAAAGGAGTAGGGCACTGGCCCCATATGCTGGAGGTGTCCAGTTCAAACCCAGCCCCAGCCAAAACCTGCAAAAAAAAAAAAAAAAAAAATACAGGTGTCTGAGCTCCACTCCCTGAGTTTCTGATTCAGTAGGTCAAGGGAAACCTGATAATTTTTGTTTTTTAATCTCTAACAAATTTCCAGATGTTGCCGCTGCTGCTGCTGCTGTTCTTGGCCTATGAAAAACCCCGAACTACATGGCGCCTGTGGCTCAAGGAGTAGGGCGCTGGCCCCATATGCTGGAGGTGGTGGGTTCAAACCCAGCCCCGGCCAAAAACTGCAAAAAAAAAAA
>NW_003852456.1:3357659-3358915 GCF_000181295.1 Otolemur garnettii
GGTCCGGGCTGGGGATTCGAACCTGCCACCTTAGGTGTACGTGGCTGGCGCCTTAGCCGGTTGAGCTATAGGCGCCGAGCCATCTTTCTGGGTCTTTCCCTCTCTTTGCCCCTTGCCCCACCACCAGCACCTCTTTTCTCTCACCCACTCTCCAGCAGCAGCAGGGAGCTAGGACAGAGAAGAATTGAGCTGCTGTTATGCAGACAAAATAAAAGCCAGTCAAGGAAAAATAAATAGGGAAAGAAACAGCCAAGGAGGGAAAACAGCAACCTTAAATATAACATGTCAAACAGGCGAAGTGACAGAAAGAAACAGGGAGGACCTGAAGCCACCTTTACAAATTGATGAAGTGGTGCAAGGTGGCAACTACAGTAAGGGCCCCAGAACTCTGCAAAGGAACAGGCTCAGCTAAAATAATGAGAATCAGCCAGCGTCCTCTCATTGGCTTAATGATAATCACCATTCCCACTGTTTGCTGTTTGCTGTTTCCCTCCAGCCATGCATAATTCTCCGTATAGAACATTCCATGTTTGGAACCTAGGCTAGTTCTTGAGATATCATCCAGGTCGTGCATTCCACTGACTGACCTACCCAGAGAGCAGCCCACACCAAAGGACTGAAATCAACCGATTAGCAGACATCGACTGCCTAATCTTTTGTCCACCAAACTGTCTTTCTTTTATTTATTTATTTATTTATTTATTTATTTATTGAAACAGAGTTTCACTCTGTTGCCCTGTATAGAGTACTGTTGCATCATAGCTCACAGCAACCTCAAACTCTTGAGTTCAAAACATCCTCTTGCCTCAGCTTCCTGAGTAGCTGCGACTACAGGCACCTGCCAAGACACCTGGTTAGTTATTCTATTTTTAGTAGAGACTGGGTCTTGCTCTTGCTCAGAAGGCTGGTCTCGAAACTCCTGAGGTCAAGTAATTTGCCTGACCTAGGCTCCTAGAGTGCTGGGATTACTGGCATGAGCCACCATGCCTGGCCTCAGACTGTCTAAAAAATCCTGTTCCTGGGAGGCACCTGTGGCTCAAAGAGTAGGGCGCCAGCCTCATATGCTGGAGGTGGTGGGTTCAAACCCAATCCCAGCCAAAAACTGCAAAAAAAAAAAAAAATACAAATTAAAGCTATCATGATATATTACTTCATACACACTATAAAATGACTTTAATCAAGAAAATGGAAAATAAATTATTTGGAGGATACAGACAAATAGAAACCCTTGTACATAAGCAAAAGTAAGCTGAGTG
>NW_003852456.1:3359252-3370006 GCF_000181295.1 Otolemur garnettii
CCAGGAGTTGGAGGTTGCTGTGAGCTGTGAAGCCACAGCACTCTACCTAGGGGGATAGCTTGAGGCTCTGTCTCAAAAAAAAAAAAAAAAAAGAAGCATTTATATACATTATAAATTAAGGAGCAGTTGTTGCTTGGAAAGGACCTATTTCCTTCTCTAGGTTCAGTATCCAAGAATTTTATGTTGAACAAAGTAGTGGTAAGATTTCCTGGTCATTTTCCAAGGAAACATTCATCAGATAAGTATTCTTACAAAACTGAGATATCTTATCCCTATAATCCTAGCACCTTGGAAGGCTCTGGAATGGGAAGTTCTAGTAGAGGGTTTAACATTGCCCTTTATCCTGCTCTGTCTTTTTCTTATGCATTTAAACATGAATGGGTGTTACTTCAGTGACTGAAGAAGGACAAGTATTGTTCTAATTTTCCAATGACAAGACTAAGGCTCTTATATGTTATGTAATTTGCCCAAGGTCACACAAATTATAATCGATAAAGCCAAGATTTTTTCTTTTGAGACAGTTTCACTATGTTGCCCTGGGTAGAGTGTCACGCTATCATAGCTCACAGCAACCTCAAACTTTTAGGCTCAAGTGATTCTCTTGCCTCAGTCTCCTGAGTACCTGGGAGTATAGGCACCTGCCAAAACACCCAGCTATTTTTAGAGATGGGGAGGTCTCACTGTGGCTCAGGCTTGTCTTGAACTCCTAAGCTTAAGCAATCCACCCATTCCAGCCTCCCAGAGTCCTAGGTAAAGCCAAGATTTAAACTAGATCTATGAACTCAGATCCATGCTTCTTTACCATCTAATGTAGCTTCTGAAGGAATGAAGAGCCTGAAAGATAAACCAGTGTTACTTTAGTGCCAAGAAATTCATGTACCATTTTACTTGAAAACATTCAGGGAAAGCTATGAAGACCTGCTTTGATAACTAATCACATAAGAAACCTCAAACCCATCTCAAGCATCCTAGGGAGAATACTTGCCTCACTTTTCTCCATCCTGAAGTCCCAGATGACTAGGATTTCCTGCAGGTAAGAGTATTATGTATGAAATGCTTTGCTAGGACTTCTCCCCTCTGTCCCCAGTCAGCTGCCATTCTTGCAGGAGTGGAGTGGACTGTGTTTCACTGGTACCCTCATGAGGTATGTCCTTTATATAAATAGTATCTTCAACAGGGCTATGGTGGTGACAAAGAGCTGCTACAATACATCCTACACTGTTACTATTTTGACAAGGATATAGATGGATGCCTATAAAATCTTCTTGCTTCTTCATCTGAAATAACAAATCCTTGATATTGGTTTGCCGCCCATAGCACAGTGATTACAGCGCCAGCCACATGCACTGAGGCTGGTGCATTCACACCCAGTCCAGGCCAACTAAACAACAATGACAACTACAACCAAAAAATAGCCAGGCATTGTGGCAGGCGTCTATAGTCATAGCTACTTGGGAGGCAGAAGCAAGAGACTCTATTAAGGCCAAGAATTTGAGGTTGCTGTGAGCTATGACACCACAGCACTCTAACGAGGGCGACATAGTGAGACTTTGTCTCAAAAAAAAAAACCTTTGATATAATAACACAGATATACGCTAAAACAAACATAATTTTTATATATTTTCACCTACTTGCTGGAATAGCAGCAGTTGTTCATTATCTGTTGGGTTTGTTTGTTTGTTTGTTTGTTTTGTGACAGACTCTCACTGTGTTGCCCTGGGTAGAGTGCCATAGCATCACAGCTCACAGCAACCTCAAACTCTTGAGCTTAAACCATTCTTTTGCCTCAGCCTCCCAAGTAGCTGGGACGACAGACACCCAACTATTTTTGGTTGCAGTTGTCATTATTGTGTAGCAGGCCCAGGCCAGGCTCGAACCCATCAGCCTCAGTGTATAGTTGGGTGTTCTGGCCTGCACCCTAAGCACTGAGCTATGGGTGCCGAGCCTCTGTTGGGTTTTTTAAAATGTAATTGCTAAGTTCTACCCTCATTTTCCTCCCTAAAAGGAAATGAATACTCAGTGTGTGATATCTTCAACAGTGGAAATTATAACCTGCCAGGACCTTGCCAACTTACCCAAAGTATATATTTTTCAGTAAATAGCCCTCCCTCCTCTGCAGACAGCAGATTTCCAAAGGAAAGAAAAGGGCCGGCTAAAAATAGGAGTTTTAGGAAAATGCTATAATCAAATAACTGCTATCTAGAATATGCAGAAATCAAAGTATTTTAAAAGACAGGAACACAGACATTCATAAGAGAAAGAATAATGATCTAATTCATGATGCAGTTATTAAAAAGTGGAACTTCTGGTGGCGCTCAAAGCTCAGTAGGTAGGGCACCAGCCACATACACCTAGGTAAGTGGGTTCGAACCCAACCCCGGCCTGCTAAATAACAATGACAACTGCAACAACAACAAAAAATAGCCGCCAGTGCTGGTGTATGTGGCTGGCGCCTTAACTACTGTGCTATGTGCACCAAGTCAAATGTCCATTTTTTCAAGAAACGTTGAAGTAGTTTTATTTGTAGCTTGTTTCCATTTTTGTTATACTACTAATGGAGATTGTCTTATTAATTCAGAAATACAAAAAATAAATGGAACCTCAAAAAGATTTGTCTGTCATCTGCAGCAGGTCTTGCAAATCTTGGTGTCATTTCAGTAGTATAGTAAAGTAATTTTTTAGGTCAATAACTTTTTTTTTTTTGCAGTTTTTGGCCAGGGCTGGGTTTGAACCTGCCACCTCTGGCATATGGGTTTGGCACCCTACTCCTTTGAGCCACAGGTGCTGCCCTTGGTGTCTTTTCAGATTACCACTTTGAATATTTTGAGAGGTATAAATGTAACTTGAAACAGTAATTAAACACTCCATGTCCAAAAGTTATATTTCACATTAGAATTAAATATATACCTACAGTAAAGACAACATTTTGTGTGTGTGTTTTTGTTTGTTTGTTTGTTTGTTTGTTTTGAGACAGAGTCTTACTTTGATGCCCTTGGTCAAATGCCATGGTGTCATATCTCACAGCAGCCTCAAACTCTTGGAGTCAAGCTATTCTTTTGCCTCAGCCTCCCGAGTAGCTGGACTACAGGCACCCACCACAATGCCCAACTATTTTTTAGAGACAGAGTCTCCCTCTTTCTCAGGCTTGTCTGTGCTTAAGCAATCCACCTGCTTTGGCCTCCCAGAGTGCTAGGATTATAGTCGTGAGCCACTATACCTGGCCAAGACAACATGTTTTAATAAAAAAAAAAAAGAAAGAAAAGAAAAACTTGTTACAAGAAAAAGTGCATGTAAGACTTCCATGCCTCACAATATAGCACACTAGGTATCCTAAAAGTTTCTCACTGCACATACCTAAAAGTTACATATATATTAATATATAACATATATATTAACACCTCTAGTACTGCCCTTATGCATGTAGGTAGGATTCAGTTGCTCATGTCAGACCAATGAATCTTCCAGGAACAACTAGAAAGCTAGATAAAATATAAACATTGTCTGCTTGCAGACATGACGTAGTTGCTGAAGCAACACAGAGAAAAAGTAATACAATCTCAAAGGAGAAAACCATGAAGCAGTGATCTGACCTTCTGTAGCCACTTTTCCCAAAGGAAAAAAGTTAATCCTAGGTAAGAGAAAGAGGCTGGAAACTGAGGCTTTGCCTGAGTAGAGAGAGCTGTTTCGGATGGACACAGAAACCAGAAGACTTTGGCAGTTTTCCGCAGCTTATAGAGTGATAAAATGGAAAGAGAGATACATACACCAGAGCTGGCGGGTTTGAATCCAGCCCAGGCCTGCCAAACAACAGTGACAACTTCAACCAAAAATAGCCGGGCATTGTGGCAGAAGCCTGTAGTCCCAGCTACTTGGGAGGCTGAGGCAAGAGAATGGCTTAAGCCCAAGAGTTGGAGGTTGCTGTGAGCTGTGATGCCATGGCATTCTACCCAGGGAAACAGGTTAAGGCTCTGTCTCAAATAAATAAAGTAAAATAAAGCTCAACTGAAGGCTAAATAATGGCTCCAGCTTGTAATCCTAGCACTCTGGAAGGCTCTGGAACGGGAAGCTCTAGTCGGGGGTTTAACATTTCCCTTTATCCTGCTCCGTAATTTCCTTACGTATTTAAACATGAGTGGGTGTTTCTTTGGTGACTAAACAAAACACGCACATACTGTCTCTGTTCTCAAAAAAATGCAAAATTTCAGCTTTTATTGAAGGATATTTTAAAAAATGAAAACTAACGTGAAGTAAATAAATTATATTATACACAATGGAATAGAATATGTACCTATTTCTTCTCACTATGGAAAAAGGTTCAAACAAAAATATAATAGGTGTGCTCTGTGTAACATAGAGATTTGACTGTAAGTGTTTGCATTGTGTTATATTGATTTAAAAATCTGTTTCTAAGTCCCTAAACATCAACACCAAGGATGGACTCATGAGCCAGAGAAAACAAAAACAACTTTTAAAATACATGTGGGGGCCAGGCACACAGTGGCTGACACCTGTAATCCCAGCACTCTGGGAGGCCAAGGAGGAAAGATCCCTTGAGCTCAGGAGTTTGAGACCAGCCTGAGCAAGAGGGAGACTCTGTCTCTACTAAAAATAGAAAAATGAGCTGGCCATTGTGGTGAAATGAGGCCACTGTACCAGCAGGTTATTGGACTACAGGTGGTGGGCACCAGTAGTCCCAGATATTCTGAAGACTGAGAGGGGAGGACCACTTGAACTCAGAAGTTTGAAGTTGCTGTGAGCGGCAGAGGCCACAGCACTTTAGCCTAGGAAACAAAGTGAGACTCTGTCTCAAACAAAACAAAACAAACAGAAAATATGGGAAATTAAGAATTCAAGATAGCATTAAAGTAATATAATGTTATGCTATTTACTAAAAAAAAAAGTACTCTAAAAAGATGCATTTGCTAGGGAGTTAGTGAAGCATGGAGATTCAGGTACAGCTAAATGAGATTTTTTTTTTTTTTTGAGACAGTCTCACTTTGTCGCCCTTAGTAGAGTGCTATGGTGTCACAGCTCACCACAACCTCAAACTCTTGGACTTAAGCGATTCTCTTGCCTCAGCCTCCCAAGTAGCGTGGCCTACAGGTACACACCACAGCACCTGGCTCCAAAAGCATTTTCTTTTTTGTCCATTTTTAAATTAAAACAAAATTGAAACTATTTACTATCTGAAATTCTGTGTCTCTCACAATGCTTGGGAAATTCTCCACCATGATGTCTTGGAGTAGAGCATTAGTGCCTTTAGGACCATACTCTTCTCCTTCAGGAATCCCTATAACTCAGATGTTTGATCTTTTGGAATAATCCCATAACTCTCTCAGGGAATATTCTGTTTTGTTCTCCTTTTTTCTGCCTCTCTGAATGATTGAGATAGTTCAAAAGTCTTGTCTTCAATTTCTGACAAATTCTTCCTTCTCTATGTTCTATTCTATTACTGAGGGTCTCTACTGTGTTTCTAAGCTCCTCAAATGCCTTTTTCAATTCCTTACGCTTTGCACCAGAACGTTTATTGCAACTCAGTTCATAACTGCCAACTCGTGGAAGCAACCCAAATGCCCATCAATCCATGAATGGATTAACAAACTGGCATACGTACACCATGTAGTACTATGCAGCCATAAGAAAAGATGAACACTTTACATCTTTTGTGGTTACTTGGATGGAGTTGATACACATTCTTCTTAGTAAAGTATTTCAAGAATGAGGACAAAAAATCCAATGTACTCAATACTAATATGAAACAATACATAAACTATTACACACCTACATGAACAATAAAACATAAATAAAAATAGTCTAGCAAGGGGAAAGGGAGAGGAGAGGGAAGGGAGGTGAAGGGGGAGGTCTGGTGGGAAGAGGGAGGGCAATCAGTGGGATCTCATCTAATGTGCACAATGTGAGGGTGCTCAGCACACCCCATGAGTGAAGGCTCAACTACAACTTGAACTTTACCTTGCAAGTGAGAACAAGGTAACCTAAAAAATTTGTTCCCTCTGGGCAGCACCTGTGGCTCAGTGGTGAGTAGAGGGCGCTGGCCCCATATACCCAGGGTGGCGGGTTCGAACCCAGCCCCAGCCAAATTGCAACAAAAAAAATAGCCAGGCATTGTGGCAGATGCCTGTAAGTCGCAGCTACTTGGGAAGCTCAGGCAAGAGAATTGCCTAAACTCAAGAGCTGGAGGTTGCTGTGAGCTGCGACACCATAGTACCCTATCAAGGGCGACAAAGTGAAACTCTGTCTCAAAAAGAAAAAAAAAAGCAGCACCGGTGGCTCAAAGGTGTAGGGCACTGGCCCCATATACCTGAGGTGGCGGGTTTAAACCCGACCCTTGCCAAAAAAAAAAAAAAAAAAAATTTGTTCCCTCATCATAATTTTAAATTTAAAAAATACTAACAAAATAAAACAAAATGGCTATGTGTCAATAAAAATAAACTTTTAAAAACCCATAACCAATATTGCTTATCTCTTTTTCGTTGCGTTAAAATACAGTTTAGCAGATAAACTACCTTAATTGTGGTTTAAGATATATTTTCTGTTGTTCAGAATGATCCTTTTTAAAAGTCTGCTTACAGAGAAACACTTTGTAAAGGCATATTTCAGTCTAAAAATATAAATACTTTCCTTTAGGAAGTCACCGCTCCCTTCCCCTCACATATTTGAGGAAATACTGCTGATCTAACTGTAATGGTTAAAAAAAGAAGGAAACCCAGCCACAAAACAAATCCTCTTCCAAAGCTTTCCTGACAATAACAGCTAATGCCAAAATGATGTTGGGGGGCAGCTGTTCTCCCCAATGTCATGTTCTACCTTCTGTTTTCTGGAGGCTGAATGCTAATTAATCTACATGAAAGTTAACAAAGAGTCCTTTCAGTCTAGGGGCATATAAAAATGCAGGATTTAGGCCTGAAGTTTTGAGACTCTTCTACCTTCCATCGGCTGAATGAACTACAGGAATTCACTTAATAAGCCCCTGGAACAATCCTTCATAGCAAACTAAACCTGAGTGCCATGTGGTGGTGGCCCCTACATCTTCCCTGCCTATTTCCTTGCCCAGACTTGTCCGAATTATGTGGTTGTCATGAGACCAGGACAGAGGTGGTTCCTTGAAGAGGCTCTGACTGTTTTCTCTTTTCTTCAGCACATTTCAAAGAATTGACAAAAGCACCTTAGAAGCAGATTTCTTTCAGATTCCATGAGGCCCAGGTCACTGGTAACACATCTCGTTAGGGCGCCATCTTGCCCTGTCAAAACACTAAGTCAACACAACAAGATTTACAAGGTGACTGCTAAACGCACAACTCTATTAGTAGCTGAAGTGAATATGCAAAAAAAAAATTTTCTTCATATTATCTATCAAAGAGTTGTTTTGTTTTGTTTTTGAGACAGAGTCTCATTTTATCCCCTCGGTAGAGTGCTGTGATGTCATAGCTCACAGCAACTTCAAACTCTTGGGCTTAAGCAATTCTCTTGCCTCCGCCTCCCAAGTAGCTGGGACTACTGGCGGCTGTCACAACACCCAGATTTTTTTTAGAGATGAGGTTTCCCTCTGGCTCAGGGTGGTCTTGAAACTGTGAGCTCAGGCAATCTACCCGCCTCAGCCTCCCAGAGTGCTAGGATTGTAGGCGTGCAACAAAGTTTTATACCCAGGCCAGTGGGGGCTTGGTAGCTCACACCTGTAGTCCTAGCAATCTGGGAGGCCAGGGTGGAAAGATCACTTGAGGCCAGGAGTTTGAGGCCCTATCTCTGCCAAAAGTAGAAAAATTAGCCAGGCATTGTGTCCGGCTCCTGCAGTTCCAGCTACTTGTGAAGATGAGGCAGGGGGATTGCTTGAGCCCAGGAGTTCAAGGCTGCAGTGAGCTATAAGGCCACTACACCCCAGCCTGGATGACAGAGTGAGACTGTCTCAAACAAACAAACAACAACAACAACAAAAAAGGAGTTTCATACCTAGTTCAAGAAGCAATTAGTCAAATAAGTACAACACAATTAAAGGACAAAACACTATGAATGTAATAAACTACTACTATCTGCGCTATTACCTGAAAGAAGGTTCAGTTTGAGCTAAGTGTTCAGAGAAGGTTTTACGCAGAATAGTAGCAGCTGATGCCATGGGCTTTGACTGCACACCGCCTTGGTCCAGAGCTGGGTTCTAGCACTTAGCTATGGGACCTAGGGTAAAAGACTTGAACTACCTTAGTTTTCTCATCTGTAAAATGGTGATAATACAAGTTCTTATCTCAGAAGGTTATAAGAAATACACATACACATTTATTTATTTACTTACTGTCCACTTCCTCCTTAGAATGTAAACTCCATGACAACAGGTAGTATGGTTTGTTGCTGTGGTGACTTTGTATATACTGTATCAATTGGCTACGATGAAACTGCCTTTCGCCGGGCGCGGTGGCTCACGCCTGTAATCCCAGCACTGTGGGAGGCTGAGGAGGGAGGATTGCTGGAGCTCAGGAGTTCGAGACTCGGCTGAGCGAAAGTGAGACCCCGACTCATTAAAAAAATGGAAAAACCCAGCCGGGCGCCACGGCGAGCGCCTGTAATCCCAGCGGCCTCGGAGGCTGAGGCAGCAGGATGCCCACAGCCAGAGTCTGAGGTTGCAGTGAGCTCCGACGCCACTGCCCTCTGCTCAGGGCACAGGGTGGAACTCTGTCTCGACAAAAAACAACAACAAAAAAAAAGAAACTGCCTTTCCAGCATTCTCTTCCCTGCATGTTTCCAGATTAGGGATTTTGTGCAACATTTGGAAGACAAAAGCAGAGCTCTGCCAAGTCAGTGCTGGCTTCCGTTGTTGTTGTTGTCGTTGATGTGAAGGTCTATCCTGTCTTTAATGCAATATTTACCAAACACAGTTCAAGGGAGCCAAGACTTTGCTAACTTTTTCAAACTTTAGTTTTTTTTTTTGAGACAGAGCCTCAAGCTGTCCCCCTGGGTAGAGTGCCGTAGCATCACAGCTCACAGCAACCTCCAACTCCTGGGCTCAAGCGAGTGTCCTGCCTCAGCCTCCCAAGTAGCTGGGACCACAGGTGCCTGCCACAACGCCGGGCTATTTTTTGGTTGCAGCTGTCGTTGTTTTGGTGGGCCGGGCTGGATTCGAACCCACCACCTTAGGTGTATGTGGCCGGTACCTTAGCCACTTGAGCCACAGGCACTGAGCCCAAACTTTAGTTTCTTAAGCTGCTTGATTTTTAGTGTGCAATCCACTCAAATTGTAAGTAGGAAGGGTGCCCCAAAAATGTATGCACATTTTAAGAAAGGAAAAAACTTTATTAAATTTGTAAAACTCAAGTCATGTTTGAATTGTGTGATTTCAAGAGGTGCTCAAGGTGACTTGTATTCATCCTTTGAACAAAAACCCCTTCCAAGACTTTGGCTTTGGAAAGGCTATGGTGGGGGAGTCCCTGCGGAGGGAGGAAGTGGCCCACACCCTGGCTGCCCCAGTGGGCTAGGACTCTTCCCGTAGCCACCTCGATCGAGATCGGGCTGCTGGCTCCTTCCCAGGTACCCAGCCCCAGCAGCAGTGACATGTGGGGCCACCCTTAGGGCACAGAGCAGGGGCTGGCTCTACCTGTGCGACTTTCTGCAGATTGGTCTCAGCCAAATACCAGAAAGGCTTTCCATTTGTCACAGCTGGGTTCCCATATTTAAACACAAAGGCTCATTGTCCTGAAGTCACCCAGCCTGTCTAGCCACTTTGGAAATTTCATTATGCTCCGCTGAACTTGGAACCAGTCACCCTCTTCCTGGGGCGAGACAAAGCATAGGGCAGTGGGAGCTAGACAGGCCAAGGGCTAGTTTAATTTTCTATGCGTGAAAAGGAAACAACACTGGGAAAAGGTTCTGATTACCCCACACACTCAGAGTTGGCTATAAGGATGGTCAATACTCTAGGCCAGGCGTCCTCAAACTACGGCCCACGGGCCACATGCAGTTTACCTAGGACATTTATCCAGCCTGCCAAGTGTTTTTGCCACCGTTGCCTGTTCTGCTTAGTAGTCAACTCGTCCCAGGGCCCGCAGTCCGACCCTCTAACAGTCTAAGGGACAGTGAACTAGCCCCCTGTTTAAAAAGTTTGAGGACCCCTGCTCTAGGCCCTGGTGGAAGAGGATGAATAATTAACCTGAAAAATAAAACACTGCAGGTGGTAGCTGTGCGTGGTAGAAGGTCTATTATCTACTGATCACCCATTTTCAAAGAATTAACATAAAATAAACTTGAAAAATTAACCCTTAATTTAATGTCTCCTCTATATCAGTCTATTGTAATTATTTCTCAAGGTAGTCATTGGGACATCCATAAATTAATACTGATTTTAAGTGTGTAGTTGATAAACGTTTGTGTTTATAGACATTGTCTGGTTGATTTTATATACACAGCTGAAGTTTCCATGTACACTTTACTTTTCTGAGCAGAAGTTTCTGGAAAGGTGGGCATAAGGGCTGGGCAGTGGCTCAGGCTTGGAATCCCAGCACACTGGGAGGCCTAGGCAGGTACATTGCTTGAGCTCAGGAGTTTAAGATCAGCTTGAGCAACAATGAGATGTCTCTACTAAAAACAAAAAAACTAGCTGGGCTTGGTGGTTGGTGCCTGTAGTCTTAGCTACTTAGGAGGCTGAAGCAGGAGGACTGCTTGAGACCAGGAGTTTGAGGTCACTGTGAGATATGATGATACCACCACACTCTACCCAGGGCAATAGAGTGAGACCCTGTCTCAAAAAAATTTTT
>NW_003852456.1:3370363-3375520 GCF_000181295.1 Otolemur garnettii
GGCAGGAAGATCGCTTGTGCCCAGGAAATTTCCATCCAGCCTGGGCAACACAGCAAGAACTTGTCTACTTCCCCTCCAACCAAATTCCCCCAAACCTCTCTTTCCTTTAGGAACTATATTTTAGGGTGATTAACCCTTTGATCACCCAGATATAAGAGCAGTACACAGACTCTGTGTCTTTATTTTCCTCTGGCACCGTGGAGGGTGTGTTTACGGAGGTCTGCAGCACAAATAACTCAGCATAATCAATGTGTGCACGTGGCACCGCTCGGAGACCCAGGGGACAACTGCTGCTCAGCTCTGAGGCGGCTCTGGGGCTGTCGGCAAAGCCATGCTGTCCCTGCTCCTGTCGAGTCCGTCCCCAGTGTCTGACACACCCGTGTCGCTGTGGGTTGTGGCTGCTGCACAGCCGCCTTCTAGATGTTTCCCGTACCGGCGTGTGTGTAGCCCTGTCCCGCCGCTTCTCTCAGGTTGTTGGTGCGGGTTACTGACAGTCTGTTCTTGGGTACCCAGCTGTGCCCCTACTAGCTGAGCCCTGCAGTGACAGCGGGGACGGGCTCCACGACACCAGCGTTCTCTGGGTTCAGGGCCATCAAAACGTCGCTGCCAGGTTTCCTGCCCGGAAGTCCCATCATTTCTGAAGGTCATAAGCCTCAGACCTCCAACAAGAACGTCACGTGTCACTCTCGGATACACACTACCGTTGTCACATCTCACTGTCTGCGTCGCCCACACCTGGTCCTGGCTCTGAGACCACGCACGCTCACACCCCTGACCACCACCTGAAGCCACAGGCAGCTTTCATGAAATTCTCCCGGAGTACTGAGTTACTGGAACGAGAATGAATTGGAAGCTTAAAATGACACATACCTTCCAAACGAGCGCTTTCGGTTCGCACGGTCAGGAGGACACAGGGTGCTCTAGCCTCACACTGGCCGCCTGACCACCACGGCCCACGTGGCGCTGACGGCAGAAAAGGAGGGAAACGAGCCCCTGTGAGCCGCCCGGGAGCCGCTAGGGGGCGGCACCGGGCACCAGCCAGGGGGCGCTGCTGGGGCAGAACACCAGCCCAAGGGGGGCTGCTCACAACACAGCGGGAATAAAGGGTGAAGGTCTCTGGGGTCCCCTTGACCAGTGGGAGGTCGGTTCAGTTGGGAGACTTAGGACTTTTTTTTTTTGAGACAGAGTCTCACTATGTCACCCTTGATAGAGTGCTGTAGAATCATAGCTCACAGAACCTCAAACTTTTGGGCTTAAGCAATTGTCCTGCCTCTGCCTCCCAAGTAGCTGGGACCACAGGCGCCCGCCACAATGCCCAGCTATTTTTTGGTTGTAGTTGTCATTGTTGTTTAGCAGGCCCAGGCTGGGTTCAAATCCACTGGCCTCTGTGTACGCGGCCAGCGCCTTACCCACTAAGCTATGGGAGCCAAGCCAGGACTTTATGTCTCACCCCCACAACTGCATGTTTTTCAAATTTTGAAAGAATTTTTATGAATTCTTCCATCTGATGACCTTTAACTAGGAAGAATATCTCCATTCCCAAAGCCCAGAATTCTAGAAGCAGCAGCAGTGGTGGTGACAGGGGCGAGTGCTCTGTTGTAAGCGAGTAGTTTCATCCTCCACCCGGTCCTCTTGCGGTTGACCAGGAATCCCTCCGGTAAAAGAAAGAACAGCAGCCTCAGTCACAGCCGGCAAGGCCATGTTCACAGGCCCATGGGACAGATCCTTTCAGTACCTGGCAAGCTCTTCCTTCAGGTGTTTTTATTTTACAAACTTTCGTAGGTCCCTCCAAACCCAGTCCACATGACATTTTCTGTCCCTGGATGATGGAAATGCATCGCAGTACTGATTTTCTCACAAACATGAAAACAAAAACAGCACCAAGGTCACTCCTTGGGGGACCTAACTTCCCTCCCTGCAGCTCTTCCTCCCACTTCATAAAGTCAATCGCCTTCCCATGGTTTCCTTTCTACCTTCTCTATCTTTTCATTATTTTTTTAACTTTCATTAATTTTTTTAGAAAATTTCAGGTTTATCCAAAGGGAAAGTGAATAGTCTGAACCCCCAGCTGCCCTTCACCTATATTTCACAATTATCACCATTTTCAAATCTTGTTTCATCCATTTTCTCTCCCACCTGGGTATTTTTGGTGTGTTTTCTGGAGTATTTTAAAGTGAATCCCATCCCCTCTGCTCACTGCTCTTGTACCCACTTGTACTGCACTTAATCACATTGTGCTGGGATTTGTTTCCCTGCTGGCTATCGCTCTTCAGGAATGGGGATTCCTTTATGGCCAAAGTAGAATTCCATGTGGGATTGAGGGCAACATACTTTACTATCACAGACCTAAGAACAAGTTTAAATTCATAGAATGCCTAGTGCCTCAGGCATATAAGTCGGGCAATTATGGTGAACTCAACAGAGTCTCATTCTATCACCCTGGGGAGAGTGCTGTGCTGTCACAGCTCACAGCAACTTCAAATTCTTGGACTTGAGAGATCCTTTTGCCTCAGCCTCCTGAGTAGCTGGGACTATAGGCACCTGCCACCACACCCAGCTGGTTTTTCTATTTTCAGTAGCGATGGGGTCTTGCTCAGACTAGTCTTGAACTCCCGACCTCAAGGTATCCTCCTGTTTCGGCCTCCCAGAGTGCTGGAATTACAGGTCGGAACCACCATGCCCAGCCTCATGCTCTTTAGTAAACATGTTTGGGAGGGTGTGGTGTGCACAAAAATAAAGGGCAAGATGGCTTCGGAGCTAACCAAAAGATGGCATGAGTATCAGAAATGTTTCAAAACAATGATTTAATAATAATAATAAAGAAATGTTTCAAAACAAACCCTTTAAGTGTAAAAAAGTATATCTAAGAATATTGGGGCAATAAAATAAAGTATGAATTTGTTTTCTTATATATCTTAATATACTCATTCATAATGCTTCAGCTGGAGAAAATTTAGTTCTGTAAGTTAAAGTCATATGGCATAAAAAAGGAGGGGACATGGTTCAGTGCCCATAGCTCAGTGGTTAGGTTGCCAGTCACATACACGAGGCAGGTGGGTCTGAACCTGGCCTGGGCCTGCTAAACAACAATGACAACTCCAACAAAAAAATAGTTGGGCCTTGTGGCAGGCACCTGTAGTCCCAGCTACTCGGGAGGCTGAGGCAAGAGAATTGCTTAAGCCCAAGAGTTAGAGGTTGCTGTGAGCTGTGATGCCAAACAACTCTACCGAGTTCTACCACATAGTGGACAGGTGTACATTTCTATTTGGTATCATATATTCATTCAAAAAAGCATTTCCTGGGGTGGCGCCTATAGCTCAAAGGAGTAGGGCGCTGGCCGCATGTACCGGAGGTGGAGGGTTCAAACTCAGCCTGGCCAAAAACTGCAAAAAATAAAAAAGAGTTCCTTTAAAAAAAAAAAGCATTTCCTCTCTCATCATGATGCAAATGTGGAAATTACAACTCAGAATTCTTTTTTTTTTGAGATAGAGTCTCACTCTGTCACTCTGGGTAGAGTGCTGTGGCATTATGATAGCTCACAGCAACCTCAAACTCTGGGCTCAAGCGATCTTCCTGCCTCAGCCTCCCGAGTAGCTGGGACTACAGGCACCTGTCACAACACCCGGCTATTTTTTTGGTTGTAGTTGTCATTGTTGTTTGGCAGGCCCAGGCTGCATTTGAACCTATCAGTTCGGTGTATGTGGCTGGTGCTCTAGCTGCTGAACTACAGGCGCCAAGCCCCAACTCAGAATTCTTAAGTTACCATGAGAGAGTATTGACTAGAAAACTTTACATTCCAGGTAGAGAAATGACTGGGTTCAAACAGAAATAAAGATTCTTTCCCTTAAGTAACATGAAAGACATTTTTAAAAACCCACTGTAAGAGTCATGCTCAATAAGACCCTGTAATTCTCAGAAGACTCTGAAGGTAAGGAACCTAAGACCTTCTAAGGAAAACTGAGTTGAGGCTCGGCGCCTGTGGCTCAAGCGGCTAAGGCACTAGCCACATATACCTAAGGTGGCGGGTTCAAATCCAGCCCAGGCCTGCCAAAACAACAATGATGGCTGCAACCAAAAAAAATAGCCAGGCATTGTGGCGGGCGCCTGTGGTCCCAGCAACTTGGGAGGCAGAGGCAGGAGACTCACTTGAGCCCAGGAGTTGGAGGTTGCTGTGAGCTATGCCACGGCACTCTAGCCAGGGGCACAACTTGAGGCTCTGTCTCAAAAAAAAAAAGAAAAGTGAGTTGAGTGATCAACGTTGCAAGTCAAATTTAAGGAACACAAAATTAAGTAAATTAAGAATATTTTTTCCCTGAAGTCTTGGTCTACTTTGTGTTGCTATAAAGGAATTCCTTAAGGCTGGGCAATTTATATACAAAGAAAAGGTTTATTTGATTCACACATTGGCTCTTGGGTTTACAGATGCACAGTGCCAGCATCTGCTTCTGGCGAGGGCCTCGGGAAGCTTCCATCCGTGGAAGAAGGTGAAGAGGAGCTGGTGTGTCACATGGCACCAGGAATCAGAGACAGAGGGAGAGGAAAATAATAGGGAAGAAAGAAGGAGAAAGAAAGAGGGAATGCTAGGCTCTTCTCAAAAGATGGCAATAAACCATTCAAGTGGGATCTATCCCCATGACCCAAACACTTCCTGCCAGGCCGCACCTCCCACACCGGGGATCAAACTTCAATGTGGGACTTGGAGGAAACAAATCCCAACTATGTCACTTCCCAAGGACATGATCATCCGCATCTCCCTCTTGCTAACACTGGGATCATACACTGCTACTCACCCTTATGTACCGGAGTCAAACTTTTATACATTATAAAAGCAAATTATAATGCTTTCTTCAAAAATACAGCCCTGGATCGGTGCCTGTAGCTCAGTGGGGAGGGCTGAGGCTGGCAGGTTCAAACCCAGCCAGGGCCTGCTAAACAACAATGACAACTGCAACAAAAAAATAGCCAGGCGTTGTGGCGGGCACCTGTAGTCCCAGCTACTCAGGAGGCTGAGGCAAGAGACTCATTTAAGCCCATGAGTTTGAGGTTGCTGTGAGCTGTGATGGCACAGCACTCTACCGAGGACGACATAGTGAAACTGTCTTTTTTAGAGACAGAGTCTCACTTTATCACCCTCGGTAGAGTGCCGTGGCATCACAC
>NW_003852456.1:3375776-3383059 GCF_000181295.1 Otolemur garnettii
TGCCACCCTCCGTGTATGGGGCTGGCGCCCTACCCACTGACCTATAGGTGCCACCTGTGAAACTCCTGTCTTAAAAAAAAAAAAGAATCAATAGTCCTGAATAGTGTGTTTACATGCAGAGAGCAATGCTGAGAACACAGCACCAAGGCAGAAGGTAGATTCTCATGAGGGACAGATGATCAGGGGGAGAAGACTGAAATCCTTCTTGATACTTACAACCCTTAGCAAATCAACAGCTTCTACAACTCTATGGCAGTTTTGGTCTCTAAATACAAAGTAGATTATGATTTTGTGTTATTTTTTGAATTTAAATTTTCATTTTCAAAACATGTAAATAAAGGCTGGGCATGGTGGCTCACAGCTATAATCCTAGCACTCTGGGAGGCCAAAGAGAGTGGATTCCCTGAGCTCAGGAGTTCGAGACCAGCCTGAGCTACAGCGAGACCCCATATCTAAAAATAGCTGGGCATTGTAGCAGGTTCCAATAGTTCCAGCTACTTGGGAGCTTGAGCCCAAGAGCTTGAGGTTACTGTGAGCTGAGACACCATAGTACTCTACTAAGGGTGAGAAAATGAGACTCTGTCTGAAAACAACAACAACAAAACCTAGGTAAATGGAATAAAATCATAGTAAAGTTTATAATATGAAGGAATCCATGCTTGGAAAAGGATTACTCTATTGTCAACGCTCAGACAGACCATGTGAAAACACAGACCTGTTCATTTGGTTATCTTGACAGTAGATGCACAATTACAAATCACACTAACATCTTGTACACTAACATCTTGTTAATGATTTTAACGATTATGTCAGGGACCCGTTTGTTCAAATGCAGATTTTATATTTGACAATGGCAGTGTTAACACATGAGATCTTGGGCGGCACCTGTGGCTCAATGGGTAGGGTGCCAGCCCCACATACTGGTTCAAACCCAGCCCCAGCCAAATTACAACAAAAAAATAGCTGGGCGTTGTGGCAGGTGCCTGTAGTCCCAGCTACTCAAGAGGCTGAGGCAAGAGAATGACCTAAGTTCAGGAATTAGAGGTTGCTGTGAGCTGTGTGACGCCACAGCACTCTACCGAGGGCGATAAAGTGAGACTGTCTACAAAAAACAAAACACAGCACAACATGAGATCTTCATGACCGAAGCACTGCATCCAACCACCTTAGAACTCAAAGGAACACTAAAGGCCATTGCTCAGTATTTTCAAATTGTACATCTCATTAGTGGGTCATGAAATCAATTTAGCAGGTTACACCAGGGATGTTTCTTAGTAAAAAAGAGTAGAATACAAAATATAACAGTATAAAGAATGTACTATTTCATAAACTTTTGTTTAGTTTTTTTTTTTTTGAGACAGAGTCTCACTACCCTTGGTAGAGTACCATGGAGTCACAGCTTGCAGCAACCTTCAACTCTTGGGCTTAAGCAATTCTCTTTCCTCAGCCTCCCAAGTAACTAGGACTATAGGTGCCTGCCACAATGCCTGGCTACTGAAACGTTAGTTTTATAAAATTTGCATATATACATACATGTATAGACAACTGTATATACTCATATATGTAAAGCAGTATATAAAGTGTATCAACAAATTCTGATCATGGACCTAACCAACAGTGAGAATCTTTTGTCCAGCCTTCCCACAGAACGTAGTAATTCCCATGACATTAGTTGAGCATTACCTTTCGGTCAGCCACTGTTCCCAGCTCTTCTTTTTTTTTTTTGAGACAGAGCCTCAAGCTGTCCCCCTGGGTAGAATGCCGTGGCATTACAGCTCACAGCAACCTCCAACTCCTGGGCTCAAGCGAGTCTCCTGCCTCCGCCTCCCAAGTAGCTGGGACCACAGGCGCCCGCCACAACGCCCGGCTATTTTTTGGTTGCAGCGGTCATTGTTGTTTGGCGGGTCCGGGCTGGGGATTCGAACCCGCCACCTTAGGTGTACGTGGCTGGCGCCTTAGCCGGTTGAGCTATAGGCGCCGAGCCCCCAGCTCTTCTCATATGTGAATCTGCTCATCCTCCTAACGAGCTGATGAGATAGGTGTTATTATCATTTATACCTTATATATGAGAAATCAGAGATACACAGAAGCTAAGTTATTTGAAGAGAATCCCCTTGCCAGAAGTAGCAGAGGTAGCATGGGACCTCAGGCTCCAAAGTCAAGCTCCCATGGCCTCCACCTGAAAAGCCATGTGGCAATAGGGTATTCAAGTCCTCACAACAAAACCTGTTCCTTGTCCAAACCTCACTTCAGCAGAGCCAGTTCTAGAACAAAGATACCCAAACTTTTTTGTTGTTGTTGAGATAGTTTTACTATGTCACCCCTGGTAGAGTGCTGTGGAGTCACAGCTCACAGCAATCTCAAACTCTTGGGCTTAAGTGATTCTCTTGTCTCAGCCTCCCAAGTAGCTGGGACTACAGGAGCCTGCCACAACGCCTGGCTATTTTTTGGTTGCAGTTGTCATTGCCGTTTGGCAGCCCTGGTGTATGTGTCTGGTGCCCTAGCTGCTGAGCTACAGCCAGCCAGATACCCAAACTTCTGGTCCTCTGTTTCTGCTACATGCAACTGTGTTCTCAGTAAAAGCTGTTTCATGAAGTGGGAATCAAACAAGCTCAAAATAAATAAAAGATACATACAAGCAAATTTGAAAGAGAACATATTTATTTACATCACTAATTTCTTTTTACAATGCCTCTACTTTTCAAATAATAAAATGTTCCAGGAAATCAGGTAGTTTTAAATTATTAAGATATTTTAACAAAGACAATTTTTATCCTATGATTTCTATTTACATGAATTTTTAAGAGTTTTAAATAGTCCTTTTGAAACTGCACAATATAACCAAAACTCTTATTCAGACCTTCCATCTTTTCCAAAAACTTGTAGTTTAAGAAATTATGTTTATACTCAGAACCTGGTAGTTCAGATCCTTTCAGATGAAGATCTTATTGACAGCTCTAAAACTATGAAGCTGATTCATAAATAATCCATTTTAGCTGCAAGCTGAACCTTTTTTTGACACTTTTGATGGTAAGCAAAGATATTTTTGACACCTTAATTAAACTGGTTTGATTAAAACTTTCTGGAAGTTTTCCACATCAGTAATAGAACTGCTGTGTTCTGTACATACTCTGAGCACACACTGAATTTATGAGGATGGACTTATCTCATTTGGCCAACTATGAAAGCGACTCAGGGGACTCAGAACTTTACTGGTGCAGATACTGGTGCATTTTCCTCTCTTTGTCCGGTGTATTTGGGTTGCTTAATTTCCTCTGCTACTGTACACGCAAATCACTTACTTTTAATAGAACTTACTATTCACAAAGTGACTTCCATCAAAAACAATGGTCTGATACCTTTCATGTCACAATGACAGATTTCAAATATTTATTAGAGAAACTATAAGAGAGCATAGATTTTCCTAATATTTTAAGTATGAGTTCCTCTGAATAGTTGGTATAACATCCATTAAAAAATAGAAAAGATTATCTTTTACCATGA
The DNA here is from genome assembly GCF_000181295.1 of Otolemur garnettii. Classification (NCBI taxonomy): domain Eukaryota; kingdom Metazoa; phylum Chordata; class Mammalia; order Primates; family Galagidae; genus Otolemur; species Otolemur garnettii. The sequence goes on from NW_003852456.1 coordinate 3,379,281, forward strand.
TCAGAGCTACAGTTCACAAAGAGACGCCTACACAGATTATCCCAACTTCCCTGTAAGAATAGCCAAGGGCTCGTCTTCCACATCACGCGGCAGCAATAGAAGTATCATCCATGAGTCGGCCCTGTGGCTTTAAAGTGGAAAAAACAAAATGGGCTCACAACATTATAGTGTCAACAAAAGTTCAATTAACTGGAAGAATTTTGGAGTTCTTGAAACTACTCTACAAAAACAGAACAAGTGTAAAAACATCAAAGTAAAAATGGTTATTTTCCTCCACTTTCTTTCTTCACTTGAACCTGGGCATGGCCATAGCACAGCCTAGGGCTGCCCTCTGACACCAAAGACAGCCACCCCACCTAGCTAGTTTTTCTATTTTTAGAGATGGGGTCTCACTCTTGTTCAGGCTGGCCTTGAACTCCATAGCTCAAGGGATCCTCCCAGCTTGGTCTCCCAAATTGTTAGGATCACAGACATCAGCTACCATGCCAGGCCCTTTACTTTTATTCTTTTTTTCAGAATTTCAGATTAATGTGAGGGTACAAACAATTAGGTGACAACATTTGCATTTGTTAGGTAGTCGCGTCCTGCACCCAGGGGGTGTGCCATATACACTTTGATCGGGCCACTAGGCACAAGCACACCAATCCCCCTCTCTCCTCTCCTCTCTTTCCCCCCTCCCCAACTTGAACGGAATTCAGTTTTTCTCTCATGTGGATGTGTATTAGATCGTCTACTGGCTTCATATCAGTACTGAGTATGCTGGATACTTGCTTTTCCATTCTTGTGATACTTTACTAAGGAGAACGTGTTTCAACTTCATCCAGGTTAATACAAAAGATGCAAAGTCTCCATCTTTTTTTGCGGATGGATAGTATTCTGTGGTGTACATATATCAGAGTTTGTTAATCCTACTTTCATACTCTTGAACTAATTTTTTAGTACTGATGGAAGCTGCTAAATGTTAGTAAAAAATAAGGGTCAACCTAGTTAAATCCTTGCCAAATGAGATGTGATCAGGAAATCCAAATTATATTTTTCTTTCATAGTTTAGAAGTATGGTGTGAGACTGAAGCTTAGAAGGATTAATAAAATTGTTTTTTTTTTCACAGATGCAAAAAGAAGTCTAGAAAGATAAAAACTAGAAAAATATGAAGAATATATTAAAACAATTTGGTAATTTATAATTTACCAAATCTTGGACTACATAAACATGGAATAGGTCCCCCCAACTTGAACAAGATACACAAAGCCTCAGCTGTTCAAATAGGTGGGATTACAAGTGCCTACCAGCACACCCGGCTAGTGTTTTTTCTATTTTTAGTAGAGATAGGATCTCACTCTTGTTCAGGCTGGTCTTAAATGCCTAAGTTCAAGAGATCCTCCTGCTTTGGCTTCGCAGAATCCGGGGATTGCAGGAGTGAACCACTGGAAACATCCCTAACTACAATTTTAAAACATACTTTACCAAGCCAAAGAAAAAATATGTTTAAGAATACTATAAGGAAAGATCATTATTTATATAAGAGAATAAAAATCTCTGAAATTGGGCGGCACCTGTGGCTCAGCTGGCAGGATGCTGGCCCCATATACTGAGGGTGGCGGGTTCAAACCCGGCACCAGCTGAACTGCAACAAAAAAATAGCTGGGTGTTGTGGTGGGCGCCTATAGTCCCAGCTACATAGGAGGCTGAGACAAGAGAACAGCCAAAGCCCAAGAGTTGGAAGTTGCTGTGAGCCAGGTGATACCATGGCACTCTACTGAGGGCAATAAAGTGAGACTCTGTCTCTACAAAAAAAAAATCTCTGAAATTAGACTCCATAAAATGATAGTAACTTTATAGAAAGGAACACAGGCTGGATGCAGTGGCTCACACCTGTAAACTAAGGTGGGTGGACTGCCTGAGCTCACAAGTTCAAGACCAGCTTGAGCCAGAGCGAGACCCCGTCTCTAAAAATAACCAGGTGTTGTGGCAGGCGCCTGTAGTCCCAGCTACTTGGGAGGCTGAGGCAAGAGAATCACTTAAGCCCAAGAGTTTGAGGTTGCTGTTATCTGTGACACATGGCACTCTACCAAGGGTGACAAAGTGAGACTCTGTCTCAAAAAATAAAAAAATATAAAAAATAAAAAAATAGAAATGAACAATATTGCCAAATTTATACAATGAAAGTCAAAACTATCACTGTTAGTCTCAGAGTACTGTTCAATGAAGTTTACATGAAAAAAAGTCTGCTTTTTTTGTTTGTTTTTAAGACACTAAATTTAAAGAGCAGAACATCCTGGAAGTGAGAACTATGTAATCTAAAACTTTGTACCCTCACATTAATTTGTAATAAAGGAAAAAATAAAATAGAGAGAGAACAGTTCTAAACCTTACCTTTACAAAAATACTGGTGGGTATAAAACGCTTGAGCAGCTGATTTGTGAAATTGGGAAATCTGAGCAAGTGGATGCTGAGGGACGGCAGCTGTTGGTACCCCGCCATTAGAGGGTAGAAATTATACAGCATTTCCTGCTCAGTGCCAGGCAGGATGCGCAACCGGATCTAAACCACAGGAAGTTATGAAGACAGACAATCAAATACACATGCAAGTCTACATTTTGTTACCCTCCATTATTTATGGAAGACCAGAATACCCAAATCCTTCTGGTGAAATATTCACTATCTCCTATTCCATCTTCCAGACATATTCCAAAATATAGGGCTGCATTAGTATGAGATTAGGACAAGGCAAATAGAAAATGGGTAATAAATGCATGTATGATTTCTCTGTTTTTACCAAGACCTACAAAATCAACTGACACCACCACTAACCGGGTTAATATTTTCTATACTATCCCAGGTGGATTTTACATTCACAATGTGTTAAAGGATAACTTGTAGGAGAATGTCCATTTGTGGACATACAAGGCCGGACAATTAAGTTCAAGAACTCATCCTAGAAAAAGTGTTATATACCTCACTGCTGAGTATCACTATGGTTGCCTTCAAAGTACTTCCATTGGCCACTTGGTGACTCTAGTGATATTCGGCAATCAGTTCAGTAAAATCTAAATGGACAGCTCTCTGTTTCCTGGTCTACATACGCAACACATAAAATCTAAACGGACAGCTCTCTTGTTTCCTGGTCTACATAAGCAACACAACAGACGTAAGCTGTACCTGTTTGAGACCTGAGAACATGAAGGCATCACTGGGCTCCACAGAAATTTCCACGTCTTGAACTAAATGAGTTTTGTTCTGTAGGTGGTACTTGACAGGTAATGATTCTCTGACACGCCCAAATGATGGCAGCTCTATACAAAAAGATGGCACAACTCTCTGGTTAAAAAAACAGATCACTCATCCTTTATGGGTTCTTTTTGAAAATAAATCTCAATGTACAGACATAGTATTACTTAAATTAATGGTATTACTGTAATCTTGGCAGATAAAAATTTCTTCTGATTGGAAAGGAACATTAGAAGGGGTGATAGAAGAGTTAATAGTGGAGGCTTGATGCCTGCAGCTCAGCGGCTAGGGCGCCACCTGCATACACTGAGGCTGGCAGGTTCGAATCCAGCCTGGGCCTGCCAAATAACAATGACAACTACAACAACAACAACAAAAATGACTGGACAGGCTCAGCGCCTGTGGCTCAAGTGGCTAAGGTGCCAGCCATATACACCCAAGGTGGCAGGTTCGAATCCAGCCTGGGCCCACCAAAACAACAATGATGGCTGCAACCAAAAAATAGCCGGGCGTTGTGGCAGGCGCCTGTGGTCCCAGCTACTTGGGAGGC
>NW_003852456.1:3384319-3386361 GCF_000181295.1 Otolemur garnettii
TTATTATTGGAGCCTTTTCATCAAGTTATATCTGAATTCCTACTACCTGCATTCACATGGAGAGGGATATTTTCCACAATCACGTGTGGCAGAGTGATGACAGTGCTGATGACAGGGATGTCATCCATGGCTGAAGCCCTACGGCAGAAAAGGTTACTTTTTAAACTCATATTTCATGTAAAAAGTTAATAAATCAAAAACAAAGAACATGTATAGTCACAAACTAATCTCAAAGTTAATATTATACAAATTATTTTATCCATTTACCACATTATTGATAAAAGTAGTTTTGTAAAGTAAGAGATTTTAAAGTCCCACCTTTGTTTTGAATATTTCCTTTTATGAAATGTTATAAGCCATGGCTGCTGTTTGTCACCAGCCAGGAATGACATCATAAGATGTGTCAGACTGTCAACTGGGAAGCACACCATTTAATGCTGTTCTCAAAGCAAGGCCAGAAGTAGTGCAGTGATTTATATCATAATGCAAATTCCTTAACTCATTTAAGACCATTTAAAAATACACCCTAGACCACTTCAAAGAACACTATTCAACTCACTACCAAGTATACAGCAGAAAGTAAAGAATTAAAAATATTTTAGTGACATAGTGAGACTCCATCTCAAACAAAAAAAATTTTTTTTAGCCCGGCGTTGTGGCGAGTGCCTGTAGTCCCAGCTACTTGGGAGGCTGAGGCAAGAGCATCACCTAAGCCTAGGAGTTGGAGGTTGCTGCGAGCTGTGACGTCACAGCACTCTACTGAGGGCAGCAAAGAGAGACTCTGTCTCTAAAAAAAAAATAATTTTTTTAGTATCAACCAATATAGTGGTGTTCCAACATTTACAAAGGTAGAGTAACATGATACTTAAATTATTTTCCCTGTGTTACAGTTAGAATGGGAACTACAAGGGTGGCTCAGAGTCTACTGCCAGGCATATTTCTCCCTGTCTCTTTTTTTTTTAGACAGTCTCTCTATATGGCCCTCAGTAGAGTGCCGTAGCGTCACAGCTCACAACAACCTCAAACTCTTAGGCTCAAGGGATTCTCTTGCCTCAGCCTACCAAGTACCTGGGACTATAAGCACATGCCACAACACCCGGTTATTTTTTGGTCGTAGTTGTCATTGTTGTTTAGCAGACCTGGGCCAGGCCGGAACCTGCCAGACTCAGTGTATGTGGCCAGCACCCTACTTACTGAGCTACGAGCATGGAGCCAGGGACATCTCTTAAAATGAGACTGCCTCTAAGGGTGGACCTGCTGACATTATGTGCAAAATGTCATATAGCAAAAGCAAAAGGCAAAAAGCATCTAATCCCTCATCAATAAAAAGTGAATATATCTCAGGTGGTGCCTGTGGTCAAAGGAGTGGGGCACCGGTCCCATATACCAGAGGTAGTAGGTTTAAACCCGGCCCTGGCCAAAAACTGCAAAAAAAAAAAAAAAAAAAGATATATCTCTGTAATATCACAGTATGATGGAATAATTAAGTAGTGCCTTTAAAATGCTACCTTTAGGCTAGGTGCCCTTAGCACAGTGGTTATGGTGCCAACCACATACACCAAGGCTGGCGGGTTCAAACCAGCGGCCAGCTAAACAACAATGACAACTACAACAAAAAATACCCAAGTGTTGTAGTGGCACCTGTAATCCCAGCTACTTGAGAGGCTGAGGCAAGAGAATCGCTTAAGCCCAAGAGTTTGAGGTTGCTATGAGTTGTGATGCCACAGCACTATAGGGCGACAAAGGGAGACTCTGTCTCAAAAAATAAAAAAAAATTAAAAATAAATAAAATGCTGCCTTAAAGGCCAAGGTGGGTGGACTGCTTGAGCTCACAAGTTCGAAACCAGCCTGAGCAAAAGCGAGACCCCATCTCTACTGAAAATAGAAAAAACTGAGGCAAGAGGATTGCTTGAGCCTGAGTTGGAGGTTGATGTGAGCTATGACACCACCACGGCACTCTACCCAGGGTGACAGCTTGAAACTCTTTCTTAAAAAACAAAACATAAAATAAAATAAAACAAAATAAAATACTGCCTTGGCTC
>NW_003852456.1:3388034-3398798 GCF_000181295.1 Otolemur garnettii
GCCCAGGCGTTGGAGGTTGCTGTGAGCTGCAATGCCACGGCACTCTACCCAGGGGATAGCTTGAGGCTCTGTCTCAAAAAAAAAATTTTTTTAATATGCTAAACTCACATAAATAAAAGTTCTTACGAATTCTCAATGAGTTTTCAAAATGCAAAGGTGTCCTGAGACCAAAAAATTAGAGAACTCCTGGCCTAGAGTTTTCTTTTTTTTCCTGCCTTTGTCAGGTATAGTTATCAGGACTCTTCATGAAGAGAACCAAGGAACTTTCCTTCTTACTCTATGCTTTGCAAGCAATTAATAACCCAATAATAATAAATAACAATGGCATGTGATTACACATATACTAAACATACAGTCTTTAAAGGTTTGAAGGTAACTTTCCGAATTTCCTTCAACAATTGATTTTTTTTTTTTTTGAGACAGAGCCTCAAGCTGGGTAGAGTGCTGTGGCATCACAGCTCACGGCAACCTCCAACTCCTGGGCTTAAGTGAGTCTCCTGCCTCCACCTCCCAAGTAGCTGGGACCACAGGCGCCTGCCACAACGCCTGGCTATTTTTTTGGTTGCAGCCGTCGTTGTTTGGCGAGCCCGGGCTGGATTCAAACCTACCACCTTAGGTGTATGTGGCTGGTGCCTTAACCACTTGAGCCATAGGCACCGAGCCAACAATTGATTTTTAAAGTTTAAAAATTTCTCCTCCATCACTTTTGTAATTTACAACCTTTTGGTGACAGCTATAACATTCAGATCTTGCTATTCTGAGTTGTAGAAAACACTGTTATAATTAAGACCTCTTGATTTTTTTCTCATTTTTAAATAATACATTTTATTCCATTTCAGGAAAATAACTAAGGGATTCTAAGAGAATAACACATGAAATATCATGTATCAGCTTGGCGCCTGTAGCTCACTGAGTAGGGCCAGCCACATATACTGAAGCTGGTGGGTTCTGCGCCTGGCCTGGGCCCGCTAAACAACAACTGCAATAAAAAAACAGCTGGGTGCTGGGCATTGTGGTGGGTGGCTGCAGTCCCAGCTACTTGGGAGGCTGAGGCAAGAGAATTGCTTAAACCCAAGAGTTTGAAATCACTGTGAGCTATGACTCTGTCTCAAAAAAAAAAAAAAGAAAAAAAGAAATATCATATATCTACTCCCCAATATAAGGAAAAAGTGTGAAAATTCTACCCAAGGAAAAAATATACTATAAATCTTCCTGCAGAGCTCTTCCTGCTTGGGCCCCACCCTGCTCTCCAGAGGTTAATTACTATCTGAATTTGACATCTATCAATCACCATGTATTTCTGGACACCTTTCCAAATTACGTATGTATAAAGTCCTAAGAAATATACAATATGTTTTATATGTTTTTCAATGTCATATAAAAGCAATCTGTCCATATTCTCATCTGTAACTTGCTTTGTCTGCTGTACATTGAGAGGAAGAGATGGGTGCAGCTCTCATTCATTCATCTTCACTGATACATAGAATTATTTAATCATATAAACTTGAATTTCCCACTGAAATTCAAGTAAAGTGAATTTATCCATTTTCCTACTGATGGGCATTTAGTTTTTTCTAAACATTTTACTATTCTAATAATTGCTATTATGAACATTATTATACATATACCCTTTGTGTTCACATTTAATTTGACTGAAATTTAATTATCATGTAAGTTATAAATTGTGAAAAACACAAATCAAATTTTAATTATCTTTTTTAGTCTTTGTGTTTTGAACAAATAGTCATATCCATGAGACTTCTCTTCTGTTCTTCTGAATGACAGATGCTCTCAACTATTAACAATAACGATGTAACAATGACAAATAATAAAGATATAAGAGTAAGAAAGACAATGAAGAAAAGATAGGATTGATGTAATTTTTACCTCTTCCAGGAGATAATATAATGCCCAGTTGCTACTCCACCTTCAACATTTCCAACAGAGGGGCATCGAAGACAAAAGCACTCACTAGCACTCTCTCCGGTCTGTAAGACAACTGCAAGGAAGAGTCTTTATAATCCTTATGCAATGGTTTCCCCTAGAAGAGTTCTACATCCAAGTAACATAACAAAGAACAAATAGCTTATCAATTACCTATTATTTATAGAGACTTAGAGACTAAGGCTCAGAGATGTTAAATGACTTTTTCAAGGTCACAGAATCCACTGTTTTTGCTAATTGTCAATATGTCAGTATAGTGAAAACCAGTGAGGCATCTATGTGTCAGCTAAGAAAGGTCCCGTTGTAAATGGTAGAAGTTTGGAGAAAGAAAAACATCCTCCAGGTATTTTTCTTTTTTCAAATTATTTCACGCCTCCACAGGAAACATTTTGGGATAAGAAAAAGAAAAGAGAAAAATTTAGTCACCTTAAAGTACACAAAATGTCATTCCAGAAAATTCTGGCTTTGGCTCAGCGCCTATAGCTCAACCGGCTAAGGCGCCAGCCACATACACCTAAGGTGGTGGGTTCGAATCCCCAGCCCGGACCCGCCAAACAACTATGATGGCTGCAACCAAAAAAAATAGCCGGGCGTTGTGACGGGCGCCTGTGGTCCCAGCTACTTGGGAGGCGGAGGCAGGAGACTCGCTTGAGCCCAGGAGTTGGAGGTTGCTGTGAGCTGTAATGCCACGGCACTCTGCCCAGGGGGACAGCTTGAGGCTCTGTCTCAAAAAAAAAAAAAAAAAAAAAAGAAAATTCTGGCTTTCTCTAAGTGAACATATATAGGTTGAGCATGAAATGAGTATGCTCCAAAATTCAAAACTTTTTGCCGCTCAAAGGTCATGCTTAAGGTCAAATTTCAGATTTTTGGATTTGGGATGCCCACTAATGCAAATATACCAAAATCTAAAAAATCAGAAATCCAAAAGGCGGGGTGTGGTGGCTCATACCTATAACTTTGGGGAGCCAAGGTTGTGGATTATCTGAGCTCAAGAGTTTGAGCCCAGCCTGAGCAAGACCCTGTCTCTACTAAAAATAGAAAAACTAGCCAGGCATTGTGGTAGATACCTGTAGTCCCAGCTACTCAGCAGGCTGAGACAAGAGGATCCCTCAAACCTAGGTGTTTGAGCTTGCTGTGAGATACGGTTCTCTACCCAGGACCATAGAGTAAGATTATCTAAAAAAAAAGGCAGAAGAGGGTGGATCACTTGAGCTCAGGAGTGGGTAAGATCAACGTGGGTAAGACTGAGTGATGTCTTAAAAATAGCCTCTCTAAAAAATAGCGAGGTGTTGTGGTAGGCACTTATAATCCCAGCGACTCCTGAAGGCTGAGGCAGGAAGATCGCTTAAGCCCGAGTTTGAGGTTGCTGTGAGCTATGACAACATAGCACTCAATGGAGGGCAATAAAAAGAGACTCTCTCTCAAAAAAAAATCAGAAATCCAAAACACTTCTGGGACCAAGCATTCTGGGTAAGAAATATTTCTGATACTACTCACATTGCCTCAATTGCTGGCCAATGTGGATAGCTCTTCTTTGTGCAAAGATGCTTTCTTGTTGCCAATTTTACAGTACACGCCCTGATGACAGATAAGTGCTCATCTAAACCAAGAATTCTCTACTTTCCAGCAGTTCAGAGCCTATGATCTCTGCCCTTTAAATGCAAGCAGGCAACAGTGCTTATTTAGTGCTAATTTTAGCAAATCTTGAGTAAAACTTTGAAATAATAACTATGAAGCCTCTAAACATCAGGCTGCTATTTTTATGGTTTTCCAATGAAGAAGGTTGTAATAGATTAATGGAGGTCTGATTGTGGCTAGAGACCCTAGTGAAAAGGAAAAAAGCTGGATCAACCTTTATGACTATGTGTAATTAAGTACTTTAAAGAAATTTTAAGAGTAGTACGTAATATTGTAGGCCCAGTAATTAAAAACTATGACAATTCAATACATCTTAAGATTGCCTTCTAAAAAACTCTGACCATTCACATTAAAGTCTACCAAAGTTCTCCCTGATTCTAAGAAGTTAACCAAATGATTATAGTGTTTATTGACAATTAACATTGGAGTCAATTTGTGACACAGAAGAGCTACACTGCTGGTGCCAAAGGTGGAGGCAGGAGGCAGGAGCCAAGGAATGTAAGTAGTTTCCAGAAGCTGGAAAAGGCAAAGAGCATCCAGAAGGAATGCTCCCAAAACTTTGCTCCTAAGACAATAAAACTAGGTTGTTTTAAGGCACTAACTTTGTGGTCATTTGTTACAGCAACAGAAAACAGCACTGGAGATTCAAGCTCGAGGGTATTCTTTAGTTTAATAAACACTGCTACGACTGGATGAAACAGACACGGTCTAGTAAGGGAGGCCTTTTTTGTTTTGTTTTTTTTTTGAGATAGGGTCTCACTCTGTCACATAAGTCAGAATGCAGTAGCATAATCATAATTCACCACAGCTCCAAACTCCAGAGCTGAAACAATCCTCCTGCCGCAGCCTTCTTACATAACTGGGACTATAGGTACACCACCACACCTAGGTAATTTTTAAACTTTTTGTAGAGATGAGGTCTCCCTATGTTGCCTAAGCTGGTCTTAAATTCCTGGCCTCAAGTGATCCTCCTGCCTCAGCCTCTCAAAATGCTGGGATTATAGGCATAAGTCACCATTGCCTGGCCAGGAGCCATATTTATTTATTTACTTATTTTTTGAGACAAGAGTCTCAAGCTGTTGCCCTGGGTAGAGTGCCATGGCATCACAGCTCACAGCAACCTCAAACTCTTGGGCTTAAGCAATTCTCTTGTCTCAGCCTCCCAAGTAGCTGGGACTACAGGCACCTGCCACAATGTCTGGCTATTTTTTTTGGTTGCAGTTGTCACTGTTGTTCAGCTGGCCCAGGCCGGGTTTGAACCCGCCAACCTTTGGTGTATGTGGCCTACGCCCTACCGAATGAGCTACAGGTGCTGCCAGGAGCCATATTTAAAAAAAGATAATTAGGACATGATGGAATTAGCATTATGACATAAGTATGTAGAAAACATCATAGGAGTAAAGGAAAAGTACTTAGCTCTGCTTGGGAGGATCAGCGAGCCCTGAAGAGCAAGCAAGAAAGAATTCAACATATTGAAAAACAGAGAAAGGGTTTCAGACAAAAGTATTATGTCCAAAAGACATTGGTGACGTCTGAGTGTGGTGGCTCAAGCCTGTAATCCCAGTACTCTGGGAGGCCGAGGCAGGTGGATTGCCTCAGCTCACAGATTTGAGACCAGCCTGAGCAAGAGTGAAACTCCATCTCTAAAACCAGCCAGGCGTTGTGGGGGGCACCTATTGTCCCAGCTACTCGGGAGGCTGAGGCAAGAGGATCACTTGAGCCCAAGAGTTTTAGCTTGCTGTGAGCTGTGATACTACAGCACTCTACTAAGGTTGAAAGAGTGAGACTCTGTCTCAAAAAAAAAAAGACATTGGTGACAATGTTTAATGAATGTGGTAAGTCTGCCATGATTAAAGTATGGGAAAAAGGAAGTAGAGATTTAAAAACACTCATCTTTTTCCTATTTCAAATTATAAATAACAAACATAAATTTAAAATTAGTAAGAAAAACCTTTAAAAAATTCAAAGTAAAAGAAGAAATCTTATTTTACTTTCGAGTACATTTTTCAATTTTTTTTTTCTCACTGTATCACCCTCAGTAGAGTACCATGGCATCACAGCTCACAACAACCTCAAACTCTTGGGCTCAAGCAATTCTCTTGCCTTAGGCTTCCAAGTAGCTGGGACTACAGGCCCTCACCACAAAGCCCGGCTATTTTTTTAGAGACGAGACATCACTCAGGCTCGTCTTGAACTCATGAGCTCAGGCATTCCACCCACCTCGGCCTCCCAGAGTGCTAGGATTACAGGTGTGAGCCATTGTGCCTGGCCTCAAGTACTTTTTCAAAGTATAGCCTCCTCATGGTAGAAAAAACATCTGATCTTTTAACATCAGGTATTCAGGTTCAGTACCTATAACTCAAGCAGCTAAAGCGCCAGCCACATACACAAGAGCTGGCAGGTTCGAATCCAGCCCAGGCCTGCCAAACAGTGACAACTAAAACTAAACAATAGTGGGGCGTTGTGACGGGCACCTATAGTCCCAGATACTTGGGAGGCTGAGCCAAGAGAATTGCTTAAGTCCAGGAGTTGGAGGTTGCTGTGAGCTGTGATGCCATGGCACTCTACCCAGGGCGACAGCTTGAGGCTCTGTCTCAAAAATAAATAAATCAATTAAATAAAATAAAATCAGGTATTCATATTCAAGCAAATGGTAAAATGATACTAACTCTAACTTAATTCTATATGTACCTGCTTTTATGAGTCTGAGGTTCCCTCATGTAGCAAAAAGATAAAATTGTTAGTTTACACAGTCATGTATGCATGAACACAGCTATTTCTGCTCTTAAAGTGGGATGATCTGAGGTCTCACCTTTGTCTACTTGGGACTCCAGCTGATCTGATGCAGTCATAGAAGGAGCCAGCTGCAGTTCACTGGAAACAATGGTGAGGGCCCATGGTGAGGCACTTAAAAGGTCCGTCATCAACAGAAAGGGGATGTCAGCATAAACCCTTTCCAGGTGCTCAAACTGTCACAAGTGAGGGTAAAAGATCTGTCAGGAATTGCATTCATTTTTTAAATGTTTTTCAGTCAATTTACTTATTTATTTATTTTGAGATAGAGTCTAACTTTGTCACCCTTGGTAGAGTGCTGTGGCATCACAGCTCACAGCAACCTCAAACTCTTGGGCTCAAGTGATTGTCTTGCCTCAGCCTCCTGAGTAGCTGGAACAATAGGCGCCCACCACAACACCCGGCTATTCAGTCAGTTTTTGAAACCTAAATGATTTCTAGTATGCCTCCAAGGAACTTACCTTTGTAGAAACAAATTTAACTGCAACATCAAATGGAAAGACTGTTTCTATTGTTACAGTTTCATCCTGTGAGAAAATTTAAAGGGCATATTCAAAATCCTTTTTACATAATAAAGTTTTAAAAATAGAAAGCATATAAAACAAAACCTACAACTGATCAATAAATAATTCCAAATTATACATTTAAGAGGTGAAGTTCTTTCTCTTGGATAATATATGTGAAAATCTATGGAGACAGACCTTACTAATATTTCTCTTTTTTCTTTTTTTGAGATAGTCTCACTTTGTTGTCCTCATTAGAGTGCTGTGAAGTCATACCTCATAGAAACCTCAAAGTGATCCTTTTGCCTCAGCCTCTTGAGTAGCTGGGACTACAGGTGTCTGCCACCCTGCCTGGCTATTTTTAGACAGGGGGTCTCGCTCTTGTTCAGGCTGATCTTGAACTCCTGAGTTCAGGCAATCTACCCTCCTCGGCCTCCCAGAGTGCTAGGATTACAGGCGTAAGCCACTGAGGCCAGCTCATTTTTTCTTTTTTCTTAAAATACTTATATGTGGGTTATAACAGTGTCTGCCACATTACATCATCCTTATTATTATTTTTATTAGTTTAGTCATAATGTTCATAATCACTCAAAGAAAAGGGACAAGTTATGATTGCCACTTTAAGATAAGGGCACATGGCTCGGCGCCTGTGGCTCAAGAGGCTAAGGCGCCAGCCACATACACCTAAGGTGGTGGGTTCGAATCCCCAGCCCAGGCCCACCAAACAACAATGATGGCTGCAACCAAAAAATGGCCAGGCGTTGTGGCGGGCGCCTGTAATCCCAGCTACTTGGGAGGCTGAGGCAGGAGACTCGCTTGAGCCCAGGAGTTGGAGGTTGTTGTGAGCGTGATGCCATGGCACTCTACCCAGGGGGATAGCTTGAGGCTCCGTCTCAAAAAAAAAAAAAAAAAAAAAGATAAGGGCACATGGGGTGCCGGACCCATATACTGCAGGTGGCGGGTTCAATCCTGACCCTGGCCAAAAATTGCAAAAAAAAAAAAGATGAGGGCAAATAGCAGAATGTGACAAAGTCACAAAAACTCACTCTCACTCTGTCACCCTGGGTAGAGTGCCATGGTGTCATAGCTCATAGCAATCTCAAACTCCTAGGCTCAAGCAATCCTCCTGCCTCAGCCTCCTGAGTAGCTAGGACTACAGGTGCCCACCACCCCCTCCCAGCTAGTTTTCCTATTTTTAGTAGAAAAGGAGTCTCACTCTTGCTCAGACTGGTTTCCAGTTCCTGAGCTCATGTGATCCTCCCACTTTGGCCTCCCAGAGTGTTGGGATTACAGGTGTGAACCACTACTCTTGGCCTAGTATTTCTAAAATGTTATCTTATGGTTTATAACAATTCACACTGCAAAGTGCTTTCTTATACTTTATTTATTATTATTTTTTGAGACAGACTCTCACTACATTGCCCTCGGTAGTGTGCCTTGGTGTCATAGCTCACAGCAACCTCAAACTCTTGGGCTTAAGTAATTCTCTTACCTCAGCCTCCCAAGTAGTTGAGACTACACGTGTCCACCACAATGCCCAGCTATTTTTTTTTGCAGTTTTTGGCCGGGCCGGGTTTGAACCCACCACCTCCTGTATATGGGGCCGGCGCCCTACTCCTTTGAGCCACAGGCACCGCCCCCCAGCTATTTTATTGTTGTTTGGCAGGCCCCCACTGGGTTTGAATCCACCAGCCCTGTAGTATGTGGCCAGCACCCTATCCACTGAGCTACAGGTGCTGAGTCACTTATACATTATTTATCTCGGATCTAGTGAAGCAGGCAGGGCAGCCATAACTGCCATTGTATAGTGGAGAAACCAGAGTTCTACAAGGCTAGTGGTGCTGGGCCTAGAATCTGGGTCTCCCTTTTGTCCAAATGCTTTATCTTGGGGTGCCTGTGCCTCAGTGAGTAGGGCGCCAACTCCAAATACCAAGGGTGGCAGGTTCAAACCTGGCCCCAGCCAAACTGCAACAAAAAAATAGCTGGGGTTGTGGCGGGTGCCTGTAGTCCCAACTACTTGGGAGGCTGAGGCAAAAGAATCACCTAAACCCATAAGCTGGAGGTTGCTGTGAGCTGTGATGCCACAGTACTCTACCGAGGGTGACAAAGTGAGACTCCATGTCAAAACAAACAAACAAAAAACACAAATGCTTTATCTCACCTTGACTCAAAATGACTAAAATAATAATAAGAATGATATAACATGATAGACACTGAATGTTCGTAATCACTCAAGGAAATGGGAGCTGTTATGATTGCCACTTTAAGATGTGGTCACACAGGGTGGCACCCGTAGCTTGGTGGGTACAGCGCCCGCCACATACACCAAAGCTGGTGGGTTTGAACCCAGCCTGGGACAACTAAAACAACAATGACAACTGAAACAAAAAAGTAGCCAAGCGATGTGTCAGGCGCCTATAGTCCTAGCTACTTGGGCGGCTGAGGCAAGAGAATTGCTTAAGCCTAAGGGTTTGAGGTTACTGTGAGCTATGACGTCACAGCACTCTACCCAGGGTGAGAGCTTGAGACTCGGTCTCAAAAAAAATAAATAAAAGGATGAGGTCACATAGCTAGAATGTGACAAAGGCACAAAAACTGAACTGCAACTGATTCCAAAGCCCGTACTCTCAACCAACATGCTCTAAAAAGTCTGTTAGAAAAACATGGGGGTTATTATATCTTTCAAAAGGACCCAACCTCTTGGTGAGAAACTTTAAGTAATGAGATGATGCACATCTTGGCACCCTTAGCTCCTAAGTAAATTCTGCTAATTCTTCCAGACTCTGTCCAGTCATGAAACTACAGATCTCAGACTACTAGGCCTTCTCCTCTAGTGGGCTAAAGACCCAATTCCTAAGAAAAAACTGAGACAATACTGCTTCTAGAACCAAGAAGATATTAAATATCATAACTTTCCCTTAATAAAAAGAATATAAACTTTATATGCATACAGTTAAATCTGTTTAAAAACATGGCCCTGCAAAAACCTCCATGAAAAGAAAAGAGATGAATAGAAAACATATCAGAGTTAGCAGCTGCCTTTGAGTTGGTGGGCTATAACTATAATAGTTCCTATTTTCTCTCTTCTTATATACACCTACCAAAAACAATTTTCTTTCTTTTTTTTTTTTTGCAGAGACAGAGTCTCACTTTGTTGCCCTCGGTAGAGTGCTGTGGCATCACAGCTCACAGCAACCTCCAACTCCGGGGCTTAGGTGATTCTCTTGCTTCAGCCTCCCAAGTAGCTGGGACTACAGGTGCCCACCATGACACCTGGCTATTTTTTTGTTGCAGTTTGGCTGGGGTCGGGTTTGAATCTACAGCCCTCAGTGTATGGGGCCAGTGCCTGACCCCACTGAGTTACAGGTGCCACCCCAAAAACCATCTTCATAAGAATCTTTTTTAATAAAAAAAATATTTTAAAAAGGGAGACCTCTTTTCCTCCAAATACTCTGCATGTAAGCCAACTTAACAGATTTTATCCAGTGTTTGATTTGCTTGAGGTCTCAAAACTGTTGATTCTCTATATGAAAAGCCATGGAAGCCCTGCAAATATTCTTGCTGTTCTGGTTTTATTATAATCAAGACAGGCTAAACACTCGCTATATAAAAACTATGCCTGTGTCCTCAGACCTAGATCTTTCCCTAGGTTTGGTATCATAAATGCTGGTGATAAACCAGGTCTGATTTATTATATGATTATTTTGTGTGACTGTATAATGACTGTGATTCTAGGTTATCCATGGTCAACCTTAGGAAAACGGCAGTACAGCTAATGTAATAACTTTTCCAAATGACCAGTGCTTATTTGCAGACTTGTCTAAAGGCATAACCCAAATAGAGAAATTTTATAATTAAGAGTTGTCATTGGCTCGGCGCCTATAGC
>NW_003852456.1:3399304-3415352 GCF_000181295.1 Otolemur garnettii
CTGGGGATTTGAACCTGCCACCTTAGGTGTACGTGGCTGGCGCCTTAGCCGGTTGAGCTATAGGCACCGAGCCTGTATTTTTATTTTCTAAAAATAAAAAAAGGAAAAGCCATGTAAGCGTATTTTCTGTCTTATGTTTGAACAAGGAATGCTAGCCTAAAAATATCACAATACAAATAATTAAAAAAAGCCAATGGATATTTAATTAAAATTTACAACAGAATAAGCACATAAGCTGCTTATTTTACAGGTAAACTATAATAACAAAAATAGTGGAACACTCCATATATGATGCTTTGTGAAGTAGTTACCAAAAAAAAAGAAAAAAATACCTTGTGACACTTGCAAACAATTTCTTTTTCTTCAACAGTTGTATTGATCAGGTAAGACACATACACAAGAAACATTCTTGAACCCACTGTTCCACAGCGAACATACATCATCTTTTCCAGCTGTAACAAAAAAATTGTGACAATTTCACATCAATTACCCTCCACCATGCCCAGCTAATTTTCCTATTTTTAGTAGAGATGGGGTCTTACTCTTGCTCAGGCTGGTCTTGAATTCTTGAACTCAACTGATCCTCCCGATTTGGCCTCCCAGAGTGCTAGGATCACAGGCATGAGCCACCATGCCCGACCCAAGTGACTAAATGTTTACCACTTTCAAAGGATGCTGCAGTATAGCAAATCAAAGCTCCCACTGCAGAAGACTACCCTGATTACTCCCTGCCTCAGACTAACAGTGGGATCACTACAACTGTGTCTTTTTACTTTATCATTCTCAATTTCTCCCAAATTTTCTGTACTTATTTGGAAACAGAAGTTAATTGAAAGGTTGTTGTGCTAAGTTCTAGATAATAGCTATTTTATTAGGCAACTAATTCTCCATAATAGGGTCATCTGTTCTAACATCTCTTGTAGAAAAAAACTAATTAAGATATTTTACATATTTAAATATGCAAAATATATGCAAAATGTTCATTAGTTAAATCACATTTTTAGTCCTAGGCTATGCTATTAAAATGCTCTGATACCATCTAACACTCACTGTGCACTTAAACTACAAACTAACTGGGTCCTCTCCCAATCCAGGTGAGCAAGTTTACCTGTTCCCCAGGCTGTAAGTCTCCAACGGGAATGTCAGTGAGTAGAGCTGGGTAGGACTCATCACACAGTTCCGATCCGTGAAGAGTCACGTGAGTTTTCTGAGTTAAATTGGCATCCTGTCCTGAAAAATGTTAATATTGGTGTTTTAAAACAAAGAATTCCAACATTATCCTGGCAATCAATGCTGTGTCAAGAGCATTACATCATAACTTCTTTTTCTTTTCTTTTTTTTTTTTTTTTGAGACAGAGTCACAAGCTGTCACTGTGGGTAGAGTGTCGTGGCATCACAGCTCACAGCAGCCTCAAATTCTTGGGCTTAAGCAATTCTCTTGCTTCTACTTCCCAAGTAGCTGTGACTACAGCCACCCACCACAACACCCAACTATTTTGTTGTTGTTAGAGTTGTCATTATTGTTTTAGCTGGCCCAGGCCAGGTTCGAACCCACCAGCCTTGGTGGATGTGGCCAGCACCCTACCCACTGAGCTATGGGCATCACCCCCATTTATTTTTTCATTTTTTTGAGAGAGAGTCTCACACTGTCGCTCCAAATAGAGTGCTGTGGCCTCATAGTTCACAGCAACCTCAAACTCTTGGGCTCAAGTGATTGTCCTACCTCAGCCTCCCAAGTATGGGAATACAGGCACCTGCCATAATGCCCAGCTATTTTTTTTTAGAGATGGGGTCTCACTCTGGCTCAGGTTGGTCTCCAACTCCTGAGCTCATACAATCCATCCACCTTGGCCTCCCAGCATGCTAGCATTTCAGCTACTGCACCCATACCTTATTTTAAGCCAATCCAGTAGTTGGCCCCAGTGATGCTCCTTTTATGTTTGATTAACACTAATCAAACTGAAAAAACAAATGCTTACCTGGTTTTAAACCAGCAGTGAGTTTCACATCTCTGATTTGGGTCTTCTCATGGGATTGAACCGTCACAACCAAACAATACATTTCATTAGTCAGGGCAGGAGGTTCATGGTGGAGATGTACAGAAATGTTTGGAACTCTGGAAATGATCCTTTGAAAAGAAACCTCAGGTAAGTAACGAATTTAAAAAAAAAACAACAACATATAAACAAAGTAAAGGAAGTAAGAGGATGACCTTTAATATCACCTCCTAGAAAGTGCACATACATTGTGCTTGCCTGAATGATGATGCTGTCCCAGTGAACCTCGCTATCAGGGAGCTTAGGTCGTCTTTTGAAGGAACGTGCTGCCTGCAAAGCTTCTTGGGAGGAAGCAGCATCTCCTCCTCCTCCCTGCCAATTTAAAACCACACATCTTCCGGTCTCATTGCCTAGAGCAAGATCCACTGAAGTAATCTAAAAGAAGAAGATCTGTCAGAAACACTGCCTTCTACCAGCTTGTTACCCCCCCACCCCCCATCAAATGACACTATAGACTGCTAGACAGTAGAATTCATCTGGAGACCTACAGTGTAGCAGAAGGCAGAACAACTGCCTTATTCTGGCTGGGACACTTACTAACTGCTCTGGGTTTCAGTTTCTTCACCTTTCAAATAGAAGTTACCTGACTTTCTGGCTGAGTGACCAAATGCACAGTGCTGTTATGATTTTAGCACTTGCTGTGTATACACTACCAGATGTAACAGATGCTCAATTAGGGGTTGCTGAATGAAATAAATGTTTTGACGACCATGAATACATTTACAACCTAACCTATAATTCCACAAGTACCTTTCCTGAAAATATTTATAATATTAGTTATGGAATGCTTTATTAATTGAATAAGTGTTCCAGGTCGGGCACAGTGGCTAATGCCAGGAATGTTAGGACTCTAGGAGGCTAAGGTAGGAGGATCCTTGTATCTCAGAAGTTCAAGAGGAGCCTGAGCAAGAGCAAGACCCCATCTCTACTAAAAATAGAAAAACTAGCCAAGTGTAGTGGTGGGTGCCTGTAGTCCCAGCTACTCAGGATGTTGAGGCAGGAGGATCTCTTAAGGCCAAGAGTTTGAAGTTGCTGTGAGCTATAATGATACCACACCACTCTATCCAGGGCAACAGGGTGAGACTCTGTCTCAAAAAAAGAAAAAAATCGGATAAGTGATCCTTTCAACCAAAATTAACAAAAGAACTCAAAATAGGATAATTAAACATGACTATGTCTGATAGGCTTCCTCAATAAAAAAAATACGTCATGAGAGATTAGTTGAAATCACACAGGATTTTTAAAAAATGAGCAAAAAACTCTGGATAAAAGTTAATTTAAAAAATCAACAGTTTCACAGAAACTATGAGAACATTAATAGCATAACCTCATGTACCATCTGTCTTAACAATTGTCCCAAGTTTAAATTAGCTAACCACTCCTGTTCAAGTCATAGAAAACAAGTACTTAACGAGAGCGTACTATACACTAATCACTATTCCAATCCTCACAATATCCTAAGAAACTATCCCCATTTACAGGTGAATACACTGAGATACAACAACTTAGTAAGCTGCAGAGCTAGAATTTAAACTCACATAACCTGGATCCAGAGTTTATACTCAATAAAAATATTACTTATATCATATGTTTTTAAATGTCATTTTAAGGATCTGTATTACACCAATCTTTCAAAATATTTATGTTCACTTTTTTACTTAAAAAGATGCAATCAGCAATGTTTATTTATTTTCTTTTAATTTTTTTTTTATTGTTCTGACAACCTTTTTTTTTTTTTAAGTGTTTAAACATCAAAAAGATATTTAGTCTGGGTCAGTGTGGTGGCTCATGCCAGTAAATCCCACTGGGAGGCTGTGAGCAGGTGCATCACCTGTGTTTGGCAAAAGTTTGAAACCAGCCTGAGTAAGAGTGAGCCCCCATTTCTATTAAAAATAGAAAAACTAGCTGAGCCTGAGGTGGGCACCTGTTGTTCCAGCTACTTTGTAGGCTGAGGCAAGGGGATCACTTGAGCCCAAGAGTTTGAGGTTGCTGTAAGCTATGATGATGCCTTGGCACTCTACCATGGCAACTGAATGAGATTCTGTCTCAAAAAAAAAAAAAAGAGGAAGGGCGCAGTGGCTCACGCCTGTAATCCTAACACTCTGGGAGGCTGAAATGGGTGGATTGCTTGAGCTCACAGGTTTGAGACCAACCTGAGTTAGATTGAGACCCCCGTCTCTAAAAATAGTTGGGCACTATAGTGGGCACCTGTAGTCCCAGCTCCTCCAGAGGCTGAGCCCAGAGAATCCCTTTAGCCCAAGAGTTTGAGGTTGCTGTGAGCTATGACACCACTGCATTCTACGGAGGCTGCCAAAGTGAGACTCTGTCTCAAAAAAAGAAAAAGAAGATATTTAGTCTGAATTATATTATACAAAATATATTTGCTATGTTATATAGTATATATTATCTAAAACTCTTTAACTAATTACGTAGCCATTAAAAAATAATGAAATGGCTTGGCACCTGTAGCTCAGCGGGTAGGGTGCCAGTGGAGCTGGTGGGTTCAAATCCAGCCCTGGCCTGCCAAACAACAACAACTGCAACCAAAAAATAGCTGGGCATTGTGGTGGGCACCTGTAGTCCCAGCTACTTGGGAGACTGAGGCAAGAGAATCACTTAAGCCTAGGATTTGAGGTTGCTGTGAGCTGTGACGCCACAGCACTCTACCCAAGGTGACAGCTTGAGACTCTGTCTCACAAAAAAAATTAAAAAATGATGTTTTACACTGAGTGAAAAGCACCAGTTAACAGAGTATTATGTACAAAGTACTTCTAATTTTTTTTAACTGGGAAAACATTTATAACTGCAAATATGTTCATAATAAAATGTCCGTAAGGAAACCTACCAAAATACTATATTAAAAATGGTTTTCAGGCCGGGCATAGTGGTTCACACCCAGAATCCCAGCACTCTGGGAGAATGAGGTGAGTTGACTGTCTGAGTTCACGAGTTTGAAACCAGCCTGAGCTAGAACGAGACGCTCTCTCTAAAAAATAACCCGGCATGGTGCTGGGTGCTTGTGGTCCCACCTACTCAGGAGGCTGAGGTAGGAGGATTGCTTGAACCCAGGGGTTTGAGATTGCTGTGAGCTAAAATACAACAGCACTCTATGGTTTCTCTTGGAAGGTCCAGGTAGAAGACTTTTATTTTTCATTTAATAAACTTCTCTATTATTTAAACTCTAATATAAATATATCATTTTTATAATTTAAAAGATTTAAGCAGATTTCATAACCAACCTCAATTTTCTTTCCTACATCTTCAGTTTTTGCAACAAATTTAAATGACAATTTTCTTGTTTTACCAGGAACTAAGCACATCTTTCCTTGGGTCAAATTTTCTAAAACTTCACTTGCTTTGGATGCTTCTTCTATTACACAGAATTGGTTGTATTCCTAAAAGAAAAGGTTAGCAGTCATTACACTAGTTCTATCCAGTTTAATGCAAACTACAGGAAGATACATGCATGGTAAAAATACATCAGACAGCATTGTTACCTGATTATTAAAGCTCACACAGAGTTTGGAAAACCTAATGGGATGTGGACAGTCAGCCTTCAGATAAACATCAAACTGAACGGGAACATCAACATGAAAACTTGGGGCATGAAACTTGGCTTTGCATTGAACTGGAAATAAAACAAAAGGGCTGAATTAGACACTACCAGACATGCAAGACCCACACACATTATTCTGTGAACCACACTTAACTTTTCAGAAAAGACACAGCTACACTGGCCATTCTTACTGACCTTCACAGGTAAGGCATTTCAACAAACATAAATGTAGCTACTTTTTAAAAGAAAGCAAAATGATAGCTTTTGGCTGAGCATGGTGGCTCATGCCTATAATCCTAGCACTCAGGGAGGCTGAGGTGGGTAGATCATTTGAGCTCACAGGTTGGAAACCAGCCTGAGCAAAAGTGAGACCCTGTCTCTACTAAAAAAAAAAAAAAAAAAAAAACACAGAGGCAAGAGGATTGCCTGAGCCCAAGAGTTTGAGGTTGCTGTGAGCAATGATGCCACAGCCCTCTACAAGGATAACAAAAGTGAGACTATGTCTCAAAAAAAAAAAACCATCTATATCTCTTTAAATCCACCTTTAATTTTAAAATCATAATACTCCTGAAATGTAGGTAATAAGATTTCAACTTACTTCAAAATATCTGCCTAGATTAACAGTTCTCAACCTGTGGGTCATAACCCCTTTTGACTGTATTAAAGGTTTGCGGCATTAGGAAGGTTGAGAACCACTGGCCTAGACATTCAAGTGTGTTTCTAGTAACACTTGAACTACAAATAAACTATGTATATTTTAAGATATAAATCAAATATTTAAGATCTTGATTATCTTTATAAGTCACTGAAGAGAAATAAAATCATAGTCTATATCACTTTATCTATAAAATGATTATACTGTGAAAATTTTCCTAATTTTTATATTTGTTATTTTGCACTTATTCATTTTTTAGACATAAGAATGACTTCTCTGAAATACTGTAAATATTGGCTACTTACCAAATGGCACAAAATCCTGTACTCCTATTGTGAAAATATTGCTGCCAGCCAGAGAAACTCGGTCCGACCATAGCTTCTGAGCAGTCTTTACAGCTAAGATGTCACAGTCAGGTTCTGGATCGGGACTTTCATTCTGCACCAGCAGAGTTAAACATTCATTCAATGAGTTGGGAAAAAAACTATACAAACACGTAAAGATGGATGGAGATGTAGGTATACACAGCCATGCAACACATTTTATATAAATTACTCCAACTTACCATTAAAACATTTATGAGATTCTTTTCTATTCGAGATTTCTGGTCATCTTTCAGAGTTGAAGCTAATATGAAGAAAGAAGGAAAAAAATTAGAACTATAAGACAGGCATGTAAGTCCACTATCCTTATTTAATGTTTAAAAATATATATGTATATACACACATATATGTCCTATATATACCTATATATATACCTACATGTAGGTATATATATACCTATACATATATATATGTCTTTTTAATTTTTATTTTTTAATTTATTTTTGAGACAGAGACTCAAGCTGTCACCCTGGATAGAGTGCTGTGGTGTCATAGCTCAGGCTCTTGCCTCAGTTTGTCAATTTTTAGTAGACATGGGGTCTCATATTTTGCTCAGGCTGGTCTCGAACTCCTGAGCTCAAGCAATCCACATGGCTCGGCCTCTTGGGAGTGTTAGAATTACAGGCGTGAGCCACCACACCCAGCTTGTCTTTATATTTTTTGAGACAAGGTCTTTGTCATCCAGGCTGGACCAATGTATATCATCATAGCTCACAGCAATCTCAAACTCTTGGGCTCAGGTGATCCTCCTGCCTCAGCCTCCTGAGTAGCTAGAACTACAGGCACCTGCCACAATGCCAGGCTGGCTTTTCTATTTTTGGTAAAAATGGAATATTGCTTTTGCTCAGGCTGGTCTTGAACTTCTGAGCTCAAAGGATCCTCCCGCTTCAAATTCCCAGAATGCTAGGATTATAGGCGTGAGCTACCATAACCATTCTTTAAATGTATTTTATAAAAAATATCTCTTCTAATAAGATTAAGCATAGTGACTTACATGTAGTAAAAGTACTGCTAAACATGTAAATCTAAATTATTCTTCAAATTTTAAAAAGCTTAAGGATACTAAATAATTTTATGGATTGAGAATTTTGCTGAAAGACACCAAATTACCTCTTCCAAGGAGTTCTAAGGAATAGGTGATGTAATCCTTTAATTGGGCCATGAGGTAAGAACACTTCAGAGCTGTAGTCAATATAGATGTGAGTAGAGTCCACCATCCTTCACTCCGATAATCACACATCACATAATCCAGCAACCTAAAGGAAGACAAAATGTAAGACATACTGAAATAGCTCCACAAGAAAACGTCTGAAGAGTTCTTGAAGGAAAAAAAACCACTTTCATCATTTTATGTAAATATAAGAAAATCTTACTAAGATAGTAAAATAAACATGTTCATATTTAGTTAAATGTGAGGTTTCTTAGAACTTTGAAAAAGATTGTGCCAGCAGATAGCACTCGACAAAATAGTACAGAAATGAAGTTAATAGAAATAGAAATAAATATGAAAATAATCCCTCAATATAAATTTTTTTTTTTTTGAGACCGAGCCTCAAGCTGCCACCCTGGGTAGAGTGCCGTGGCATCACAGCTCACAGCAACTTCCTACTCCTGAACTTAAGTGATTTTCTTGCCTCCACCTCCCAAGTAGCTGGGAATACAGGCTCCTGCCACAACGGCTAGCTATTTTGGGGTTGTAATTGTTGTTTGGCAGGCCCAGGCTGGATTCAAATCCACCAGCTCTGGTATATGTGGCGGCACCTTAGCCACTTGAGCTACAGGTGTCAAGCCTCAATATAAATTTTTGTAAGATAACCAGACTAGTTGTAAAAATAGATAGTGAGCAGGACTTACTTTAAAGCTTTGGTATAATCCTTTGCATAATAATACTCCTCTCCCATTTGAACCACTATAAAGGAAAAAATATTTATGTACATAATTTAAAACCATGCAAAGTTGCATCAAATTGTGGCATGTTATGGATACATACTTAGATGGCTTTTCATTCTTGGACACTTATACTTCTTGAATTGTGCAACAGCATTGCTCAGGAGAGTTATTATTATTTCCTGTTAGAAAAGGTAAAGTATGAAACAGATTAAAAAATTTCATATTTTCCTTGAATACTGTAAAAAATAGTTTATATTGGAAAAAACTTACGGAGTGAACAACATTTCTCTCCTTCAGCTGAATGGCAAGAATTCCCACCTTCTCTTTTTCAGGGTCAGAAAGATCAAAACCTGTGTAAGATAAGACGCAACCCATCTTAGGTAGCTCATTTAACATAAATCTTCATGTGAACATTGTATGTGTACACTCCTTGAATCCTTTACTTTAACATAACATACTTAAGTTTCTTAAACATTCTAGAATCTTAAAGGTTCTAAGAGACAGCTCTGTTAACATGGAAACAACTCTGTGATCTCAGTTCTGAAGAGATCATTATTGAGCTCAATGTTCTTCTGCTTAGTGCAATCAACTACTTGAAGAGTAACATTAATGTCATCCTCTATGAAGAATATACTCTAGAGATTAAAGTAGATAATTTCTTAACACTTAAGGTTCATTTGCCCCAGATACTGCTTAAATTAAATTATGCATAAAACATAAAAATACAGAGAAATTATTTTTAAGGTGATACAACTCAACACTTTTTAAATATCAAATTGTTAAAATTAAATGAAATTAAAATATTAAATAACAACAGTGGTTTATCATGTTAAGACAACAGATGTCCGAATGTTTTAATCACATCAAAATCATTTATTATAAGATGCAGTAATACAAAGCATTCTAAAAAAAAAACTGCAGATCTTAAAAAAGACCAATGTTTAAAAGCACACATTTTTACCTCAACAGAACTTCTTATCCCTAATAGAGCCAATGGAAAAATTATGACAGTTATCTTTGCTTTCTGAGGATAAGAGAAAAAGGAGGAGGGAAAAATTATTTACTTAGTATTCCTTGTCGCCAAGATCTTTGTCCATAAAAGTCAAGAACGCCTGTTTGTGTTTCTAAGGGATCAGGATTGGGATACATTACAGAAGCCTGTAAATTAAAACACAAACCTAAATAATAGTTTGCATAACCCATCACAAACCAACTTGTGCCCAGTCTTTGACTGAACAAAAATGTTTCCACATAAGACAATCACACATCCAAATTCCAAGTTGTAAATGTTTCAACACAAATTAAATTGTAATAAAAGTTAAAAAAATTTTCATTAAATGCTTAGGTAATCTTACAAAAATTAAATTCAATAAATCAACCTGATTCTGACAAATGATTTTATAGTAACCTCTTATATTTTCATTTTTATCTTTGCTATAATAAACCAGTGAAAATAAGAATTATGCTTGATATTTATTCCATGTGTATAAACGTTCTTTATGCAAAAGAAAACCAGTGTTTTAAAGAGAAGACACTATTTTCTTTCTTTTTTTGCAGTTTTTGGCCGGGGCTGGGTTTGAACCCGCCACCTCTGGCATATGGGGCCAGCGCCCTAGTCCTTTGAGCCACAGGCGCCGCCTACTACTTTCTTCCTTTATTGCTTCTCTATTAAAGGAGAAGCAAAGGAGGAATTTTTGGCACCAGAAGGGACAGATTTCACTGCTTTCATTTTTCTTTGTTATAACTTTTCCCCTCTGAAACCAAAATGTAATATAAGTATATTGTTGAAAAATGTAGAAAACACCCAAAAGGAAAAATATTTTAATTACATATAAACTGACTACCAGCATGAAGAATGTATACATCATTCTTTAAGAGTTCATGTGCAAAAATTTGTTAACTATAGTAATAATTTTTCAATCTATTTTTCATTTAAGTATATTTTATACATTTCACCCTATCATTAAATATTCTTCTAAAAATTTTCATGGTTGCCTGCTATTCCATATTTTAACAAATTCCCTATAGCTGTTCATCTCATTTCTGTTTTACATTTCAATTAATAAGTCTGTGAGAACAATTTCATAAATAAATCTTGGTATTTCTCTCTTAGGATCTATTATTTGCCTTAGTATTCCTAAAAATGAAATTTTGGGTCAAAAGTAATACATACTTATTTAAGGTTTCTCACATTACTATCTGACAGAAATATTATTTTATATTTTAACCAATGGTATGTGTTAATGTCCAATTCTTTATATCCTTACGAACCCTAGCTTAAATCACTTTTTAAAAATACTGTGTCCTGTTTTGGTGCCCATAGCTCGGTGGCTAGGGCGCCAGCCATATACACCAGAGCTGGCAGGTTTGAACCCAGCCTGGGCCTGCCAAACAATGACAATTACAACAACAACAACAACAAAATAGCCAGGCGTTATGGTGGGTGCCTATAGTCCCAGCTACTGGGAGGCTGAGGCAAGAGAATCCCTAAAGCCCAAGAGTTTGAGGTTGATGTGAGCTGTGATGCCACGGCACTCTACCAAGGTCAACAAATGAGACTCTGTCTCAATAAATAAATAAATAAATAAATAAAAATACTATATTCTAATTACAGTATACCAAACTCAAAAAATATAATACATGGAGTAAAGTTATTGATCATATATAAATAACATGCTAAAAAGAGTTACATCATTATTTAAGAGAAAAAATTCCTAGCATTTCATGTACCAATAATATGCAAACTATTTGGTTTTGAAATAGTTTTTAAAATAGTGGCCCCATATACTGAGGGTGGCAGGTTCAAACCCAGCCCCAGCCAAACTGCAACAAAAAAATAGCCAAGCATTGTGGCAGTCGCCTGTAGTCCTAGTTACTCAGGAGACCGAGGCAAGAGAATCACCTAAACCCAAGAGCTGGAGGTTGCTGTGAGCTGTGATGCCACAGTACTCTACCGAGGGCACAAAGTGAAACTCTGTCTCTAGAAAAATAAATAAATAAATAAAATAGTAGTATTAATAATATTCACCTATCTTCAGAGAAGAAAACAGTAGGTTTTAAGTAAAAATAAACTGATATAACAACATGAACATAAATATATATAAATAT
This sequence comes from Otolemur garnettii, assembly GCF_000181295.1. Lineage (NCBI taxonomy): Eukaryota > Metazoa > Chordata > Mammalia > Primates > Galagidae > Otolemur > Otolemur garnettii. The sequence continues at coordinate 3,410,954 of NW_003852456.1, forward strand.
ATACAGTACGTGTGTACAAAATATATGTACATCTCTACACATACATACATACACATACAATTTTTACTTTAAAGGTACTTGTGGGCAAATTAATAACTAGATTCAATTATCCAAGAAAGGTAAAATCAAATGTCAAGTTTAAGAAACTATGCAGTTAACTTTATGCCTCAAACAGATTCTTAAAAAAAAGTCGAAAGTAATTCTCGCCAGTGGGGAAAAACAAAGCACATTCCCCTAATCTTTTTTTTTGAGACAGAGTCTCAAGCTATCACCGTGGGTAGAGTGCCATGGCACCAAGCTCAGAGCAACCTCAAACTCTTGGGCTTAAGAGATTCTCTTGCCTCAGCCTCCCAAGTAGCTGGGACTATAGGTGCCCAATACAACACCCAACTATTTTTTGTTGTTGTTGCAGTTGTCATTGTTGTTTTAGCTGGCCTGGGCTGGGTTCAAACCCACCAGCTTCAGGGTACATGGTCAGCATCCTACCTACTGAACTACAGGCGCCGCCCCCCAATCTTTTTTTTTTTTGAGACACAGCCTCAAGCTATCCCCCCTGAGTAGAGTGCTGTGGCATCATAGCTCACAGCAACCTCCAACTCCTGGGCTCAAGCGAGTCTCCTGCCTCAGCCTCCCAGATAGCTGGGACCACAGGTGCCTGCCACAACACCCCAGCTATTTTTGGGTTGCAGCTGTCATTGTTGTTTGGCGGGCCCGGGCTGGATTCGAACCTGCCACCTTAGGTATATGTGGCTGGTGCCTTAGCCACTTGAGCCACAGGCACCAAGCCCCCAATCTTTTTTTTAAACTTTAACTGCAGTAAACATAGACATAATCCATTTATACTGAGACAAGGGCTAAAATGTGGCTTTCATTTTTAAATTATTTTCTCTTGTCTAAGTCAATAATTTATTGCTAAACATAAATTAGTTCCTCAAAGAAAAATTTCTGCTCGGGCTCAGCCCCCATAGCACAGTGGTTACAGCACTGGCCACATGCACCAAGGCCAAGTCAGATAAGCAACAAGCAACAATGACAACTGCAACAAGAAATAACCAGGTGTTGTGGTAGTCACCTGTAGTCCCAGCTACTTGGGAGGCTGAGGCAAGAGAATCACTTAAGCCTAAGAGTTTGAGGTTGCTGTGAGCTGTGACGCTACTATACTCTACCAAAGAGGACATAGTGAGACTCTGTCTCAAAAAAAAAAAAGAAAAAAAAAATTCTGCTCAATTCACATGCAAAAGTGGAATACTTAGGCTAAAAAAATAATAACAATTCCTAAAACTATAAAAACTGATTATATTCAAAGGCTTAGAGAAAATCAATCAGACTGGCTTATTTAAAAAAAAAAAATAAATTTCCCAAATGCTAAATAATATGAGAGTTGGTGACTTACTTCATGGTTACAAAGAGCTTTGGCAAGCTGCTTCCGCTCCTGGGCATAGTATGCGGCCTGCTGATAATAGAAACCAGGATTCTGAGTCTGGATAGCTGTTAACCCTAATTTAATAGCTTCATCAAATAAATCTCCAAAGGCCTGGAATCTTAAAAGAAAAACATCAAGAAAGAAAAAAGAATGAATAGGAAAAGGAAAGAAAAAGAAGCTTATGTCTAATCATTATTTATCCTGGGAACCATAACCTCAGCAGACTATATTAAATAATGTTATTAACCAACAGTTAATATTTATTGCAATTTCTTTCTAAATATTAATGTACATGAATTGTAGCTTATGGATAAATTCCATAAGCTGTACTTAAGTCATCCCTTCTATGCTAACAAGACTTTATAAATATATCCTCAAAGTAGATCTCAACTGAAATAGTTCCCACCAGTCCAATACATCCAGGAATAATTTTATTTCAGCAATTTTTTTTCTTGTGTGGGCATGTATTAGTTTGTCTACTCAGTTCATATTAATATTGAGTATATTGAATATTTGCTTTTACATTTTTTTTTCTTTGAGATACGGTCTCACTTTGTCGCCCTCTGTAGAGTGCCCTGACCTAATAGCTCACAACAACCTCTAATTCTTGGGCTCAAGTGATTCTCTTGCCTCAGTCTCCCAAGTAGCTGGGACTACAGGTGCCTGCCACATGTCAAGCTATTTTTTAGAGACAGGGTCTTGTTCTGGCTCAGGCTGCTCTTGAACCTGTGAGCTCAGGTAATCCACCTGCCTCAGCCTCCCAAGTGCTAGGATTACAGGAGGGAGCCACCATGTCTGGCTGTTTTTACATTCTTATGATACTTTACTAAAGAGAATGTTCTCCGGCTCTACCCAGGTTAATACAAAAGATGCAAAGTCTCCATGGTATACATATACCAGAGTTTATTAATCCATTCATGGGTTGATGGCACTTGGGTTGCTTCCACATATTGGTGATTATAAATTGAGCTGCAATAAACAATCTAGTACAAATGTCTTTATGATAAAATGCTTTTTTCCCCTCTAGGTAGCTACATAGTAATGGGACTGCAGAATCAAATGAAAAGTCTATTCTGAGTTCTTTGAGGATTCTCCATACATCTTTCCAAAGAGACTGCAGTCCCAACAAGAGTGTAAAAGTGTTCCTTTCTCTCCCCATCCGCACAAGCATTTGCAGCTTTGGGACTTTGTGATGTGGGCTATTCTCACTGGGGCTGGTGATATCTCAGGGTGGTTTTCATTTTAGAAATTTTATGCATCAGTCTCAAACAATAAGCATGAAAGCAGGAATTTTGTTTTGTTTACTACTATATTCTCAGGACCTAGACACATAGTGGAAACGCAATAAATACATGTTGAAGAAGATGGTCGGTTCCCTGAATTAACTGATATCCATTAAGGAACTGTATAAACCAATACATACTATCACCAGAAATATACTTAAGTTACATCATTAAAAATCTAATTACTGACAAAAAACTTGCTTCAGTTTTAGAACTGAAGCCCACACTAATTCCATTTCTGCAAATCCCATGTAATATTTTTTTTAAAAATTCCAGAAGTACAATTCAAAACATACTGTTTTGACATCCATGCAGCATGCTCAAAAGACAACTCTGCACTTCCGATTTTTTTCTTACACAAGTCGATGTGTTTTCGGAACTGAGCAATTGCATCCAATGGGGTGTTGTGCTGAAAACACAGCCTACAGATCTGCAAAATATACAATCAATCCCAAATTTTTAAAAAAAGTTCAAAAGGCATATTCATTTAAAAATAAGTTTAAGGGTAGGTCCAGCGGCTCACACCTGTAATCCTGGCATTCTGGGAGGCCAAGGCAGGTGGATTGCTTCAGCTCAGGAGTTCAAGACCAGCCTGAGCAAGAGTGAAACCTTGTCTCTAAAAGTAGCCAGGCATTGCGGTGGGCCCCTGTGGTCTCAGCTACTTGAGAGGCTGAGGCAATAAGATCATTCCAGCCCATGAGTTTGAGGTTGCTGTGAGCTATGAGGCTATGGCATTCTATCCAGGGCAACAAAGTGAGACTCTGTCTCAAAAAAAAGAAGAAAAGGATCCTTATCTAACAAAAGCAATCAAGGTAATCTGGTTCTCTGTACCCTTAATGGAATCCTCAACAATAAAAAAGATAAAAATTAAAAAATTAAAAATGAATTTAAGAATAACTTTTTTAAAAGACTACAGAATTTCCCTCCCTGAAGTTCTTTGCAATAGACTTTCTTCAACAGAATAGTTAAGCTAAAACCAGGGAATATATCTCTGTTAGAAATGAAATAAAGTAGGGCTAAGAACAGTGGCTCACACCTGTAATCCCAAGGTGAGTGGACTGCTTAAGCTGCAGAGTTTGAGATAACCCTATCTCAAAATAGATAGAGACCCCATCTCTAAAAATAGCGAGACATGGTGATAGGTGCCTATTATCCCAGCTACTTGGGAAGCTGAGGCAAGAGGATGGCTTAAACACAAGAAAAAGAAAAGGGTCCTTATCTAACAAAAGCAATCAATGTAACCTGGTTCTCTGTTACAGAGTTTGAAGTTGCTGTGAGCTATGACACCACACACTCTACCAGGGCAAAAGGGTGAAGCATTGTCTCAAAAAAATAAAAGAGGCTCGGTGCCCGTAGCAGTGGTTATGGCGCCAGCCACATATACCAAGGCTGGTGGGTTCCAACCCAGCTCGGGCCAACTAAACAACTGCAACCAAAAAATAGCCAGGCGTGTGGCGGACACCTGTAGTCTCAGCTACTTGGGAGGCTGAGGCAAGAGAATCGCTTAAGCCCAAGAGTTGGAGGTTGCTGTGGGCTGTGAAGCCAGGGTACTCTACCAAGGGCGACATAGTGAGACTTTGAAAAAAAAATAGAAAAGAAAGGAAAGGAAAAGGAAAGAAAGAGGCTTGGCGCCTGTGGCTCAAGTGGCTAAGGCGCCAGCCACATACACCTAAGGTGGTGGGTTCGAATCCAG
>NW_003852456.1:3416947-3418243 GCF_000181295.1 Otolemur garnettii
GTGTCACTATGTCACTCTTGGTAGTGTGCCCATGGCGTCACAGCTCACAGTAACTTCAAACTCTTCTTGGGCTCAACTCTCGTCTTAGCCTCCCAAGTAGCTGGGACTACAGGTGCCTGACACAATGCCTGGCTATTTTTTGTTGCAGTTGTCATTGTTGTTTAGCTGGCCTGGGCTAGGTTCAAAACCGCCAGCCTCGGTATATGTGGCTGGCTCCGTAACCACTGTGCTATGAGCGCTGAGCCAGTTAAGCCTCATTCTTAACAGCTTATAATGTTCCATTATTTAGAGTTATATTTTATATAACCAGTTGCTCATTGCTGGTTTTTTTTCAATCTTTTCCTATTAAAAGAGGTAATAAATATTTACATATATGTGATTTTTAAATGTTAGTATATATGTCAAATTTCCTGAAATGGAACTGCTAGGTCAAAGGGAACATTTATTTTAAATTTATATAATCACCGCAAAAATATTCTCCACAAAAGTTGTATCAGCCAAGCACAGTGGCTCATGCCTGTAATCCTAGCACTCCGGGAGGCCAAGGCAGGTGAACTGCTTGAGCTTATGAGTTCAAAACCAGCTTACACAAGAACAAGACCCCGTCTCTAAAAAAATAGCTGGGTATTATGGCAGGCACCTGTAGTCCCAGCTACTTGGAAGGCTGAGGCAAGAGAATCATTTGAGCCTAAAAGTTTGAGGTTACTGTGAGCTATGACACCACAGCACTCTATCTAGGGTGACAAAGTGAGATTCTGTCTCAAAAACAAACAAACAAAAAAGTTGTACCCGTTTACACCTGCACCAGCAATGAATTAAATATTGTTTTACCAATTTACACTTACACCAGCAATGAATTAAAGTTTACCCACATATCTTTGATCCTGTGCCAGGAATCTGTAAGATGTATATAGAAAAATTAAAAGCAAAACAGTCCTCACTTACCTTTCTAAAGACATCTGTTTCTACAATCTTTTTTTTTTTTTTTTTTGAGTAAGTAGCTGGAATACAGGCACCTGCCACAAAGCCTGGTTATTCTTAGAGACGAGGTCTCCCTTTTTGCTCAGGCTGGTCTCGAACTTATGGGCTCAGGCAATCCACCCGACTTGGCCTCCCAGAGTGCTGGGATTACAGGTGTGAGCCATCGTGCCTAGCTATAACATACAATCTTTTTTTTTTAATTATTTATTTCTTTTTTTTGAGACAGAGCCTCAAGCTGCTGCCCTGGGTAGAGTGCCATGGCATCACAGTTCACAGCAACCTCCAACTCCTGGGCTCAAGTGAGTCTCCTGCCTC
>NW_003852456.1:3418374-3421582 GCF_000181295.1 Otolemur garnettii
CCTTAGGTATATGTGGCTGGCACCTTAGCCACTTGAGCCACAGGCACCAAGCCATAACATACAATCTTAAAATAAAATGCTCAATGGGCAAAAAAATTCCCTCTAAGGTAAAAAAACATACTTTTTCTTTACTGTGTCTACATTAAACCAAGAAAGTCCTAATATGTGTTATCTTTTAAAAATCTAATAATCTAGGTAGCTTTCCCCTGATCTCACGTAAAACAAATAAATAAAAACAAAAAATCTGTCCCAACCGTAAATAACTCTAGAACCCATCTATTCAAAAACCAATCATTACAATCAGGCTGCCAAGAACTAATGCCCTTCTGAAGAAAAAGAATATAAAAAAGGAAAATATAATTAATCAAACATCAACTTTTTAGGATAGGAAACTAATTTTTTTTTTTTAGACAGAGTCTCAACTCTGTCGCCGTGGGTAAATGCTATGTCGTCATCATAGCTCACAGCAACCTCTAACTCTTGGCCTCAAGAGATCCTCTTGCCTCTGTTTTTCTATTTTTAGTAAAGATAGAGTCTTGCTCTTCCTCAGGCTAGTCTCCAACTCCTGAGCTCAAGCAATCTACCTGTCTCAGCCTCCCAGAGGGTTGGGATTACAGGCGTGAGCCACTGTGCCCAGTCAAGAAACTAATGTTGATGTTCAAATTTTAAAAGGAGAATTTAATATTTCAAGACAAATTCCCTTTATTTGGAAGTAGAACTATTACCTTGTAGTTTATAAATCCTGCCATAGTCTTAATTTCCAGAATATTAGTTTCATGGGCTCTCAGTTCATGTACAAGGTTATAGGCGGTCCTATAGTTCCTAATATAAACATGAGGAGGGTGGTTAATTACAATATAATTTAAGAAAAGAAAAATCATTAGAAATAACAGACAACATTTCTTAGCACTCAGTAGCTGATAATGGCATATGCACATCAATCTCTAATTTCCTGAAAAAGGATCTATTGGCTAATAACGTGGGAGGAATCAATAACCTTTCACAAAGAACAGAATGATCACATGTGCACTGTTCTTCCAATAACCAATAGAAAACAAGTGGAAAAATGAAAGTAAATTGGACAATTGTCCAAAATTACATCAAAAAATGAGCATTCTATTTAAAAAAAATAAGTTTTTTCTGTTAAGAGATAGAGTCTTGGTCTGTCACAAAAAGTACTATTATAAGTTTCTCAAACAAACGATACTGTATTAGCAAAGGTGATATAAAGACAGAGCATGGGTCAGTAACTTTTTAACCCCAGTCCCTGATCTCAGGTAGAAGCTGGAGAGGAGGGAGAATGTCCTTATGACAGTGAGGGCTGAAGGAGAGTGCTGATGAGAAAGGAAAGGAGAAATCCTGAAACAAGGTTCTCCAGAGAAACAAGTTTGTTCTTAACTTCTCCAGGTAAATTACTTTCTTTCCAGAATTATTTTTAAGCAGAACTAAAACAGGAGGTTTTTAACTAATACCATCCATTTAAATGAACTACATTAAAGCCAGTGACAATTATATGTGTATACTCACTGAGATTCAGAGAATATAATTTAGTGCTTAGCACCTCAACAATAACAAAAATTCAATGTTTCTACATTATTCCTGTGGATAATAGAATTATTTTCACTTACTTCTTTTTTTTCCTCCTCCTTAATTTTAGGCTAAGTAGTTGTTTTTTATCCTCTTATCAATCTTCAAAAATTGATTAAAGCTATAAAGAAGTTATGTTTACCAAGAGGTGCTTGGTAAAAACAGTAGAATAAAATGTTTAACCACTGCGCACAGATATACAACTAATCTTTTTTTTTGGCCGGGGCTGGGTTTGAACCCACCACCTCCAGCATATAGCACCAGCGCCCTCCCCTTTTGAGCCACAGGCACCTCCCTACAACTAATCTTCAAGACTACATAGATCCTTCAAATGGAAAGTAATGCTACTGACAGGCACTATAAACTAAAAAAAAAAGTTAAATTAAAAACAAAATCATAGTTGAATTCAATAAATGTACTACTGTATAAACTTTAAAAAAAGCTGGATTTAGATAATAAATAATGTATATTATACTTTCCAGTCTCTTAACACAAGGTTTTTTTGAATATACAAATAAGAAATAGTGAAGATAGGAAAAATTTTAGTATTATATTTATTTAGATCATAAAATTTAATGAAATTAGGTCAGAAAGCTTTATGACATTATAAAATTTACTTCCAATATAAAATTTACAAAGTTTAAACTTCAAAATAATACAATCGATTCATCTCTGGACGACAGTAAATATTAAATACCTGCACTGAACAGAAGAATTCAAAAATTAATTACAGTTTGGTTGAGATTTGGAAATTGCCACTTATGTTACTGTTAACATAAAGATAAAACAATTCAGTCTGAAAACTGTTAAAAACTTACTTCAGTGCATTTTGTGTGTCTTGTTTCAACTCACTGAAGAAAGCTATTTTGAACTGATGTCTAACAAATAAAAGCTGAAAAAATAGAAGAAAATTATTATTATACATATTCTATTTAAAATGTGAAAACTGTAATAACGTTTATTACAAGGAAACAATAAAAGAATGAAAAACATATTCAAAATTAAAATGCAAGAATTGTTCCAACAAACAAGCATATAGTTAACAAAGCTATAAAAATCTATCTTTAAGAACCTTATGGGCAAAGAGTTGAATAATAAATCTTAAGGGCAAGAAGTTTAATTTAAAAACAAATTAGCTTTTAAAAGCTTTGAAAAACTTTAGAAGAACTAAAGTCATTTAAAACTATCACGTTATTAAAGATATGTAATAACTACTTCAGAAATAATCAATAAGTAATCTGCTCTTGAACACTGCTATTATCGCAAAAAACACGTACCTGGTGGGTTGTTTTATTTAGAAATTCTTTATGAGATTTCACTCTTCTGATCTCAGTGTAGTAATAAGTCTGTGCGTGTTCATAAAAAGCATTTTCTAATCTATTAAAAATAAGAAAAAACCAACATTCAAATATTAAGGTGACGTTAAACCAAACTGTTTTCAAGAATAGTATTTTTGAGCCCTGAAAGTAAAATCCTAACAGAGATAATGGCTATTTTACCTTTTAATTAAGTAAAATGCAAACATCTAACCTAAATTCCTAGATCAAAAAATCTAAAAATAAGACTCTGCTAAAACCATTTAAAATTATTTACAAGATAAAAATAACTTGCCCTAATTCAT
>NW_003852456.1:3421867-3422981 GCF_000181295.1 Otolemur garnettii
TCTCAAGAAAAAAAAAAAAAATTGGTGAGCTCTAAGATTACTTTGACTTCTATTATTTCATACTTTCATAAAGAGTCTGAAAAGAATATTCAATACTCAATTATTTTATTTTGCAATTTTTTGTGATTTTAATTTTTATGGCTGAAAAGTATAAGAAAACTAATGAGGAAGACAGCAAAAAAAAAAAAAGGTAAATGAGTCAAAAATAACATTTATATATATAATTTAAATCCTACTTTGTTCTATGGCTTTCAGATGACCTAGAAACAAAATCTGACCATAGATAGATAAACAACTGAAACTTTCTTTTATTGTTGTGGTTGTTGTTGCAGTTGTCATTGTTTTAGCTGGCCTGGGCTGGGTTCAAACCTGCCAGTGTCAGTGTATGAGGCTAGCGCCCTACGCACTGAACTACGAGTGCTGCCACAACTAAAACTTTCTTGAAAAAAGTTGGTGAAAAAAGGTATATATCAGGAGTATTTGCCCAGGGCATGAAAGAAAGCTGAATTCTTAGCCAGACAAAAGATAAAGAAAAAAACCTTTATTCAAGGTTTTTTCCTCCTGAGAATAAAACAGAATTTTGGGCGTATACCTCAAAAGGCATAAGGGTATAATGCCTAAGGAAAATATATAAACAAAAAAAATCAAATGAGCAACTAAAAATTTTTATATCAGAGAGATATATGTATGTGTATATATATATTTTTTATTTATTTATTTTTTTTTTGAGACAGAGTCTCACTTTGATGCCCTTGGTAGAATGCTTTGGCATCACAGCTCACAGCAATCTCAAACTCTTGGACTCAAGCGATTCTCCTTCTTTAGCCTCCTGAGTAGCTGGGACTATAGACACCCACCACTATGCCTGGCTATCTTTAGTGACAGAACTCTTGCTCAGGCTGGTCTCAACTCTATAGAGCTCAAGCAATCAACCCACCTCAGCTTCCCAGAGGGCTAGGATTACAGGCATAATGCACCTCGCCTGCCCTATCAGATATATTTTAAATTAGATTTTCTAGGGTAAGCTTTTTCTATTTTTTTGAGACAGAACCTCAAGCTGTCGCCCTAGGTAGAATGCTGTGGCATCACACCTCATAGCAACCTCCATGTCCTG
>NW_003852456.1:3423468-3424104 GCF_000181295.1 Otolemur garnettii
AAAAAAAAAAAAAAATTATTCTCAATAGAGAAATCAGTATTACTGGATCTAGATTATCTTGGTAGGTTATCAAAGATAGTTTATGAAGAACTTTGGTTTTAGTTTTCAAGTTGGGACTCAGAGACAAAACATCTGTTAAGTAGTTAATACAGAAAATTGAGAGCAAGTATAGGCTTGATAAGTCTTATCATTTCCTCTAAACTTAAGTGATACAGAATCTAGTCTTTCCCTGTTTAAATATAATAAACTAGCCACAGAGATATCCCCAATATAGGATAAGTATCATAAGACTTTTAGTTTTTAATCTACAATAGTTGGATAGTTTCTATATTTTCTATAACTATCTAACTATTAATAGTTTCTATATTTTTTGAATGAGAGGTTTTTTTTTTGAGGAAAAAAATGCATCCAATTTCAAAAACATAAAATAAGTAAATAAATGACAGATCTAGTTGAGATGTGAGGGGGCCTAGCAAAAAGAACAATTCTGGCTCGGTGCCTATAGCTCAACCGGCTAGGGCACCAGCCACGTACACCTAAGGTGGCGGGTTCGAATCCACAGCCCGGACCCGCCAAACAACAATGACGGCTGCAACCAAAAAATAGCCGGGCGTTGTGGCGGGTGCCTGTGGTCCC
>NW_003852456.1:3424951-3426450 GCF_000181295.1 Otolemur garnettii
AAAAAAAAAAAAAAAAAGAAAACCCAACTGATTCTGTCTTCCCATTTAGTGATTAAAGATGGCTGAATTTTACATGTATATCCTTTTTTACGCTGTTCATCTGTCCCCACATAGTTTGGTTTGGAAGTTTGGTTTTAGTTTTCAAGTTGGGACTCAGAGACAACCCCAAACTTCCTTCCCACTAATCTAAATTTCTTCAGGCACAGATGCAGGCCTTCCTCTTCCGCCAGAGCCTTCCTACGCTACAAATACCCATTTGTTCTCTAAAATCCTGGAAGATTTTAGATATATACAAATTTTGTATATATCTAATATATATATTGTATTAGATATATATATATATCTAATATATATATATTGTATTTTAGAAAATATACAAATTATATTACAGAATTTACATTTGCAATGCTATGTATTTAGTATTTAACTAAATTGTTCGGTTTAAAAAGGCCATGCAGAATGAAAAAGAAAACCATTTTATAGTCCAAAATCAGTGAAAATAATCATGTCTAAATACATCCTAGCTAAAAATGTAATACTATAAAACTTCTTTGCAGGCTGAGTAAGTTGGCCCACACCAGTAATCCCAGCACTCTAGGAGGCTGAGGCAAGAGGATCACAGCTCCTGAGTTCAAGACCAGCCTGAGCAAGAGTGAGACCCCATCTCTACTAAAAATAGAATAACTAGCGGGGCATTATAGCAAGCACCTGTAGTTTCAGATACTCAGGAGGCCCAGGGAGGAGAATTGCTTCAGCCCGAGAGTTTGAGGTTGCTGTAAGCTATGATACCACAGCACTCTCCCCAGGGTGAGAGTAAGACTGTAGCAAAAAATGAAAAAAACAGACTTAGGGCCCGGGGCAGTGGCTCACACCTGTAATCCTACCACTCTGGGAGGCTGAGGTGGATGGACTGCCTGAGTTCATGAGTTTGAGACTGGCCTGCGTAGAAGGGAGACCCTACCTCTAAAAATAGCCAGACACTGTGGTAGATGCCTATAGTCTCAGCTACTCGGGAGGCTAAGACAAGAGAATCACTTGAGCCCAAGAGTTTGAGGTTGCTATGAGCTATGATGCAATGGCACTCTACCAGAAGGTGACAAAATAACACTCTCTCAAAAAAAAAAAGAAGAAGAAACCTTCTATGTAACACTAAATGCCAGAAAACAATGAATAATAGCCACATAATTTTTGAGATGATATTATATTCTCAAGTAGTCTACCCTCTATCTCTGAAGGCTTTATGAAGATATTTAAGATGCAATGGGATTTAGGACCTTCTTAAAGAGCTATTTATAGAGATGTATCAACATATTAAGAATGAAGCACGTTTTAAAATAATAACTAAGAAAATGACATGAAGGCTATGTTAACCAGTTTGATGGAAGTGTTTCAGATTGTGTGTGAAAACCCCACACTGTACCCCAGAAGTGCATTAATGTACATAGTTACCATTCAATTAAAAAAAGAAAAAAAGAAAAAAAAAAAGAATGAAGCAAATG
>NW_003852456.1:3427032-3428195 GCF_000181295.1 Otolemur garnettii
GATTTGAACCTGCCAGCTCAGGTGTTTGTGGCTGGCACCTTAGCCACTTGAGCCATAGGTGCTGAGTCTCCCTTTGTCACCCGTGGTAGAGAATCATGGCATCTTAGCTCACAGCAACCTCTAAGCGATTCTCTTATCTCAGCTTCCCAAAGTGCCTAACACAAGGCCCAACTATTTTTTCGAGACAGGGTCTCGCTCTTGCTGGAGTCCAACTTGTGAGCTCAGGCAATCCACCAGCTTTGGCCTCCCAGAATTCTGAGATTAAAGGTGTTGCCCACCATGCCGGGCCTTATATACTTTTAAAAAAAACAATAAAATCAAGCAAATTATAATTTGACCAATTAAACATGTCCCTCATGTACTCTACAAGAGGAGGTAAATGAAACTGCCAGCATAGATTAAGAATTTGCACTATTTACCATTTTTAGTTTTCTATACTATGATTTGTAGTAAATACATGACAGCCCCATAATTAACTAAATGTATAAAAGATTTAAACATTGAAAAGAAAATCTTGGGCAGCACCTTTGGCTCAGTGGGTAGGGCGCTGGCCCCATATACTGAGGGTGGGTGGATTCAAACCCAGCCCCGGCCAAACTGCAACAAAAAATAGCCCAGTGTTGTGGCAGGTGCCTATAGTCCCAGCTACTCAGGAGGCTGAGGCAAGAGAATCACCTAAGCCCAGGAGTTGGAGGTTGCTGTGAGATGTGATGCCACAGCATTCTACCCAGGGGGACAGCTTGAGGCTCTGTCTCAAAAAAAAAAAAAAAAAAAAAAAAAAGAAAGAAAGAAATTATACTGTATAGACTTTTCAGGAAGACACTGTGGAATTTTCTGCTGAGCCAGAAAAAATGTCAACAGATATACCATATTACTATTTCAAAAAACATAAATAAAAATGGGAGCAATAATTCAGGAAAGAGGTTCCCAAAACCATTTAGGATGCTGCAAATTTCAATATAGAAACAAAAACATATGGCGTATGGAAGTCTGTTAAGGTAGAGAAATAATACGTATTTGAAAACTAAGACATTTTCCCAGAGGAAATTACAACACCTATAGCATTTTTCTTTACCTTATATCAAATTAAGGAGAAAAATATTACATGAGAAATGCAATTTCAAATAGAGATTACATAAATAAATTATATTCTTTTTTTTTTT
>NW_003852456.1:3432116-3441553 GCF_000181295.1 Otolemur garnettii
ATGCCACAGCACTCTACCCAGGGGGGACAGCTTGAGGCTCTGTCTCAAAAAAAAAAAACAATGCCTGGCTATTTTTTGGTTGCAGTTGTCATTGCTGTTTAGCAGGCCCAGGCTGGGCTCGAATCCACCAGCCTCAGTGTATGTGGTTGGAGCCCTTATTCACTGAGCCACAGGTGCTGAACCTAGTTTTTTCTACTTTTAGTAGAGATAGAGGTCTCCCTCTTGCTCAGGCTGGTCTCAAACTCCTGAGCTCAGATGATCCACCCACCTTAGCCTCCCAGAGTGCTGGGATTACAGGAGTGATCCACCGTGCCCAGCCAAAGATAATTCTTAAATACAAAGGCATAGTAACTTGGGTGTCAGCACTAAGCACCTCAGAGTGGGAAGAGGATGCAGTAGATTTGACTGCTGCTCTGAAGAATGCAGTCAAAACCTCAAATTACGTACAAATCACCTGCACTGACTCCCACCAACGCATGTTGGTCCAATGTCTACTTCAAGTTAAGGTGAAAAAGAAGGACTATAATGAACCTGACACAAAATAAAGTCAGGACTTAGGAAGGAAGCAGGAATGGGAAAATGAAAATCATCCTGAATTGGAGAATTAAAGGAGAAAAGGGGGCCAGTTGTGCTGAGCCACTTGCTTTTCTTGACATAAACACCACACTAAAGAAAAGCAAATGTGTAAGGGCCAGGGCCAGGGGTACTAGTACTGGCACAGTTTCAGGCAGCTTCCATTTCTAGGGCTAGGGGTATGAATAGCGTGTCCTGTGAATGGAGTCTTAAACAAAATAATCAGCAGGTGCCCCAATCCACCAGTACTACCCTTCCAGAGATTAACTGAGAAGGCCTGGCACCTGCATTATAAATAAATACCCCAGGTAATAATGACATACTTGGTCCAGAAAACACCATGTCAGAAACATTGCTCTAAAGAGAAAAAAGCAGGGTTGAGAGTAAGAGGGTTTGTTTTGATCAAAGTCTTATTACCAGCTTGGCGCCCAAAGCATAGTGGTTACGATGCCAGCCACATACACCAAGGCTGGAGGGCTTGAACCTGGCTCAAGCTAGCTAAACAACAATGACAACTGCAACAAAAAATAGCCAGGAGTTGTGGAGGTGCCTGGAGTCCCACCTACTTAGGAGGCTGAGGCAAGAGAATCACTTAAGCCTAAGAGTTTGAGGTTGCATCTCAAAAAAAACAACAACAAAAAAGTCTTATTACCTAAATTTCAAACCAATCCCATAAGATAGTAACCAATCAAAATACATAAATTGCTTAAAATAATAAATTTCACATAGTAAGAACAACGAACTAAGCAAAATATCATCCTTATAATAATTACTTTCTACAGTAAATTAATCTCTACTATGTTGTTCACTTTATTTATTTATTTAGAGACAAAGTCTCACTTTGTTGCCCTCAGTAAAGTGCCATGGCGTCACAGCTAGCAACAACCTCCAACTCCTGGGCTTATGGAACTCTCTTGCCTTAGCCTCTTGAGTAGCTGGGACTACAGGTGCCCACCACAACGCCTGGCTACAGGTTGGCCAGCCGGGTTTGAACCCACTGCCCTCAGTATATGGGGCCGGCACCCTTCTCACTCAGCCACAGGAGCCATCTTATGCTGTTCACTTTTTAAAAATTTTTTTTGAGACAGAGTCTCATTCTATGCCCTGGGGAGAGTATTATGGCATCCTAGTTCACAGCAACCTCAAACTCTTAGGCTCAAGTGATCCTTCTGCTTCAGCCTTCCAAGTAGTTGGGACTACAGGTACCCACCACGATACCTGCCTAGTTTTTTTTTGCTTTTAGTGGAGATGGGGTCTTGCTCTTGCTCAGGGTGGTCTCAAACTCCTGAGCTCAAGCAGTCCACCTGCCTCAGCCTCCTGGAATGCTGGGAGGGATTACAGGTGTGAGCCACTGTGCTTGGCCTATTGTATACTTTAAAAGTCAGTTTGGAACTTAATACCTTTTTTCATTCTACTCTGAATAAACTTCTAGTTTATGTATCATATAACTCCCCAAGCACAGGGAGCCTATCTTATTTAATTCTTACCACCAGTTTGGTACATGGTTCCAGGTACCTAACACAACGCAAGTTCTTAGGCTTGGCACCCCTAGTTCAGTGGTTAGGGTGCTAGCCACATACACCAGTGCTGGTGGGTTTGAACCCAGCCGGGGCCCGCTAAACAACAATGACAACTACAACAAAAAAATAGTTGGACGTTGTAGTGGGCACCTGTAGTCACAACTACTTGGGAGGCTGAGGCAAGAGAATCGCTTAAGCCCAAGAGTTTGAAGTTGCTGTGAGCTGTGACGTCACAGCACTCTACTGAGGGTGACAAAACGAGACTATGTCTAAAAAACAAAAAAAAAGAAAAAAGAAAGGATAAAAAAGAAAAAAATTAGAAAAGAAATACTTGAGGCTCATAGGATATAAGGCTTTATAGGTAACTATTCCTCCAGAGTTTTCCAGCACAGACAAGAAGTACCAAAAAAAAGATAGACACATATACGTATGTGTACACAGAAAGAGAGGGAAAGAATACACGGCTTCACAATGTCATTACCTTGGGTCTACATTTGGGATACTCATGATCACCCGGGAGCACCTTGAAAGAAATTGGTACCCGGTCAGCTCTCCTATTGGCACAGAAAGCATCCCAGACGGCTCGATGGACAGCATTATAAACCACATCCAGGCCTGTCAGAGTGACAAAAGCCATAGGCCGACAACATAGTTCCACAGGGAAGTCCCACTGTGTGGGACTCATATTTCAGATGTCACAAAAAATCTGAAATGCAATGATAACATATTTATAATTAGTTTAAAAAGCCATATTATTTCTAATATGTGTATTGTCATTATGTGAAAACCATTACAAAAAGGCAAAAGGCTTTCAGTGTCTGGAAACTGTCAATCAAATAGAACAAAAGAGAACACCTTAATTCCTGAATCGGACCTATTAAAATGTAATGACAACATTATATTTAAAAAAAAATTTCGGCTCGGCGCCTGTGGCTCAACTGGCTAAGGCGCCAGCCACATACACCTAAGGTGGCGGGTTCAAATCCAGCCCAAGCCCGCCAACCAACAATGACGGCTGCAACCAAGAAAAAAAAAATAGCTGGGCATTGTGGCAGACTCCTGTGGTCCCAGCTACTTGGGAGGCTGAGGCAGGAGACTCAATTCCTGGCTTGAGCCCAGGAATTGGAGGTTGCTATGAGCTGTGATGCCACAGCACTCTACCCATGGGGATAGCTTGAGGCTCTGTCTCAAAAAAAAAAAAAAAAATTTCCGAATTGGCACCCATAGCATGGTGGTTAGGGTACTAGTCATGTACACTGAGGCTGGCAGGTTTGAACCCAGCCAAGGCCAGCTAAACAACAACAACTGCAACAAAAAATAGCCCGGCGTTATGGCAGGCATCTGTATTCCCAGCTACTTGAGAGGCTGAGGCAAGAGAATCACTTAAGCCCAGGAGTTTGAGGTTGCTGTGATGCCACAGCACTCTACTGAGGGCAACACAATGAGACTCTGTCTCAAAAAAAAAAAATTTCAACCAGTCATGGTGGCACATGCCTGTAATCTCAGCACTCCAAGAGGCTGAGGGAGGTGTCACTTGAACTGAGGAGTTCAAAACTAGCCTGAGCAAGAGCAAGACCCCATCTCTACTAAAAATAGAAAAACTAGCTGGGTACTCTGGAAGGCCAAGGCGGGTTGGATTGTTCGCACTCAAAGGCAGGTTGGATAGTTCGCGCTCACAAGTTTGAGACCAACCTGAGCAAAAATCAAGGAACCCCCCCTACTAAAAATAGAAAAACTAAGGCAAGAAGATCACTAGAGCCCAAGAATTGAAGGTTGCTGTGTGAGCTATGATGCCAGGACACTCTACCCAAGGCGACAGTTTGAGACTCTGTTTCAAGAAAAAGAAACATAGCCAGGTGTGGTAGCAGGTACCTGTAGTTCCAGCTACTTGGGAGGCTAAGGCAGGAAGATCGCTTGAGCCCAGGAGTTTGAGGTTGCTGTGAACTATGATGCCATGGTATTTTACCCAGGGCAACAGAGTGAGACTCCCTCTCAAAAAAGAAAAAAAACTTTCAAGGCCAGGCTCAGTGGCTCAGACCTGTAATCCTAGCACTCTAGGAGGCTGGGGTGGGTGGATTGCTTAAGCTCAGGAGTTCGAAACCTAGCCTGAGCAAGAGCAAGACCCCATCTCTACCAGAAGTAGAAAAACTGAGACAAGAAGATCTCTTGAGGCTTGGTGCCTGTACCTTAGCAGTTAGGGCGCTGGGCACATACACCAGGGCTGGTAGGTTCAAACCTGGCCCGGGCCTGCCAAACAACATTGACAACAACAACAAAAAAAATAGCCGGGCATTGTAGCAGGCACCTGTAGTCTTAGCTACGTGGGAGGGTGTGGCAAGAGAAACACTTAAACCCAACAGTTTGAGGTTGCTGTGAGCTATGACACCACAGCACTCTACTGAGGGTGTAGTGAGACTGTCTCAAAAAAAATAAAAAGAAGATCTCTTGAGTCCAAGAGTTGGAGGTTGCTGTGAGCTGTGATGACACCATGGTACTCTACCCAGGGTGACAGCTTGAGACTGTCTCAAAAAACAAAACAAGGGGCAGCACGTGTGGCTCAGTGAGTAGGGGGCTGGCCCCATATGCTGAGGGTGGTAGCTTCAAACCCGGCCCTGGCCAAACTGCAACAACAACAAAAAATAGCCAGGCGTTATAGTCCCAGCTACTCTGGAGGCTGAGGCAAGAGGATTGCCTAAGCCCAAGAGCTGGAGGTTGATATGAGTTGTGACACCACGGCACTCTACCAAGGGCAATAAAGTGAGACTCTGTCTCTACAAAACAAAACAAAACAAAATAATTTTCACATTAAAATAGCTGACTCTGGCTCGGTGCCTATGGCTCAAGTGGCTAAGGCGCCAGCCACATACACCTAAGGTGGTGGGTTTGAATCCAGCCCGGGCCCGCCAAACAACAATGATGACTGCAACCAAAAAAAAAATAGCCGGGTGTTGTGGTGGGCACCTATGGTCCCAGCTACTTGGGAGGCTGATGCAGAAGACTAGCTTGAGCCCAGGATTTGGAGGTTGCTGTGAGCTGTGGTGCAACAGTACTCTACCCCGGGGGACAGCTTGAGGCTCTGTCTCTAAATAAATAAATAAAATAAAATAGCTGACTCTAGGAAAAATCAGTATTTTCAGTAATGTCTCAAGATACACAGACAACTTCGAAATGAGCAGATGAAGAAAGCAGGAAGGTAATAAAATTAAAATAGGTCTATATAACTTATTTCAGCTATAAATGATAAAAGTAAAATAATTATTGACTTACATAATAAAGTACAACTTTATTATACACAGGTGACATGTTTCTCTGAGGGATTCATTCATTACGGACTGAGAATCCAGTATGTATGTTCAAACATTTTTCATTTATTTTACTTATTTTATATTTTAAAAATAATTTTAGAGCCAGGCATGGTGACTCATGCCTATAAGCCTACCATTTGGGAACGTGAACACAAGAGGATGGCTTGAGCCCAGGAGTGTGAGGCTGTAGTGAGCTAAGATCCGGTCACTACACTCCACCCTGGGTGACAGAGCATGACCCTACCTCAAAAAACAAAACCTGGCTTGCGCCTGTGGCTCAAGGGACTAAGGTGCCAACCACATACACCTGAGCTGGCGGGTTTGAATCCAGCCCAGCCCACCAAACAACAATGATGGCTGCAAGCAAAAAATAGCCAGCATTGTGGTGGGTACCTGTGGTCCCAGCTACGTGGGAGGCGGAGGTGGGAGAATAGCTTGAGCCCAGGAACTGGAGGTTGCTATGAGCTGTGATCCCACAGGGTGACAGCTTGAAGCTCTGTCTCAAAAAAAAAAAAACCTATTAATTTCTTATTTCATTTTTTTGAGACAAAAATCCTGCTTTGTCACCCCAGTTAGAGTATGGTGTCATCATTACAGCTCACTGCAACCTCAAACTCCTAGGGTGAAGGGATCCTCCTGCCTGGACCTCCCAGAGTGCTAGGATTACAAGTGTGAGCCACTACACCCAATCTAAACCTAATAATTTCATTTAAAAAGTAATCTTCACCAGTACATTATATAGAATTCAAATATACTCTTTGTGAAAAGTGAGGCACACTAGGCTACATCTGATTCCCTAATCATGGAATATTTTTATCTGAAAGGCTAATTTAGGAAAGACCATTAAGCTTCTTGTGTCTAAGTACTGAAGGAACAACGGGTATTAAATAAGTGATTTGGAAAGCTTGCCAGAAATAATACATGTCTACAACAGACAGAAATTTTGAAATTATTTAAACATTTTTAGGACAGGCTTAAGTTGTGAGGGGAAAGAACTACATGCTCAGAAAAAGAACTATTCTAGTTCTAGAGAATATGGGGTAAAAAATTAAAGAAAGAGATGGTCAAAATACCAGATTCCAGACTGGTGCCATCCAACAGAAATACAAGCCATATAAACAACGCAAAATTTTCCACCATTCACATTAAAAAGTAAAAATAGGTAGAATTTGTTTTAATAATATCCTGTTTAATCCAATACAGTATTCCTTAGTATTATCCTGATATTAATATAAAAGCGGTTGACATATTTTACCTTTTATTGTACTAGGTCTTTCAAACACTCATGAACACATCTCAATTCAGATTAGCCTATTTCAAATGCTCAACAGCCACTGGCTATTGTACTTAACAGCACAGCTCCAAATTATGGCATATCTGTCCCAGAATTACTGCATGAAAAGTGTATCAAAAATTGTAGCCATATTCTATCTTAAGGCTTTTAGCATTTGAAATGTGCTTATTCTGAGGTAAAAGGATAGGAACGAGAAGGACACCAGTAAAGCAAAGGTGCAGAGACTGACTGCCCCGGGAGAAGTTTCCAAATCTCTTGGAATAAGCCAATGAAGCTACCAAGGAAAATATGACATGCAAGAAGGTGCAGAGATAGAAAGTGAACACCGGATAGGAAGTAGCACAAGGGAAGTAATCTGCCATGGAAGACAAGAAAGGTGACCCAATTAAGGCAGCAAATACAAAATAATGTGGTTACTATTTTTTAATTAAGTGGAGGTTCAAGGTGTACGACACAAGGCTACTGAGAACAGGATTCAGAGATGTCCAACTACAGAATGATCAAAAGAGGAACAGTAGTTTGGGGCCAAAATGGTGAGGGGTGGGGAAGGCTTATGCGGAGAATGTGAGGAAAGAAACCGATTTAGGAAAAGAAACTGTCCCCAATGGTCGCAATATTCTGCCCTAGTAGCTTCAACAAGGAAAGGCGTAGAAATAACCTTGCAGTGCTAAAGACAGACGAAATCTTCCTACTCTCTTCCCCCAGGCTTAAACCTGGGAGGCACCAGAAATAGGTGCGGCTTTGTTGGGGGGCTGAAAGCAAAGTGTCATGATTGCACCCATCGACGAGGTAGGAAAACTCAGGCCCCCAAGACAGCACTGATACCGGCCTCGCCTGGCCCCACAGGCCTCCGGGTCCGGACTCACCCAGGCCCCACGTCTCGGGCCCGCTGCACCTCTGGCAGGTCGCCGCCAGCCCGCGCAGGACGAGGGGAGGTCGGCAGGGGTGTCCCAGAACGCAGGGACCGGTCCCAGTAGACGTAGCCCCACAGGCGGTTCCAGTGGGGTTGACTTCCCTATTCCCACCTCCACTGGCACAGGAAGCACTTTCTGGGCATGAGTGACAGTGATCTACACCAATCGCTGTCTCGGAACTTTACCCCGCTCCTCAAAACGTAAGGAAGGAGCTTCATTTCCCAGAGGAGAAAGAGTTGGGGGCGGGAAGACAGAGAGCCAATAAGAGAAAGGACTAGTATTAGGGGGTGGAGCCTCTTCCATTACTGCCTTACTGCTGTTCCTGAGTATCCCGGACGCACCACTTGCCACGGCCTCTGGGTCCGGGGCTCGCAGCCCCACGCTGCTGAGAGCCGGGGCACCCGGGATTCGCGTCCTTGGGTGCCGCCCCCAGCCGAGGCGCGGAAGTGGGACGCCCTGGCCTCGGGACCACTGTCCTCGCTTTCCCTGCATTGTCGCGAACGCGGTCCGCGGCGGCCGGCGCGATGAGTGCCAACGAGGACCAGGAGGTGAGTCCCCAGGCCCAAAGTCGCTTTTCCCGCGCGGGAGCGGCGTCCCAGCCCCGAGGGAGGGCGGCTGGGCAGCCAAGGCCAGGGTGAGACCTGGTGCCCGGACCAGCGGCCTGGCACGTGCCCTTCGACCCGGGACCCCCCAGAACCCCAAGGGGTGCCTGCCCCAAGTTGACCTCGCGAGGAGAGGCCGATCATGCGTGAGTAGAGTCTGCCTGTGTCCTCCTCCGTCATGTTTCATTTTTGCAAACTCGGGAGTCTCCCTACATTTCTTGGATAGCAAGGGTGAGCGTCCTTGGCGGACGACCCAGGGGAGCTTGGCTTTGCTTCCGTTCCGTTTGTGTGACGCCTGTGTACTGAGTTGTGCGGATTTGGAATCGAATCATCTTTAAGTTTTAAGGTCTCTTAGCTAGTGGAGAGAGTATTAATTGGTAGTTAAATTTCTCAGTCGGGCGCGGTGGCTCACGCCTCTAATCCTGAGCACTGCTGGAGGCCAAGAGGGGTGGATTGCCTGAGCTCACAGGTTGGAGACCAGCCTGAGCAAGAGCGAGTCCCCGTGTCTAAAAATAGCCGGGCGTTGTGGCAGGCGCTTGTAGTCCCAGCTGCTTGGGAGGCTGAGACAAGTGAATCCCTTGAGCCCAAGAGTTTGAGGTTGTTCTGAGCTATGAAGCCACAGCACTCTACCGAGGGCAACAAAGTGACACTGTCTCAAATAAATAAATAAATTTCTCACGGAAGAAAGTGACACAAGTGTCCTTGGTTTCTGCCCATATTGTTTGATGAAGTCATTTATCCATGTCTTAGTTGTCCAGTGGATACAGAATTCTTTCTGGACACACACATACCACCTGAATTGTATGGTTTATGCCCAGATAGCTTCTGTAAGATGCCATTTTCACATTGCTGAATCACATATTAGAGTTGGAGGAGATACAACAAGTCATCTGGGGCGGTGCCTGTGGCTCAGTGAATAGGGCGCTGGCCCCGTATACCGAGGGGTGGTACGTTTGAACCCAGCCCCGGATAAACTGCAACAAAAAATAGCTGGGCGTTGTGGCGGGTGCCTGTAGTCCCAGCTACTCAAAAACAAGTTCATCTGTCTATTGGGGTGCCTTCTCACTTTATGGGTATAGATGAGGGAAAGGATCTGCAAGGGTAAAGTGATTGTCCCAGGGGTACACAGTTGGTATGTGATAGAAACAAGACTGGAACTCAAGCCTCCTTGGATAGTAGGTAAATATTAATAGTTCACTGTTCCTTTACAATGTATTCTAAACGAACAT
>NW_003852456.1:3441963-3443264 GCF_000181295.1 Otolemur garnettii
CCAAACAACAATGACGGCTGCAACCAAAAAATAGCTGGGCGTTGTGGTGGGTGCCTGTGGTCCCAGCTACTTGGGAGGCTAAGGCAGGAGACTCGCTTGAGCCCAGGAGTTGGAGGTTGCTGTGAGCTGTGATACCACAGCATTCTACCCAGGGGGACAACTTGAGGCTCTGTCTCAAAAAAAAAAAAACAAAAAACAAACAAACAAAGGAAACACATTTGGGTTTGTGTAAAGATGGTTTATGATAACTAAAACTTTTTTTCAGAGTGTCTCACTCACTTGCCGTGGATACAGTGCCGTGTCATCAGAGCTCACAGCAACCTCAGCGTCTTGGGCTCAAATGATGCCCTTGCCTCAGACTTCCAAGTAGCTGGGACTATAGTTACCTGCCATCATGCCTGACTAGTTTTTTCTATTTAGTAGAGATGGGGTCTCCCTCCTGCTCAGGCTGCAACCAAAAAATAGCCAGCCATTGTGGCTGGCGCCTGTGGTCCCAGCTACTTGGAAGACTGAGGCAGGAGACTCACTTGAGCCCAGAAGTTGGAGGTTGCTGTGAGCTGTGATGCCACAGCACTCTACCCAGGGGGACAGCTTGAGGCTCTGTCTCAAAGAAAAAAAAATACACAATAGATGTAATAAAAACTCTGGATTGGAAGTTAACCTTTTTCTTTTCTTTTTGTTTTTTGCAGTTTTTGGCCAGGGCCAGGTTTGAACCTGCCACCTCTGGTATAGGCTGGCGCCCTACTCCTTTGAGCCACAGGCACCGCCCCTTTTCTTCTTTTTTTAAAGACAGGTCTCTCTATGTCATCCTAGGTGGAGTGCTGTGGTGTCACAGCTTACAAGCTGGAACTACCAGCGCCCGCCACAATGCACGGCTATTTTTTTATTGTAGTTGTCATTGTTGTTTGGCAGGTCCGGGCTGGATTGAAACCCACCAGCTCCAGTGTATGTGGCTGGCCCAGCAAGTTAGTTGATATCTGAATCCCTTTTGAAATACTTTTGCCAGGTGAGCGTCTAAGCTAAGGCATTGAAAGTTCTGTCTCAGCAAAGCAAAGAACATAAAGTGTAATGTTTGTCCAGGTTTGACCCATGGAACCTTTAGGTAATTATTAGAAAAACAGATACCAGCTCGGTGACTGTGGCTCAAGCAGCTAAGGCACCAGCCACATACACCCAAGGTGGCGGGTTCGAATCCAGCCCGACCCGCCAAACAACAATAATGGCTGCAACCAAAAAATAGCTGTTGTGGCAGGCGCCTGTGGTCCCAGCTACTTGGGAGGCTGAGGCAGGAGACTCGCTTG
>NW_003852456.1:3443480-3450718 GCF_000181295.1 Otolemur garnettii
AGCCCAAGAGTTGCCATTTTAGCAAGAAAATTCCATCTTTTTTTTCACATGAGTGATACTCAGATCTTTTAAGACAGTTTCCAGGCTCGATGTCCGTTGTACAGTAGTTATGGCACCAGCCACATACGCCGAAGTTGGCAGGTTTGAACCCAGCCTGGGCCAGCTAAAACAACAATGACAACTACAACAAAAAATAGCTGGGCGTTGTGGCAGGCACCTGTAGTCCTAGCTACTTGGGAGGCTGAGGCAAGACAATCACTTAAACCCAAGAGCTAGAGGTTGCTGTGAGCTGTGATGTCACAGCATTCTACCAAGGGCAACATAGTGGGACTCTGTCTCAAAAAAGAAAAAACAGTTTCCTGCCTGGTTTTTCGGAATTCTTCTCAGATGAAATGGTTCCTTTTAGCTTTTCCTCATATGTCCATCCATCTTAGTTCCTTCACTATCCTGAAATTATGTGTCTGAGGACAGTCTAAGTTTATGTATGTCCTGTTTTAAAATTGTAGCATCACATTATTTTCTACAGTAGATTTACTGTCAACTAAAACCCTTTAAGTATTTTATACAAAGCAATTTGTCTTCAATCCTCTACTTGTATATATAGGTATACATGTGCAAGTTCTATTTGTCCTGGTAAATTTCATCATTAGCTTCTTTTTTTCTTTTCTTTTTTTTTTGCAGTTTTTGGCCAGGGTCAGGTTTGAACCCGCTACCTCCGGTATAAGGGGCTGGTGCCCTACTCCTTGAGCCACAGACACCGCCCCTTCATCATTAGCTTCTTTTTTCAAAGACTTTTTGGATATTTATTCTTACGCCAGCATTTTTCACTATCCTATCAAGTTAACATCCACAAATTTAATAAACCTCCCCCCTTTTTTTTTTCTTCTTGTTCAAGTTATGAATGAAATCATGGGAAAAGGGCTGGACACAGTGGCTTACGCCTGTAATTCTTTCACTTTGGGAGGCCCAGGTAGGAGGATTGCTTGAAGTTAGGAGTTTGAGACCAACCTGAGCAAGAATGACACCTTGTCTCTACAAAAAATTAGCCAGGCATGGTGGTGCATGCCTGTAGTCTCAGCTACTTAGGAAGCTATGGCAGGATGGCTTGAGCCCAGGATTTTGAGGTCATTGTGAGCTATGATCACACCACTGCACTCATCTCTGCACTCCAGCCTGGACAACAGAGGTAGATCCTCTTTTAAAAATAAAAAAGAGGTTTAGCACCTGTAGCTCAGCAGCGAGGGTGTCAGCCACATACACCAAGTCTGGTAGGTTGGAACCCAGCCCGGGGCCTGCCAAACAACAATGACAACTACAACAAGAAAATAGCCAGCTGTTGTGGTGGGTGCCTGTAGTTCCAGCTACTTTGGAGGGTGAGGCAAGAGAATCATTTAAGCCCAAGAGTTTGAGGTTGCTATGAGCTGTGACCATGGCACTCTACTGAGGGCGACATAGTGAGACTGTCTCAAAAAAAAAAGAGAGAGAGAGAGAAAGAGAAAAGAAAAAAATTAGGGAAAGGATTAAAGACAGAAGGAGTTGCATTACATTTTGAGTAGAGGTGTTTGTTACACTCTAATCTTAGTTACTCTTGAGTCGAGTTTGAATCCCTGGTGGTGCCTGTGGCTCAAAGGAGTAGGGCACTGGCCCCATATGCCAGAGGTGGCGTGTTCAAACCCAGCCCTGCCAAAAACTGCAAGTTTGAATCCCTGTATTTTTTTCTGTAAAGATAGCAAAGGGAACCTGTGGAGACTTGCTGAAATCTAGATAGTCTGTGTTTTGTGCCTTTCTTTCCTAATGTACCAGTCAAGTTAATTTTGTTTTTTGTATGCTTCTACATCTTAAGGACTGCTGCCTTACTTACCCACGTCACTACCCACTATTTCTTTAATAATCTATTCTAAAATTTTGCCCATGCAGATTAAGCTCATCATCATTAGTTTGTAGAATTCATGGTATGGATCTTTTTGAAAACTAACACGCCTGACCAAGGGCGGTCTCTCTTTGCTTCTTTGTCAGAGCTCATAGTGATTGAACTTCTCTTTTGCAATACCACAGTGTGCCAAGAAATACTAATAGGCAAGGATTACTGGTTACATCTTCCCTTGCAGTCCTTTCTTTCATTTTCACTTCATCCTTGTCAGCCTTTTTCTCTAGAGTTGCTTTAAACTGAATCTTATTTTCTTTCCTGGTAGGGAGGAGAAAATAATATGACCTTCTTGACAGGATTCTTTTGATAATTAAATGAGATAATGATGCTGTGAAGTAGTAGCTAATGCCACGGCACTCTCCAAAGGGAGCAAAGTGAGACTCTATCTCCAAATAAATGAATGAGATGATGAAATGTAAAATGTTTAGCATTGCTTGGCATATAGTTTTAAAATAAGTATTAGTAGTAGTAGTATGATTGTTTGTCCATGCACACGTCTTATAAGCATCTAAAGCCATGGAAGTTAGCCAGATTTTACATAGTTAAGTGAGGTGTATGAGAAAGTAAAAAGTCTCTATTTGTAATTGACTTATACCACCAAATGAAACTCATTTATTATTTTCTTTCAGATGGAACTGGAAGCATTACGGTCTATTTATGAAGGAGATGAAAGTTTCCGAGAATTAAGTCCAGTTTCTTTTCAATATAGGGTAAGACACTGGAATAAGAGCACTTACTACTATGTTGGAAAAGACTGCAGGTTGCTACAAATGCTTATTTTGGTTTTTTTTGGTTTTTTTTGAGACAGGAGCCTCAAGCTGTCCCCCTGGGTAGAGTGCCGTGGCATCTCAGCTCACAGCAACCTCCAACTCCTGGGCTCAAGCGAGTCTCCTGCCTTAGCCTCCCAAGTAGCTAGGACCACAGGCGTCCGCCATAACGCCCAGCTATTTTTTTGGTTGCAGCCATCGTTGTTTGGCGGGCCCGGGCTGGATTCAAACCCGCCATCTTGGGTGTATGTGGCTGGCGCCTTAGCCACTTGAGCCACAGGTGCCGAGCTGCTTATTTTGTTTTTTAAACATGTTTAAATTTATTGTGTTTTTGTATTTTCTGAAGCACTTGGATGGAAACAACACCCTGTCATCAATCATTCTTAACATTTAACTCTGTCTTTTTAAAAACAAAGATAAGAGCAGGTACCGTACCTCACGCCTATAATCCTAGCACTCTGGGAGGCCAAGGCATGTGAGTTACCAGAGCTCAGAAGTTGGAGACCAGCCGGAGCAAGAGTGAGACACTCTCTCTAAAAATAGCTGGGTGTTATGGCAGGCTACCCAGGAGGCTGAGGCCAGATGCTCCCTTGAACACAAGAGTTTGAGGTTGCTGTGAGCTATGACACCAGGACATTCTGCCAAGGGTGACAAAGTGAGACTCTGTCTCAAAAAAAAAAAAACCACACCAAAAGAACAAAGATAAGCTTGTTTTTATTGTAACAGAATCATAAAACATAAAAAATGGAAGAACCTTTAAAAATGGTATACTTTATCTTTTTTTATTTGTTTAGGGTTTTTTTGATAGAATGCTACTTTACTAGAAGAAGATAGGAAAAGCTTCCAAGTATAATTTTATCGGTTCTTTTCAATAGAGTGCTGTACTGTCACAGCTCACAGCAACCTCCAGCTCTTGGGCTTAGGCAATTTTCTTGCCTAAGCTTCCTGAGTAGCTGGGACTACAGGTTCTAGCCATAATGCCCGGCTATTTTTTGTTGCAGTTTGCCAGGGCCAGGTTCAAACCCACCACCCTTGGTATATGATATTGATAAATATTACGATTAAAATTCAGATATCTATTCCAAGCCTAATGTTCTTTTTATTCCTGTGATACACTCAAGAAAAGTTGGTATTCGTTCTGTTTTCACTGTGTTTATGGCTCTTCTTTATGTATGTGAAAAAGATTTTTCTTCAAAGTGAGAGTCACTTATAACTGTCTCTACAATAAAAAGCGGTATTTTGTAAATAAATAATATAAACAATTTATTGAAATTATTATAAATATTAATGGAGGCTCGGCGCCTATAGCTCAACCGGCTAAGGCACCAGCCACGTACACCTAAGGTGGCGGGTTCGACTCCCCAGCCCGGACCCGCCAAACAACAATGACGGCTGCAACCAAAAAATAGCTGGGCGTTGTGGCGGGCGCCTGTGGTCCCAGCTACTTGGGAGGCGGAGGCAGGAGACTCGCTTGAGCCCAGGAGTTGGAGGTTGCTGTGAGCAAGGAAGCCATGGCACTCTACCCAGGGGGACAGCTTGAGGCTCTGTCTCAAAAAAAAAAAAAATAAATAAATAAATAAATATTAATAGAATAGGCAGAGTTTTTTAAATAAAAGAGTTACCATTATTAACATAGTCATCATTTAAATCAGATTGTTCCCAGACTGTGCACTGTGCTGCGGCCCCAGGCTGCTTCTGTCAGCCAGAGAAATGTTCCAGGGGCTGTGGCTGCCTAAGCTGCCAAGGGCTATGCAACTGCCTAGGGACACAAGGAAAAAAGAAAAAATAAAATTTAAATAAAATAGGGCTGGGCATGGTAGCTCATGCGTGTAATCCTAGCACTCTGAGAGTCCGAGGCAGGTGGATTGCTTGAGCTCAGGAGTTTGAGACTAGCCTGTGGAAGAGTGAGACCCCATCTCTACTAAAAATAGAAAAACTATGCTGGTGCTGTAGCTGGCAGCTGTAGTCCCAGCTACTCTGGGGACTAAGGAAGGAGGATCACTTGAGCCCAGGAGTTTGCGGTTACTGTGAGCTACGATACCACATCCCTCTAGCTAGGGCAATAGAGTCAGACTCTGTCTCAAAATAAAATAAAATAATAAAATAAAAATAAAATGTATGAGAAATTGTCCTTAAACATGATGTGTTGTAGACTGTCACAAGAACTAAATTCTTTGTTTTTTTAAATACTGAGTTTATTTCACATGTATATTTTGTCTCCCCACCACTTCCATGTCTGACCACCACTACTATGCCCTATCATAACATTTCATACATACTTAAAACCAAGTGAAGGGTGGAGTTTTATCTTTAAATACTAAACAGGCATTTTTTGACAACACATTCTTGTCAGTGGAACCTGGACAACATTTATCACAGTAGGGAAAGTTCTCACTCTGCATCATAAAAAGGGCAGCCAGATGTCAACTGTTACAGAAATGAAATAAGACGGAAAATTTTGACAAACTGTTGAAACTATTTTCTGAAAGAGACTTCCTCCACTGCCAGAGATCTTGAATAGCCTCCTGGTCAGTTATCCGGAAGCAGTTTTCACATAATTGATGGACTTGGCTTCCACTTTGGGAAGAGACCCACCTTTTTCTATACTTGCTTGCATTTTGGCCTTAATGTCCTTTTGGTGTTTTAGGAGTTTTTTCCTGTTTTTTGAAGGATTCTTGACTGATCTCGGTGGTGATGGTTTTGAATCCTTTCCATTCTGGGTTGATTTTCGTGCATTTTTGGCTGGAGTGTCTCACGCAGATTTCTTCACTGGAGCTTTTTCTTCAGTTTCCTCATCATAATCATCATCTTCATCTGCAGCAAGTTTTACTTTTTTCTGTGGAACTTTGCTACCACCTCCAGGGGCAGATCACTTTCTAGACATACTTAAGAGTTTCCCATCCTCCTCCTCTTCATCTCCTGACTCTTCATCTTCTTCCACGGCCACTAAGTGCTGCCCACTAATATGCACAGGCCCTGAACCACCTTCAACCATAGGACCACGGGTGGTGTTATTTCAAAGCCCCCAAGAGAAACCATTGGCTATACAGACATTTTCAAAGTTGCCAATGTTACTTTAATTGGACTGCCTTCATAATTCATTGCCTCTGCTTCAACAATGTGCAGCTCATCCTTTGCACCAGCCCTTAACCTGACTGTTCTTAAAGATAACTGGTGCTCATTTTCATCATTATCCACCTAAAGTGATAATCTTTGTCAGCTGTTAGTTCACAGCCAAAAAGAGTTCTGAGGCCTCAAGAGGCTCATGTCCTTGTCCATCGAATCTTCCGTGAGGTGGTGGCACGCACTTAGGTGGATGAGAGGGCGTACAGAGTTAAACGACTACTGCTCCAAGGAACAGCCGCGCAGGACAGAATCACATCAGGGAAGGACCTAAATTCTTTATAGTCACTTCCTTTGGATACTCTCCTGCCTGATCAGCTCGTCTCAATTCCCTTTCAAGCTTTGCAGTCCTTACACCATCTCCATGTGTGTAATAACCAGTGGATTTTGAATGGCCCAAAGTTAACTATTAATAAAGTCCTAGACCCTTCCATTTGAATCCAGCTGCTTTCAAGACGTTCCCTGCTACTGCCACTCTCAATAGCAATAGGGAGATGGAAAATTTCCCTATATTTTTCTGACTATCTCTGTTAACCACAGCAGTTATTTATTGAATAACTCTGGACATGAGTATACAGAATGCTCTGGACATGTAGGTATGCTTGATGACGGACACTTCAATGTGACCCATAAGATGGATTTAAGAGCAGTGAGACATGAGATTAGGGAACAGAGCATTCGCAGTCACAGGGTCTGGGGTAGAGTTCTGCCTATGTCCTAATCCTTGGTCCTTGTATAGAGTAGTTTGTGGGCCCCCCAGATGACTTCTCTGGTTTATTTCTTCCTTTAGTTTCCCCCTGACTGCACCATGAGTCCTACAACAGCACTGGTTGGCTCTCATCATGTTATCTTGTTTAAAAAGGGTTTCTCTACAGATTCCTCTTGCCCATGGAGTGAGGACTCAGTTCCTCAGTCCTTTTGTTTGTTTCTAACTACCCTCCAACTTTCCCAGCCCCCAACATCCCTTAGACATGATGGATTGTTGAACTTTTCCCCTGCATTTTATTTATAGTAGTATGCCTTTGGACACATTGTTCTTTCTCTCACCTCTCACTCATTATCCTGCTGCTGCTTCAAGGTCCAACTCAAGCCCCATCTGTGTAAGTATTTGGGCCACATCTCCTATCTCTGCTCCAACTTTGAAGTAGAATTAAGCATTCCTGGCTCAGCACTCATAGCTCAGTGGTTAGGGCACCAGCCATATACACTGTGGTTGGCAGGTTCAAACCCGGCCCGGGCCTGCTAAATAACGACAACTACAACAAAAAAACAGGTGGGCGTTGTGGTGGCCCTATAGTACCAGCTACTAGGGAGGCTGAGGCAAGAGAATTGCTTAAGCCCAAGAGTTGGAGGTTGCTGTGAGCTGAGACATCACAGCACTCTACTGAGGGTGAAATAGTGAGACTCTCTCAAAAAAAAAA
>NW_003852456.1:3451047-3455006 GCF_000181295.1 Otolemur garnettii
AACAGAGTCTCACTTTGTCACCCTCATAGAGTGCTGTGACATCACAGCTCACAGCAACCTCCAACTCTGGGCTTAGGTGATTCTTTTGTCTCAGCCTCCTGAGTAGCTAGGACTACAGGTGCCCACCACAACGCCCGGCTATTTTTTTTGTTGCAGTTTGGCCAGGGCTGGGTTCAAAACCGCCACCCTTGGTATATGGGGCCGGCACCCTACTGAGCCACAGGCGCTGCCCCTAGTGAGTCATCTCAAACTCACAGCAACCTCAAACTCTTGGGCTTTTAAGCGATTCTCTTGCCTCAGCCTCCCAAGTAGCTGGAACTGTACCATCCAGCTGTTTTTTAGGGATGGGATCTCACTTTTGCTCAGGCTGGTCTCAAACTCGTGAGCTCAAGCAATCCACCTGCCTGGGCCTCCCAGAGTGTTAGGATTTTACAGGAGTGAGCCACCTCGCCAGGCTTCTAATCTGAATTTTTTAAAAAAAGATGAATGAAGTAACAGTATGGGGTAAAAATTTTTTAAACCTTGTTGCTGCTTAAAAGTGATTATTTTTTAAAGTAGTTTATATACTACAAAATAATGCAGAAAAGATTAGCATAACCCAGAGCCAGGATGAGATGCTAACTCATGGGACAAGTTAAAACTCAGTCTGTTTATACTCCCCACGCCCCCTGCTCAGTCCTAGCCTGTACCCCCAAACTTTTCAAAGTATTTTCTTTCTTTCTTTTTTTTTTTGAGACAGAGTCTCAGTATGTCACCCATGCTAGAGTGCCGTGCATCACAGCTCACAGCAACCTCAAACTCTCGGGCTTAAGTGATTCTCTAGACTGAGCCTCCCAAGTAGCTGGGACTACAGGTGCCTGCCACAGTGCCCAGCTGTTTTTGTTGCAGTTGTTGTTGGTTAGCTGGCCTGGGCTGGGTTCGAACCCGCCGGCCTTGGTGTATGTGGCTGGTGCCGTAACCACTGTGCTATAGGCACTGAGCCAAAGTATTTTATTTCTGATCTGAGCATGAATATTGGAGAGAATTTATCCTTTTGTACATCATAATTTACTTCTCTTTTTATCACCTTTTACATGCCTAAGATTTCCCCTTTTCTCCAGATAGGTGAAAATGGTGACCCCAAAGCCTTCCTAATAGAGATTTCCTGGACAGAAACATATCCCCAAACACCTCCAATTATATCTATGAATGCCTTTTTTAACAACACCATGTGAGTAGTGTTTTGTTTTCATTGTTTTTTCATTTTACTCTCTATTTTACTTTTCTCTTAGCAACGTATTTGTTGTGCATTATAGATCATCAGCTGTAAAGCAGAGTATATTAGCCAAGTTACAGGAAGCGGTGGAAGTCAACCTTGGAACGGCGATGACCTACACGTTATTTGAATATGCCAAGGACAATAAAGAGCAGTTCATGGAGAATCACCATCCCGTTAATCTTGCAGTGAGTATGTGATTATTTTTTGCAAGATTCTTTTGTTATTTTGGTTTTGCTCTCCTAGTAATTTTTACTAGTTAATATTTTCTCAAAATTATAAAGATACTTTGTGTTAGATTTCAAATAAGAATTACATCCTGTTACTGTAGCACTCTGAGAGGCTGGGGCAGGTGGATTGCTTAAGCTCAGGAGTTCAAGACCAGCCTGAGCAGGAGCGAGACCGCGTCTCTTCTAAATAGAAAAAACTAGTCAGGCATGATGGCAGGTAACTATAGTCCCAGCTACTTGGAAGTCTGAGGCAGGAGGATCATTTGAGCCCAAGACACTGAGGTTGCTGTGAGCTCTGATGACACAGCACTGTATTCAGGGCAAGTGAGTGAGACACTCTGAAAAAAAAGTGTTAGTTATCATAAACCATCTTTACACAAACCCAAATGTGTTTTCTTTGTTTGTTTGTTCTTTGTTTTTTGGGGTTTTTTTGAGACAGAGCCTCAAGTTGTCCCCCTGGGTAGAATGCTGTGGTATCACACTCACAGCAACCTCCAACTCCTGGGCTCAAGCGAGTCTCCTGCCTCTGCCTCCCAAGTAGCTGGGACCGCAGGCACCCACTACAACACCCAGCTATTTTTTGGTTGCAGCCATCATTGTTGTTTGGCGGGCCAGGGCTGGATTCGAACCCACCACCTTAGATGTATGTGGCTGGCGCCTTAGCCACTTGAGCCACAGGCGCTGAGCCAATCCCAAATGTTTTAAAAATATTCTTCAAGGAACCAGGATGTTCTAAGTAAGTCCATGTGATTTTTCTAAAGACTTGTTTAAAATCTCCAAATCATAGCAAGTTAACTGAATTATAAAATGACCTTGGAACCTCAGATCTTCGATATAATGCTGTTAATCAAGTCTCCTTCCCAGGGTTTTGACTACAGTAGTTGCACTAATATATGTCATTCAACATGAACTTTTAGAGCAGTGGTTCTCACCCCACAGGAACTGTATTAAAGGGTTGCGGCATTAGGAAAGTTGAGAACCACTGTTTTAGAAGAATAAAACCAGTAATGTGTGGGGCGATGCCTGTGGCTCAGTGGGTAGGGTGTCAGCCCTATATACCCAAGGGTGGCGAGTTCAAACCTGGCCCCAGACAAACTGCAACAAAAAAATAGCCAGACATTTTGGTGGGCACCTGTATTTGGGCGGCTAAGGCAAAAGAATCACAGAAGCCCACGAGTTGGAGGTTGCCATGAGCTGTGTGATGCCACAGCACTCTACCAAGGGCAATAAAATGAGACTCCGTCTCTAAAAAAAAACCAGTAATGTGATAAGGACACCTGATTTAATAAATGAGTAATATATAGGATGCTTTTATTTCATTTCATAAGTCTAAAAATCATCGATGCATTTCAGGCTATACCTATGGTTAGTGTTATTATTTAATAAGTTTTAAGGCACTGGGCCAGGTGGTTCACATCTGTATCCTAGCACTCTAGGAGGCTGAGGCAGGTAGATTGCTTGAGCTCTCCGGTTCAAGACCAACCTAAGCAAAAGTGAGACCTCATCTCTACTAAAAATGGAAAAACTTAGCCAAGAGGATCACTTGAGCCCAAGTTGGAGGTTGCTGTGAGATACGATGCCACAGCACTCTACCCAGGGTGGCAGCTTAAGAATCTGTCTCAAAAAAAAAAAATTTTAAGGCGTGGGTCTAAGAATTATTTTTATTTTTAGACATCAACAAGCAATACAATCTCAGTTGAAACTCCTAATACAAACTCATCAAGTAAGAAAAAAGACAAAAAAGAACAACTTTCAAAAGCCCAGAAACGTAAGCTGGCAGATAAAACAGGTTTGTGAATTTTTTTTTCTTTTACAACCCAGATAAATGGATTGCTTTTTAGTGTGATATGAGTGCTTAATAATATATTTAGATTTAGAAGATTAACTTTCTATTCTTGTAATATTTGGATCAGAGGCCTCTTGGTCACAGATATATGTTGAAAATACTATTTCATCATCAGAGATAACCATTGAAAAGAAGGTAACTGCGTAGCAGGGTAACTATAAATGAGACTTGTAGTTGAGGTACATTAGTATACAAATAGTATATAAAAATATGAGTCCAATGTGTGTCCTCTGGCATGTTTGGGACTTTTCTATTTGTTAACCTCTGTGATGGGTATGTATTATTAAAAATTCTTTAAAATACAACTTCATTTGGAATGAAATCTGTTACTGAGCCCTTAGCACAGTAAATAATGTTTTTGTTTATAGTTAACTTATTTAACTTACAAGCACAATAAGATTTAAGAATAGAATTCCATGTGTCATGGGTGGCGCCTGTAGCTCAAGTGGCTAAGGTGCCAGCCACATACACCAGAGCTGGTGGGCTCGAATCCGGCCCAGGCCTGCCAAACAATGACAACCACAACCAAAAAAAAAACAAATAGCTGGGTGTTGTGGCGGGTGCCTATAGTCCCAGCTACTCGGGAGGCTGAGGCAAGAGAATTGCTTAAGCCCAGGAGTTGGAGGTT
>NW_003852456.1:3455154-3457713 GCF_000181295.1 Otolemur garnettii
CGCCTATAGTCCCAGCTACTCCAGAGGCTGAGGCAAGAGAATCTCCTAAGCCCAAGACTGGAGGTTGCTGTGAGCTGCAATGCCACAGCACTCTACCGAGGGTGACAAAGTAAGACTCTGTCTCTAAAAAAAAAAAAAAAAGAAAAGAATTCCATGTGTCATAAACCAGAGTCCTTTAGAAGAAGATTATAAACGTAAGATGAACAATAATATTTGATCTCTTTTCTTATTTAATCTGAAATTGATAGCATTCAGTAAACTTGTTCACAGTTACGGAAAATGAGGACATTATCATGTATGGACATGCACATGTGTACTTAGTATGTATATAATACTGGTACAAACTTACAAGCTGCCCTTTAACTGACCCTTTTATTTTGGTGAGGGAGTTTAAAATGTTCTTTCTTTTATAAAGGTATGGTAGTTTTTTTGGTGGTTCATGTTTTGTTGAATGTATGTCTGTGGCAGAATAAAAACATAGCAACCCCTAATGGTCCCCAAATTACATTTCTGAAATTATAACGGTTTGTGAAATAAAGAAATCTAGGAATCCATAATACCTAATGTCAGAGCAGCGTTATAGTACAGTCTGTTCTGTTTTGGTTGATCTCTTTTTTTTGTTTTTTGGAATGTTATAACATGTCTATTAGTCACCTATTGCTTTCATACATAATGACCTATGATCATTCCCTTTCATTAATAGGTATCCCCCTACCTCCATCTATGAGACCCACATAAAGTCATTGCCTTCCTGTAATAACAGCATAGGAGTTTGTGACTTGGTACTTTCTAAAGAAAACTTTAATGAGACAGTTATAAAACTGATGATAAGTTTTTGGTTAACCAAAATTGGTGATCTGCCACTGTACCCCTCATAACCAGGGACTGTCTCAAAAAATAAATAAATAAATAAATGGCATATATCTAGTGTAAAGGGAATCAAGCCACTTTAAATTGAAGGATTTTCAGATAGTATTCCTTTATGAAACTATTATTTAAATTCGAATATTCTATGAAAAGAATGAAAGCACTTTGCAAACTCTGGATTCTTACATATATATCCTTATGAGATTGTTTTCTAGCACTTCTAACAGATTAAAGCCGTTTTGTTTTTGTTTTTGTTTTGCAGTTTTTGGCCAGTTAGGGCTGGGTTTGAACCCACCACTTCTGGTATATGGGGCTGGCACCCTACTCCTTGAGCCACAGGTGCCGCCGTAAAGCCGTTTTTAAAGAATGTTAGATTAATGTTTTAGGGCAGGCTTGGTGGATCATGCCTGTAACCCTAGCACTCAGGGAGGGTGAGGTGGTGGATCACCTAAGCTCAGGAGTTCAAACCAGCCTGAGCAGGAGCAAGACCCCATCTCTACTAAAAATCAAAAAACTAGCCAGGCATGGTGCAGAAACCTATAGTCCCAGCTACTCGGAGTCTGAGGCAAGAGGATGGCGTGAACCTAGGAGTATGAGGTTGCTGTGAGCTATGACAACTCAAGAGCACTCTACTCAGGGTGACAGAGTGAGACTCAGTCTCAAAAGAAAAAAAATTGTAAATATAAAAAGTGAGTATATCTAAAATACTTTGCAGGTGTCCCCAGGTTAGAATGGTGCTTTCAGTTTTCAATGAAATGGAATAAAATCTGTTTTTCCAGTTTATTAACATGTGATTGAAATGTTTAATTTATTTGGCATATATAATATATAAAATCATATTTATTAGAATCAAACTAGCTGGTCTTAGAAATAAAGTTGCCATTTTTTATCCTCTAGATCACAAAGGTGAACTTCCTCGGGGTTGGAACTGGGTTGATGTTGTCAAGGTATGTAATGTTTATATTCTAGCCTTTTAAATTACTATAATTATTACCGTCAAATAATGAAATTATATTTTCTGCTTCCCCCTACACACAAACTTTGGAATTACCTGGGATGTCTCTTTCCTCATTTACATTCAGCATGTAAGTATTTTTGAAATACCCTTTTTAAATAATGAAAAATCTGCAGAAGCTATGATAATAGTATAGCATGACTCTTTATGTAAGTACATCTCAAGAATGCAAGTGGTTAACTATGGCTCTAAAGTATCAATAATATGGAAACTGAAGAAAACCAGACATAGGAAAGAATCCTTTAATTTCTTAAAAGTTTTTGTGTGTCGTGTTGTTTTATCTTGTTTTAGGACGGATCCTAAATGTAGTTGTCCATCCTTGCCACAAAAGATTTTTCATTTTGGTTTGAAACTGTTTTGTTGGCCAGGTGTAGTGGCTCACATGTATAATCCCAGCACTCTGGGAGGCTGTAAGTGAATCACCTGAGCTCAGAAGTTAGGGACTAGCTTGAGCAAGAGGAAGACCCCATCTCTACTAAAAATTGAAAAACTAGCTGGACGTGGTGGCAAGTGCCTATATAGTCCCAGCTAATGGGGAGGCTGAGGCAGGAGGATCCCTTGAGCCCAAGAATTTGAGGTTGCTGTGAGCTAAAACAGCACTCTACCCAGGGAAACAGAGTGAGACTCTGTCTCATAAAAATAAAAGAAAACTTTTATTTTACTTTTTTTTTTTTTTT
>NW_003852456.1:3458496-3461138 GCF_000181295.1 Otolemur garnettii
AAAAAAAAAAAAAAAAAAAGATTAGGATTTTCATGGGGACTCACAAATACAGGCAGTTTACAAGCAAAGTTTTCTGAAGAGAATGTGTGTTTGTACATTCTTGTGGTTTCCAGAATTTTCTAAGGTAGTAGTTTAGGGTCTGTACTCTACTGCACTCTTGTGAGCTGTCTTCCCTTACATCTGCTTTACTATAGAAGCAGATTTGTGAAATCCAACTGTTTTGTGTGTGTGTGAGATTCATTTATTTAATCATAGATGTGTACATTAATGCAATCATGGGGTACAATGTGCTAGTTTTATATACAATTAGAAGTTTTTTTGTTTTGGGGGGTTTTTTTTGCAGTTTTTGGCAAGGGGCTGGGTTTGACCCCACCACCTCCGGTATATGGGGCTGTCGTCCTACTCCTTTGAGCCACAGGCACCACCTAATTTGAAATATTTTCATCAAACTGGTTAACATAGCCGTCATGGCATTATTTTAATTATTGTGTTAAGACATTTATATTCTATACTTAGTAAATTTCACATGTACCCTTGTAAAATGCACCAAAGGTATGGTCCCACCAATTACCCTCTTCCCTCTCCGCCCCTCCCCTCCCTAATCCAACTGTCTTCTACTAAACTAGATAATAAAAAGATCTATAAAAATGTAAAACCAGCTCCACTCTTATCATTGTCTTGTTTTAGAAAAGTTATTTTTGTCCTGGGTGTGGTGGCTGATACCCCATAATCCTAACGCTCTGGGAGGCTGAGGTGGGTGGATTGCCTGAGCTCATGAGTTTGAGACCAGCCTGAGCAAGAGCAAGACCTTGTCTTTAAAAATAGCGGAGCATTGTGGCAGTCGCCTGTAGTCCCAGCTTCTTAGGAGGCTGAGGCAAGAGAATCTCCTGAGCCCAAGAGTTAGAGGTTGCTGTGAACTGTGATGCCACCACAGTCTACTGAGGGTGACAAAGTGACCTTTTTTTCCTTAAAAAAATATTATTGAATTGGCTCAGTACCTGTGGCTCAAGTGGCTAAGGTGCCAACCACATACATCTAAGGTAGCAGGCACCTGTGGTCCCAGCTACTTGGGAGGCTGAGGCAGGAGACTCTCTTGAGCCCAGGAGTTGGAAGTTGCTGTGAGCTATGATGGCACAGCACTCTACCCAGGGGGATAGCTTGAGGCTCTGTCTCAAAAAAAAAAAAAAGTATTGAATTATTATATAATGGGTTTATTGCTATTTTTACATAAATTAAGTTTCTTAGTTTTATTTCTAATATACTGTGGGAGGTAGATAGGCTAGCATCTCTTCGGATAGCCCTGCCTCCATCCAGGGCAAAGCGAGCAGATGTCATCCCTGGGGCTCGTCTAGACTCCCTAAGGTGAAGGGAGGCCAGAGGCACCTAGATAGGACAAAGTTGCTAAAACCATCTCTGCAGGTGGGTAAATCCTTTAAACTGTTGGATTGGGAAACTGGCTTGCTTGCCCTACAGGAATGAAACTTCTTTTCCCCTCTTCCTTTTTCTAAGTATGTTATTGTACAGACATTATTGACAGCTTACTACCAATTACTCCTCATGACTTCATGAGACTCTTCTAATTTGGGATTAATTAGAATTCTTAGGATTCTTCTAATCCTATTAGAATTTTGGCATCTTTACAGTTTGCATACAGGGTTTGTTAGAGATCATGACGTTTCTGAGAAGTCAAACAGTCACTACTTTGTCTCAGTCTCCCACAGTGTGGTGTGGCGTGTGAGTTAATGTTCACCTTTCTCTAGGCTGCCAGATTTTATGCATTAAGTTAGTCATTATTTCCCCCAGGTTATCCCCCAGGAAGTCCCCTACTGACTCCCAGCCTGTAGCAAAGGGGCCCGTAGCAAACCCTGAGGGAATAGTAGTTCTAACACACATAAAAAAATGAAAAAGTTTGTAGAGTCCTCAGGTTTTAAGAGTATGAAGAGGTCTTTAGGCCAAAATGCTGAAAACTATTTGTAGTTTCTGGTTCCCACATTCTCTGGAATTTATAGAGTTGTTGAGGGCAGTGGAGCTTTCCTGTTGGCTGGGGTACTCTTCTAATTAGAATTGCCTTTGTACTGTTTGAGACCCTTATCCACACCCCACCCCTGAATTTGCCAACTCCTGCCAAAATGTTTTTTATCAGGAAAAAAATAATATTTTTATCATATTTTTAGAACTATAAGATCTATAAGATTTTTTTTTTGGAGACAGCCTCAAGCTGTCACCCTGGATAGAGTGCTATGGCATCGTAGCTCACAGCAACCTCCAACTCCTGGGCTTAAGTGATTCTCTTGCCTCAGCCTCCCAAGTAGCTGGGATGACAGGCGCCCACCACAACGCCTGCCTGGCTTTTTTTTTTTTTTTTGGTTGTAGTTGTCATTGTTATTTGCAGGCTTGGGCTGAATTCGAACCCACCAGCTCTGGTGTAAGTGGCTGGCGCCTTAGCCACGCCGGGCCATAGAACTTTAAGATCTTGATATCTGGTTAAGATGGCATATGTTATGTTAAACTCTTTTTACCACAATTTAAAAATTTCTTTCAGTTGGGCAGCATCTGTGGCTCAGTGGGTAGGGCACCAGCCCCATGTACTGAGGGTGGCAGGTTCAAACCCGGCCCCTGCCAAACTGCAACAAAAAATAGCC
>NW_003852456.1:3461241-3464085 GCF_000181295.1 Otolemur garnettii
TCTACCGAGGGCAATAAAGTGAGACTCTGTCTCTTAAAAAAAAAATGTATTTAAGTGTTTTTAAAAAGAATTTATTGTCTAAGATAGAAAATGTCATTTTATAAATAGCAACCTTCTATTTGTATATTCTCAGTTCCAGTTTATCTCTTCAAAAGCTTCAAGGGCTTTTTTTCCCCCTTGTTCTGTTGAAGTTTTATTTTTGTTGAGTTTATATTTTTAAACCCATTTGAAGTAGCTGACCCTAAATGCGCCAAGTAGCTACATGTAATAAAAACTATAGCTAAGTGGCTTATACTTGATCCTTGTTGCTGATTGTCTATTTAATTTTGATTCTGAGTGGAAATAACTCAAATATGATCACTTAAACCTGTTGAATATTTTTTTTCTCTTTTTTTTTTAGTTAAGCAAAACTGGCTCTAAAGATGATGAATAGTGCTTGGAATTTGAGACAAGGAAAGAAGATTCTTCACCAAGTAAACTGGGCTCATAATCTTTCATTACTATTTTATGGTATCAAGGTGGCTTTTTATAAAACAATTTTTTGTATGTTTCCTACATTTAAAATGTTGTAAGCTGAAAGTTCATGAAGAGAGCTGGTTGTATTAAATTATTTTCACAAACTTGCCTTAATAAAAGGTGAAAATGTTACTGTTTAATATACTTTAAAAAGCCTGTCAAGCTTTATAAATGGACAAATATGGTGAAAAATAACCAGTGTTAATTTATGTGATCTTATTCTAGTGGATGTGGTATTTTTTAAAGGAATATGAAGCCCTTTCAAACTGTCATCCAATGGAGTAGAACGTTGACTGAACAGTTACTCCCGAGCATGATCCATTTTAATAGCCCTCTAAATAAAGTCTTCATGTCTTCTTTTGCTTAATTACTAAACCATAAATTGCTTCAGAGAAATTTAAATACCAATATTTGAACTTTATACATACATGGTACTCTTTGTAATTCCTTTTGATTTTTCAAGAGTGAATTACTTCCCTTTAGTAAATTGGTATCTGTTTATACTTTTCTCATGAATTGGGTCAAGATGTTTGATAACAGCTTTTAATGGTATATAGAATAGGAGAACATAAAGTCAAATCTGCAAATATTTTGGAAAACATTAGATTAAAGAGTGCTGGCTCTCACCTACATTTCTCTTTGCTGCATATACCAGGACAGAAGTAAAAGATGCCTTAATATTTCATTTTTGTATTGTTGAAAACAGTTGACTTTAATAAATTCCTATTTATCTGCACTACTGTGTGTTTTTAGTTGTTGGATAACTGAGGTCCTCTATATTATTCCACGGAAAACCACATTTCAAATCATTTATTTTTGGGGTATCTTTTCAAGTGTTAAAATGTATTTCTCAATCTGAGCATCTTTTTAATAATGTACAAGGAAGTCTTCCAAATGCTAAACTATTATAATGCTTGATTTTTTTTAATCATTAGTAAAGGAAACTATTGGTATAGTTTTATCAAGAAACGTTACTGGTGTTTGCATGTGATTTATACTGATTTTTGTATATGCTCCTCAGCTTTAAGAACAGATAGAAGCGGGTGCTATGGCTCAAGTCTGTAATCCTAGCACTCTGGGACGCTGAAGTGGGTGGATTGCCTGAGCTAACGAGTTTGAGACCTTCCTGAGCCAGAGCAAGACCTCGTCTCCAAAAATAGTCGGGTGTTACGGCAGGTGCCTGTAGTTCCAGCTACTGGGGAGGCTGAGGCAAGAGAATCACTTGAGCCAAGAGTTGCTGAGCTATGACGCCAGGGCATTCTACCTAGGGCAACAATTAAAAAAAAAACAACACATAGAACTATTGCTGTATCTGAAAAAATAGTTAGTTCCTCAAGCTACCTATGCAGCTTGGGTCTGAATTTTTAAATAATTCACTTCTAAAGAAGTTACATTAGCATAAAAACAGTTTTGAGTTGTATCCCTGGATTTTAATAGTTAACTTTGGAGTTGCTTAAATCATTAAAATTATAAAGTAAGTATAATTACAGTGGAGGAGTTTAATCTAATTTTATTTTATTAATTAATATAGAGCAAAACATGTTAAAATTCAGGACCACTGGTATAT
This sequence comes from Otolemur garnettii, assembly GCF_000181295.1. Classification (NCBI taxonomy): domain Eukaryota; kingdom Metazoa; phylum Chordata; class Mammalia; order Primates; family Galagidae; genus Otolemur; species Otolemur garnettii. Next base: position 3,463,325 of record NW_003852456.1, read on the forward strand.
GCCAACTTTTGTTATAGGATTGTATATGTGTAGTTTTTATGGTGTTGATTTGTCTGTTGTTTTTTTTTTTTTTTAATCTGCAAATAGAAGAAAATGTTTTGCTCTGAAGATCTGAAATTGTTCAGGTTTATCTTGGCTCTTAGATTACAAAGTATAATGCAAGTTATATACCAATGAACTATTTTTACTCTTTTTACATAAAATGTACAAATTTCTAGAGGTGGCCATGACAGTGGTGCCTCTGGTTACCTTATGTGAAACACTTGAACAGTCTCATCAATATCCCATCACTGTCTAACACTCCCAGGATATTTTCTTAATGTCTGTTTACTTAAAATTGTGTGGAGTGACATAATAAGCAATAAAGTCTGAATTACACACAGTGATTTTTCTGCACATTTTATTTCAAATCACTATTTCAGAGACAACTGTTGATTTTAGAAATCTGGATAGCCTTGCAGTCTGAGATGTACAATTCTACTAGAAACTATTCAAAATGTTGGATTACGGCTCGGCACCTGTGGCTCAAGTAGCTAAGGCGCCAGCCACGTACACCCAAGGTGGCGGGTTCGAATCCAGCCCGGGCCTGCCAAACAACGACAGCTGCAACCAAAAATATATAGCCGGGCGTTGTGGTGGGCGCCTGTGGTCCCAACTACTCGGGAGGCTGAGGCAGGAGACTCACTTGAGCCCAGGAGTTGGAGGTTGCTGTGAGCTGTGATACCATCACACTCTAGCCAGGGTGACAACTTGAGGCTCTG
>NW_003852456.1:3468498-3471437 GCF_000181295.1 Otolemur garnettii
GGGGGACAAAGTGAGACTCTGTCTCAAAAAAACAAAACAAAACAAAACAAACAACAACAAAAAAACATAGAATATGAAAACCATACCATACATTTTTAAAAGTTTAACAGTGTATTTCCCCTGAAATTGTCTTTCCATTCTACTTTCCAAATAAAATTTAGTATCCTAATGATTTTTTTTTTTTAAGAGACAGAGTCTCACCCTATCACCCTCCGTAGAGTGCCATGGCGTCCCAGCTTACAGCAACCTCTAGCTCCTGGGCTTAGGCGATTCTTTTGCCTCAGCCTCCTGAGTAGCTGGGACTACGGGTGCCCACCAGAATGCCCAGCTATTTTTTTGTTGCAGTTTTGCTGGGGCTGGGGTCAAAACTGCCACCCTCAGTATATGGGGCCAGCGCCATACCCATTAAGCTACAGGCGCCACCCCTAATGGTGTATTTTTATTCTCAAGAGTCATTTGATTAGTGTATGTCTTTGCAACAAAAATATATATAAGTCTCTAAGTTAAAACCTTTTTCCCAATTTAGTATTACAGTTACTGGTTCACAATCGATTAAAATATTATGAACATTGGTAATTATTACAGCTAAGTAAAATGATTAAATATGACAAAGATTTGGGGGTGGACTATATGGTGCTAAATTCCAAATATTCCCTAGTGTGCCAGAAGCTTTTAAAATGGAACGCAGCTAAAGTGGCTGCTCTTCAATCTAGCATGGTATTCAAGACTATAGATAATAAAGCACTGGGACTAAAAATCTAGTTATATTTCATTGTTTTAGAATCCATGGCACCCAGCAGTTTGTGAATCTTGAAGCAAAGCATCACAGTAATATGCTGGCAGGGTGGGAGCTTTGCTCTTTTAAAAAAATATTTAAGCCGGGCGTGGTGGCTCATGCCTGTAGTCCCAGCGCTGTGGGAGGCCGAGGCGGGTGGATCACATGTGCTCAGAGGTTCGAGACCAGCCAAGACCCCCCTGAGCCAAATGAGCCAGAGTGAGACCCCCTCTCTACAACAACAACAGGACAACGAGACAGCCAGACCTTGTGATCCCAGCTCCATGGGGGGCAAGAAAACACTACAGGAGGAAGAAGTAATAAAAAAAAATTTTTTTAGTAAGGGCCAGGTGTGATGCCTCATACCAGTAATCCCAGCACTCTAGGAGGCCGAGATGGGAGGATCCCTTGAGCTCAGGAGTTTGAGACCATCCTGAGCAAGAGAGAGATCCTCATCTCTACTAGAAATAGAAAAACTAGCCAGTTGTCATGGTAGGTATCTATCATCCCAGTTACTCAGGAGGCTGAGACAGGAGGATTGCTGGAGCCCAGGAGTTTGAGGTTGCTGTGAGTTATGACGCCATGCTGCTCTCTACTCAGGGTGACTGAGTGAGACTCTGTCTCAAAAACAAAAACAAGGCTCAGTGCCTGCGGCTCAAGTGGCTAAGACACCAGCCATATACACCTGCGCTGGTGGGTTTGTATCCAACCCAGGCGTGCCAAACGACGGCTGCAACCAAAAAATAGCTGGGCGTTGTGGCAGGCCCCTGTAGTCCCAGCTACTTGGGAGGCAGAGGCAGGAGAATCGCCTGAGCCCAGGTGTTGGAAGTTGCTGTGAGCTGTGATGCTACGGCACTCTACCCAGGCAGACAGCTTGAGGTTCTGTCTCAAAAAAAAAAAAGAATATTGTTGTAACACAGCCCTCTTTCCCCTGCCTACTCCTGTTCCCCACCCCTCACCTGTTCCCCCCTACCCCCCGCAAGCCCATTTCCCTCCTCCTCCCTTCTCCTCCTAGACTCGACTCCAGGAACAAGGCAAGTCCCTCCTCCCCCCAGGGTGGCCGAGAACTTGCTTCCCAGCCACGTTCCCAGGCCCCCTTCTTTCCCCTAGGGTTGCCAAGAACAAGCTTCCGGTACAAGGAAGAAAAGTCCCAAGTTTCACAAAACCCTCAAGTTCTCAGTAGATGAACAATGGTGGAAAACTCACTGAGACTTGATTAATTACTGTTGTATAACCATAAACATTGTGATATAAAATGTATCCATTGTCAGCTGAAACTGTATTATTGTTCCATTGCTGTATCCATGACTACCTAAGTTGTAACCCCTCCTTAACCAGCCACGTTTTGCTTCTGTAATATGCTTGCCCAAAGCCTATAAAAGACAGACTCACCCTCACACCTGGGCTGCTGACTATCTCTTGGAGCAGCAGCCCCTGCAGCAGGTAAAATAAATTACCAATTTAATTAACCTAAGTGGGGGTCCGAGTCTATTTTTCCAGGTCCCCTAAGTTATTTCAATATGACTAAGGTAAATGTGTGTAAATATTTCCCAGAACCTCTAATATGTATACATTCTAAATCCCCAAGAAGAGGGCTACCATATGCAAAGTATCTCAGCTCTCTTGGGCAGATAGCATTCTAAAATCCAGGGAACATTTTGGAAAACTAGTTGGGAGCATAATCTCACCACAAGCCAGAGGATGCTGCCTAGTTAATGCAGGAACCCTCTACCATGTGGCATGTTTTGCCAAGTTATTTTTCAAATTCTGCTTAAATTATCTTTGAGTTGTTCTTTCAATGTCAAAAGTTAGCATGTGGCAGGTCTAACTGGGGAAATATGTGAAGGAAACAAATGACACTCAGTTAATACTGAGAGATTGTTTACAAATGATTGTGTACTATAAAATTCCCTTGCATAGCATAATATTTGGTTTACTTGCTTTGGCAGGACAGATCTCAGCAGAGCATAACAAGTAAAAGAAAGATGAAAGTATCCAGTAAACAAGCAAAAATAAACAAACAAACAAAAAACCCAAAAAACAAACCCAGAATTATCTGCCTTAATCCTGGATGGGAAGCAGTATAAAAACCTACCTTCATGGCTCGGTGCCTGTGGCTCAGGTGGTTAAGGTGCCAGCCACATACACCCAAGGTGGCGGGTTC
>NW_003852456.1:3471954-3473418 GCF_000181295.1 Otolemur garnettii
TTTTCAAAAGTGCTTTAAAAAGATCCTAAACTAACTCTTGTTAGCTTAAGAGGATAAAAAAATCTCACTTTGAGACCTTCAAATGACATGAAAGTGATATAAAAAAATTTAATCCCTCAATTCCAGCTAATGAAGCATTTAATTTGGAAAGAGCAATCTAATTAATTTAATTAGAAAGAAAATACTTTAGATGTCTCTGGATTTTTTTTTTCTTTGTTTTTTTTTTTTTTTGAGATAGAGTCTCGTGTCACCCTCGGTAGAGTTCCATGGCATCACAGCTCACAGCAACCTCAAACTCTTGGGTTTAAGTGATTCTCTTGCCTCAGCCTGCCAAGTAGCTGGGACTACAGACGCCTTCCACAATGCCCAGCTATATTTTTGTTGCAGTTGTCATTGTTGTTTAGCAGGCCTGGGCTAGGTTCGAACCCGCCAGCCTTGGTACGTGTGGCAAGTGCCATAACCACTGTGCTATGGGCACTGAGCTGTCTCTGGGTTTTTGTTCCTCATTTAACTAGCCATAGGGAAGTCTGCTCATTTTCCACCATGCATGCACTTTAGCCAGAATTATTGAAGTAACATTAAACGGATGTAGACCTAGAAAATATCATATACATATATCTCAAAGCCAAAGCTACCGCAAAGTTTTTGTTGCCAAAATTGGGAAATTTTAAGTCACTTGTTTGCTACAGAACTTTAAAATTACTTTTCTTAAGAAAACTATGAGAATTACTTTTTTCAATCTATGAGAATTACTGATTTCAAGGAAATTAATGTAACCAAAAACCAAAATGTGTTCTTTTTTTTTTTTTTTGAGGCAGAGCCTCAAGCTGTCCCCCTGGGTAGAGTGCTATGGCATCACAGCTCACAGCAACCTCCAATTCCTGGGCTCAAGCACGTCTCCCGCCTCTGCCTCCCAAGTAGCTGGGACCACAGGCACCCGCCACAATGCCTGGCTATTTTTTTGTTTTTGGTTGCAGCCATCATTGTTGGCAGGCCTGGTTTGGATTCGAACCCACCACCTTAGGTGTATGTGGCTGGCGCCTTAGCCACTTGAGCCACAGGCACCAAGCCCAAAATGTGTTCTAAAGATCATAGAAGAGAATTTCTGAAATTTGGGAGATGTTATCACATCTCAAGAAAGCACGTAAAAGCAATGAAAGTCCGGGAGGTACCTGTGGCTAAAGGGGTAGGGCGCCAGCCCCAGACACCGAGGGTGGTGGGTTCAAACTCGACCCCGACCAAACTGCAACAAAAAATAGCCCGGAATTGTGGCAGGCGCCATAGTTCCAGCCACTCTGGAGGGTGGGGCAAGAGAATCACCTACCAGGGGTCCTCAAACTATAGCTCGTGGGCCACATGCAGCCCACCGAGGACATTTATCTGGCCCACCAGGTGTTTTTTTTTTGAGACAGAGCCTCAAGCTGTCACCCTGGATAGAGTGCTGTGGCATCACAGCTCACAGCA
>NW_003852456.1:3474843-3475907 GCF_000181295.1 Otolemur garnettii
ACAATGACAACTGCAACAACAACAAATAGCCAGGCATTGTGGCGGACACCTGTAGTTCCAGCTACTCAGCAGGCTGAGGCAAGAGAATCACTTAAGCCCAAGTTAATGCACGATTGTCATTGTTGTTTGGCAGTCCTGGGCTGGGTTTGAACCTGTCAGCTCAGTGTTTTATAATGATAGTCAAAAAACTGCAGAGGTTAACCTTTATTGCTTAAACTCTTTCCCAGAGTAGGATGGTAAGGTAGTATTCAAGAAAATTCTTTTTTTTGTTTTTTTGAAACAGTCTCACTTTGTTGTCCTCGGTAGAGTGCTAGGGGCTCATACTTCAGTCTCTTGGGCTCAAATGAGTCTCTTGCCTCAGCCTCCCCAGTATCTGGGACTATAGGCACCCACCACCACCCCTGGCTAGTTTTTCTATTTTTAGTAGAGACTGGGACTTGCTCTTGCTCAGGGTAGTCTAGAACTCCGGAACTCAAGGGATCCTCCCACCTTGGATTTCCGGAGTGCTGGGATTACAGGCATGAGCCACAAGAAAATTCTCTTTAGGCTTGGCCCCCGTAGCTCAGTGGTTAGGACACCAGCCACATGCACCAGGGCTGGTGGGTTCGAACCCAGCCTGGGCCTTCTAAACAATGACAACATGGCCTCACAGCTCACAGCAGCCTCAAACTTTTGGGCTCAAGTTGTTCTCTTGCCTCAGCCTCCTGAGTAGCTGGGACTACAGGTGCCCGCCAAAATGCTGGCTAGTTTTTTTAGAGATGGCATCTCACTCTGGCTCAGGCTGGTCTCAAACTCCAGAGCTGAAGCAATCCATCTGCCTCAGTCCCCCCAAAGTGCTAGGATTACAGGCATGAGCCACCATGCTCCAGCCTAAATTTTAAATTCTGAACATCAAACTGTAAGTACTTGATTCAGAAAGTCATCTGCTCCTACAGAAGACTTGCTCCTCTCCTTCTCAGGTGGAGTGATGTGGACAGAGCCCTCAGAGGAAGCCACTCTCTGGGTATATAAAAATGATTGGGGAGATGGTAATTTTTCTGGATTACTGTAGAGATTTTTTTTTT
>NW_003852456.1:3477099-3485799 GCF_000181295.1 Otolemur garnettii
CAGCTCACAGCAACCTCCAACTCCTGGGCTTAAGCAATTCTCTTGCATCAGCCTCCTGAATAGCTGGGACTACAAGCGCCCGCCACAACACCCGGCTATTTTTTGGTTGTAATTCGGCCGGGACTGGGTTTGAACCCGCCACCCTTGGTATATGGGGCTGGTGCCCTACTTACTGAGCCACAGGCGCCGCCCATTTCTCTCTTTGTTTATGTCAGATGATAGAATAAGTTACTGGCTCATTTAAAGTTATGACCCAAACCTGCAGCTCACCCATAGTTAGGACTGGCATCCCAATTCATTCACTTTCCCACTCTCCAGAGTGCTGCTTCACGTCCACCTCTAGTTCCCAGACTTCCAACATCACCAGAGTAGGATGGGTTGTGTTTCCCTACCACCAAATTTAGCAATCTGTCTCTCTATACCCCATATTCAGATCTAAGCTCCATTAAGTTACTGGATTGGTTACTGCTTTATCCCCAGTACCTAAAACAATGTCTTGGAAATAGGGACACAATAAATATTTGAGTAAGTGAATAAAAACAGTGCCCTCTCTTTTGACATGGACAATGAACTGTCATTGCCTGCTGAAACGAAACCCTCCTGAGTCCGAGATCCCAGCTGTCTCACATGCCCATTCAGATTTCACTCCCTCAATAATCCCCCTAACAGCATTTACTTGTCCCCTTCTAACGGTATATTCTAATCAGCATAAAATCATGTCATATTAGTGGCATTAAGTTAAGCCTTAAAAGTTAAATCGTCCCATGGGTGGTGCCTTTGGCTCAGTGAGTGGGGTGTCAGCGCCATAAATCGAGGGTGGTGAGTTCAAGCCCAGCCCTGGCCAAACTGCAACAACAAAAAAAATAAATAAATAAAAATAAAAAATAAAAGTTAAATCGTCCCTTAGCTCACCTCCCCCTCAGCTGTTCCCTCTTAGAAGAAAGCTTGAGTAGGGTGTAGTGGTGTAGTGGCTGTCTTTACTTCAAACCCTTCTCACAATCCTCTTCAAACATGCCTTGTTTGATGTGCTGTTAGGTGAACAGTACTTGAAGGAGTTGACAACTTCCTTCCTGAAACACTTTGTTCTTGGTTCATCTCACACAGGGCTCCTGGGTTCCTCTGCTGAACACTCCCTCTTCTACATCTACTTGGTTGCTACTCAAACTGTGGGCCATGGACCAGCATCACCAAGAAGCTCCTTGGAAGGGCAGATACTCAGGCTCCATAGCAGACCTACTGAATCATAGTCTGCATTTTAACAAAATAAAGTGACTTATATGCATATTAAAATTCGAGATGCTCTAAATGCCTGAGTAATTTCAGTTACATGCCTTCAAACTCCAAATGTTTGTCTCCTGTTCCCTTGAAGTTCAGTTATATTAAGGACCCCCTGCTGGAGTCTACTAGAAATTGATTAGGTATCTCAGACCTAAATAAGAAACAAAATTCCTCACTTTTTTCCTCCTGAGGTCAACAACCAGTCACCATTGTTACCTCTTTGTTTTCCAACCCCTGGGCCTAAGTCCTACAGGCTGTACCTTTAGAATAGTCTTTCCAGGCTCTGCGCCTGTGGCTCAAGTGGCTAAGGCACCAGCCACATACACCTAAGGTAGCGGGTTTGAATCCAGCCCGGACCCACCAAACGATGGCTGCAACCAAAAAATAGCCTGGCGTTGTGGCGGGCGCCTGTGGTCCCAGATACTTGGGAGGCTGAGGCAGGAGACTTGCTTGAGCCCAGGAGTTGGAGGTTGCTGTGAGCTGTGATGCCACAGCATTCTACCCAGGGGGAAAGCTTGAGGCTCTGTCTCAAAAAAAAAATTTAAAAAATTTAAAAAAAAAAGAAGTATTTCCACTACTGCAGCTGCCACCACCCTAGTCCAAGCCACCAATGTTGTCGATGCAAATAAAGAGTCTAAGTCTCCTAAATCTCCCCATTTTCACTTAGGCTCCATACAATAAATTCTGCACACAGTATCCAGAGAGATCTTTAAAGAATATAAACATGACCATGCTTAAGAACCCTTCAGTGGTTTCCCAGATTTTGTATCCTGGCTTCCAGGGGTCTCCATTTTCTAGCTCCTTCCATACTGTGCTCTAAAGCTCTGCTTTAGTCAAATAACCAAGCTTGCTCCCTCCTCTCTCCCCCAAATCTCTGCCTGACTCTTATTTCAGCTCCAATATTACTTCTTTAGAGAGACCTTATTTAATCACCATAATTAAAAGACTCATCTCCTCCCTTCCTTTCCATCCCTTTACTTTCATTTCAGCACTTAAAACAGTTACCTGACGTTGTGTGCACCTGACTCTTCCACTAGAATGGATGGTCCATGAGTGGAGGCTTTTTCTGCTTAAACAGTGCATGGCACATCAAATGCTGAGTATTCAAGTACTGAGGGTGGAATGGCGGGGAGCAGGGGTTACATACACTTGAATTTACATATGCTTCAGAGTTACACAAATCTGGATGTAGAGAATTTAACAGCAGTTTTTAATAGGTTCAACTTTTCAAAATGTGGTAGTTGTTCTAAAACTTTTCTTTACATTAGAATGGGGGAGATTTTTACAATTCCAAGACTTAAGCCACATTCCAAATGAATTAAATCACAATTGCTATGGGTGGGGCACAGGTATGAATCAGTATCTTTTGAAGCTTCCAAGGAATTTTTCTAATGCTCTGTGCACGATGGGTGGTGGGTTAAAATCTGACCCTGGCCTGCTTAACAACAACAACAAAATAATAATAATAATAATAATAGTAATGTGTGGTGGCTCGGCGCTTGTGGCTCAAGTGGCTAAGGCGCCAGCCACATACACCTGAGCTGGTGGGTTCGAATCCAGCCTGGGCCTGCCAAACAACGATGGCTGAAACAAAAAAATAGCCAGGTGTTGTGGTGGGCGCATGTAGTCCCAGCTACTTGGAAGGCTGAGGCAGAATTGCTTGAGCCCAGGAGTTGGAGGTTGCTGTGAGCTGTGATGCCATACTCTACCCAGGGCGACAGCTTGAGGCTCTGTCTCAAAAGAAAAAAAAATTGTGTGGTAAGTTTGGGAGCCACTGATATGTAGTGTTAGTTTGTAACCATGATATAAGATGGTTTATGAGCTCTAGAATTCCAGTCACAATGTCATGCAAGCTTAAGACTTCAATTTTCTAAAAGATATAGAATAGAAAATTCACAAAAATATAACTGTCAGGCCAGGCATGGTGGCTCACGCATGTAATCCTTAATCCTAGCACTCTGGGAGGCCGACGCAATGGATTGGTTGAGCTTATGGGTTGGAGATCAGCCTGAGAAAGAGCGAGACTCCATCTCTACTAAAAAATAGAAAAAGTGAGGCTAGAGGATCACCCAAGCCCAAGAGACGGAGGTTGAGTGAGAGATGATGCCACGGCACTCTACCCAGGGCGACAGTTTGAGACTTTGTCTCAAATAAATAAATAATAAAACTGTCACAAACATTAGGTGGGTTTTTTTTTTGTTTTGTTTTTGGCCAGGGCCAGGTTTGAATCCGCCACCTCTGGTATATGGGGCCAGCACCCTACTCCTTGAGCAACAGGCGCTGCCCCCAATATTAGGTGTTAAAGAGTACATCTTCCAGGATTGTCCAAGATTGTTTTCCTGTCAAATCTAATCCAAATTTTGGCACTTTTTTTTTTTTTTGAGACAGAGTCTCACCATATCGCCCTGGGTAGAGTGCTGTAGTGTCACAGCTCACAGCAACCTCACTTTTGGGCTTAAGTGATTCTCTTGCCTCAGCCTCCCAAGTAGCTGGAACTACAGATGCCTGACACAACGCCCAGATGGTGTTTTGGTTGTAGTTGTCATCACTGTTGTTTGGCAGGCCCAGGCTGGGCTGGAACCTGCCAGCTCTGGTGTATGTGGCTGGCACCCTAGCTGCTTGAGCTACTGGTGCCGAGCCAAAACTTATGACACTTCTATTAGGAAGTTTATTTTTTTTTCTCCCATCTGCTGAGGCAAATTTATGTATGAAAAGGGATGATTTCTATGTTAAGTCATAATTGAAGGCTTTTGGGGGGATTTGTACATGCTGGTATTTTTAAGTGTCAGGTAAATAGCTTCATTCTGGCTGTAATCTCTAAAGCAAAATGCTCTCAAGAGGAAAAGGATTTTTTTTACAACTCAACTAAAATAATAAATTCTTTCTTTTTTTTTTTTTTTTGAGAAAGATTCTCATTATTACCCCAGGGCTAGAGTGTCATGGTGTCAGCTGAGCTCACAGCAACCTCAAACTCCTGGGTTGAAGTGATCTTCCTGCCTCAGCCTCCCAAGTAGCTGGGACTATAGGCACCTATCATCACATACAGCTAATTTCTTTTTAGTAGAGACAGGGCCTCAATCTTGTTCTGGCTGGTTTCTAACTCTTGAGCTCAAGGGATCCTCCCACCTCAGCCTCCTGGAGTGCTAGGATTACAGGGGTGAGCCATCATCCCCAACCTTCTAAGACAATAAATTATTAATTAGGCTATCTAATATTTCTCACTCAAAAATTAATCAACTTGCTACAGTCATCAATCAAAAAAATATCTGCAGGACAGAAGCTAATCACTTAAGTGTGATTTACCAGTCTCTAAGCTTATCTTTAAATTGTCTTCATATCGCAAAACAAAAGACAAAATTAACATAAGAGAAAAATGTCATCTCATTATTAAAATCCTTACTACAGTGCAAATACTATCAATTTCAAAAGACTCTTGGACACATGTAAGCCAACTGATTTTGTAGATGAATGACCCTGACACCCAGATGAGATGAAATGACATGCCTAAAAGTCACACAGGAGAGCTAGAAGAGAAAAAAGCATTTTTTTTTTTTTCCAAATAAGCAGACAAGATTTTTCACATGTTAATCAAAAAGAATCAAGATCAGATTAGGAAGAAATGAAGAATAAAAAGCACGTTACACATAGATTTAAAGAACCAGTCAATCTGCTGCCCACTAAACTAAAATTTTCTCTAAACATACCAATACATATCCATCAAACGCTTAACCTTAAAATATTAGAATCTTGGAAAATTCAATTTACAAAGATATCATTAATTGCATTGTTATAATAAAATTAGTTCATTAAACGTGAAAACATCAAACAGCACCAATACCAGAAAGTTAAGAAGTTGAATACACTGTTATTTAAAATAATGTATAGTCACTGATTGGGACAGAAATGAACAATAGCCACTAGCAAAACCACTTAAAACAACTATTTGACATAAAGGTAATATGTAAAGACTGGTATTTGCCTTTTTTCCACTGATAGGTCTGTGCCTAACTATCTCAGCAGTGGGTCACATGGAAAATATTAAGATGCATTTTTAAATTGCTCAACCTTGAACCATGATACTACATAACCCAAAGTGTGCCAGTATAAGCCAATGGTTGCATTTTTGGGTATCCTAACTATTCTTATGTGTCCCAACTAAAAGAAAGCACAGAACAACTTCCTTATCAAGTATTAGAGCAAATGTTCTCTATGAAACAGCAGCAAGGGATTTACAAATGGACTATTGGACAGTGTATCAAAATGCTACTAAGGAAAAGACAGCAGCAATTACTCTAATAAGAGCACATTATTCCTCATGGAATCCCATATTTTCTTATCTCTAGTTCCTTAATTCCTGGAAGACTAGAGATGAATATATGTGTATAAATGGGGCTAGAGAGAAAGAAGCTCTAAATGGCCTAGTGTTCATGTTTTTAATCACCGAAGATAATTTGATGCTTACAGAGAAACTCCACCTATATCTAAATTTTTTTAAGCACACAGCACTAAGATGCTGGCAAAACTTTTCTGTTTACCCAAAACTAGCACTGCAGATTTAAGTGAAAATGAAATAGGCATGGTTTGTTGTTTATACCACCCTCTCTCTGTTCCCTGATCCTTCCATCAGGTGAGCTGAAGACTACCTGGTTTAAAATATTTGGTAATTCAGTGCAGAAAATTAAGGTCACAGACAATGTACAACAACTTTTAATACACCATTAATACTAATGATTAAAAATTATTGCATAGTCTTATGCATTTACCCTAAAACATTTTCTGAAAGTAAACGAATTATATAAAAGACAAATAACCCTTTAAAACATGGATGGCCTTTACTACCTCGATCGTCTATCCTTTTTTGTCTTTTCAGTACTTTTGTCCATTGTTTTCTCATTATCTCCTCTGCACTTTGGGCAATACCATTTCCCCTTTGGTTTATAGGTAAGTGAAACACATGAAAAGTGAAACCACTCAATTGGACATTGTTCATTGTCACATCCTATCATTTCTCCATAAGACACTTGGTTGCACAAACAGTATGTGGGTTCATTGGGATCTATTGCAAACTCAACAGGTGAAGCTTCTCTTTCCTGCTTGGCCTTGGAGCGTTTCTTCTTCTTAGCCGACTTGGATTTCTTTTCCTTAGGTGGCTGATCATCACAGTCTTCAATCCCATTTGTCATGTGACATAAGTCTCGGCTTTCACTGGTTCGCTGTCTGCGGGGTCTTCTGGAAGATCTTTCTGGTTGGCTGGAATCCATCTTTGCTTTCTCTGAGGCTCGCTCACTTTCAGCAGGATCCTGGAAACACTGTGAATGCAATTCCATTTGTCTTGCCCGATTTTCCACCAATTCCAGCATCTGTGTGACGATCTGAATTTTTTCATCTCCCAATTCTTGACTATTGATTAATGCTCTCTGGAGAAGCTGCTGTAGGCGTTTTTTCTGGTTTAAATCATCTTCTTTCTTATATTTTTCATAGACATCATCAATTTCCTTTAATGTTTCTAGAAAAAGAAAAGTGAGTACGTTATCATGTGTTAGCACACATAACATTTCCAACTTATTTTTCACAGAATTGGTCTAGTCAAAACTCAAACCATGAAAGCATGCTCCTATAGAGTATATGTATGCATTAACATGATTTCCCATACACAGACCACATTATCTAACGTTCTAATGTGAAAGTATACTTCACTAGTATACTTTCAGAGAAACTCTACTACTCATTAATCTGTATTTAAAAAGATGAGAAGTCTGGGCAGGGTGGCTCACACCTATTACCCTATACTCTGGGAAGCTGGGGAGGGTGGATTGCTTGAGTTCACAAGTTTGAGACCAGCTTGAGCCAGAGCAAGACCTTGTCTCTAAAAATAACCAGGTGTTATGGCGGGCACCTGTAGTCCCAGCTACCTGGGAGGCTGAGGCAAGAGAATTTTTAAGCCCAAGAGTTTGAGGTTGCTGCTACAAAGTAAGACTCTGCCTCAAAAAATAAATAAATAAATAAATAAAAATAAAAAGAGGAGAGATGTATGTCTAATTAATGATCAAAAGTCCAATGGACAAGAATACTATATGCTACATTAGAGTCTACCTAATGCCAAATTGCTTATATCTCCTTTGAACTCCAAAAATGGCATTATAAATAAAACTAACATTTAGGAGGATCTCTTGAGCTCAGGAGTTCAAGACCAACCTGAACAGGAGTGAGACCCTGTCTCTAATAAAGCTAGAAAAATTAGGCCAAGTATGGTGGCTCATACCTGTAATCCTAGCACTCTAGGAGGCCTAAGCAGGTGTATAGCTTGAGCTCATGAGTTCAAGACCAGCCTGAGCAAGAGCGAGACCCCATCTCTACCAAAAATAGAAAAACTAAGGCAAGAGGATGGCTTGAGCCCAAGAGTTGGAAGTTGCTGTGAGCTAAGATGCTATGGCACTCTACCTAGGGAAACAGCTTGAGACTTTTGTCTCAAAAAAATAAATAAAACTAGAAAAATTAGCCATGGTGGCACATGCCTGTAGTCCCAGCTACTCAGGAGGCTAAGGTAGGAAGATTGCTTGAAGCAGGAATTTTAGGTTGCGCTGAGCTACTACTCACCACTGTACTCTACCCAGGGCAAGAGAAGTAGATTCTGTCTCAAAAAAAAAAAAAAAAAAAAAAAATAGCAGACATAAGAATTTCTTAGCTTCCCATCATTTTATCATCTTAGTTTTAATAGTTCTTTTATTTTAGCATCACACAGGAAATTGTAAAAATCAAACTATTTCCAGGGTAGGTTCTGGTTCTAGCATCAACTGACCAAGGCACTGACAAAATTATAGTAAAGTCAGCACTGGATCACTCTGCCTTTGTAGACAACTCAGCAATTAGTTCTAAATTTTCTGAACTGCTGATTTAGTTGTATATCATGTGGGACATAAATGTAACTCAAGTAAAAATAGTTGAGTTGGCTCGGCGCCTGTGGCTCAGTCGGCTAAGGCGCCAGCCACGTACACCTAAGGTAGCGGGTTCGAATCCCCAGCCCGGGCCGCCAAACAACAATGATGACTGCAATCAAAAAATGGCGGGGCGTTGTGGCGGGCGCCTGTAGTCCCAGCTACTTGGGAGGCTGAGGCAGGAGACTCGCTTGAGCCCAGGAGTTGGAGATTGTTGTGAGCTGTGATGCCATGGCACTCTACCCAGGGGGATAGCTTGAGGCTCCGTCTCAAAAAAAAAAAAATAGTTGAGTCACTAGAAGGTATAAAATAACTAAAAATATAAATTCAGATTTCACCAAAAATTTAATTTTATTCAACTGTTTTCTTTCTTTCTTTTTTAGAAACAAGAGTCTCACCTTATCACCCTTGGTGGAATGCTGTGGTGTCACAGCTCACAGCAACTTCTAACTCCTGGGCTTAGGTGATTCTGTTGCCTCAGCCTCCC
>NW_003852456.1:3487487-3492739 GCF_000181295.1 Otolemur garnettii
AAAAAAAGAGATTCTCTTGCCTCAGCCTCCCAAGTAGCTGGGATTACAGCCACAACAGCCATTTTTTTTTGCAGTTTTTTGCTGGGCTGGGTTTGAACCCTCCACCTCCAGTATATGGGGCCAGGGTCCTACTCCTTTGAGCCACAGGTGCTGCCCCACCAATCACATTTTTAAGACACTTTATTATATAGTAAAAGAAGAAAGGGGGCAGAGCCTATGGCATAGTGAGTAGGGTACTGGTCCCATATACCGAATTGGAACCTGGCCCTGGCCAAACTGCAACAACAACAACAACAACAACAACAAGATGAAAGGAAATTAACATGCATAAAGCCCCTTCTATGTGGTAAAGAATTTCTCAGTTAATCCCTACAGTAACCCCTGAGGAAGTCTACAAGTGAAGAAAATGAAACTCAAGAGATATGAACCCCAGACGCTGAACACTATCAGATCTGTATGTCCCATCCCACAGTTTAAGCAAATTCTATAAACCACAGGAAATTAAGCATTAAATTTTAATTCAAGGGTTATTTACCCAAGAAATTATGAATGAGAAGACTGGAACAAAAACAAAGGTTCTCTAACACCGTATCCCATAACAAATATTCATTTGTTGTGAAATTTTCTTCTTTCTCTATTTTACAGATTCTTCAGTAATTTCAGAGTGTCTCAAATAGGCAGGAAAGAAACTTATTTGATTGCATATATAATCTATATCACTAAATACTGCTATTAAATATTAGACCCAAAACCAGAAAATACTTAAGAAACAAGTGAATAAATAAAAAACATGTAATGTGAACCAAGTACACAGAAGTATATAAAGTTTATAAATATAAAACTGCTGAGCTCAGTAACTACATTCATGGAGTGAAAACTAGGATCACTACTTTCATATTAATCCTGAAATTAATAAAAATCTTAACAAGTGGAAGATTTTTATACTACTACAATATCATGTTACAAGAGCTACTTATGATAATTATAGATGATCAGGTAACAGATTTCCCTGCCAACAAATTATAGTGTCCTTCCCTAACTTCAAACAGCTTCACTTTTGTGAAGGCAAACATGTGTTTTTTTTTTTTTTGAAACAAGAGTCTCACTTTATTGTGCTGGGTAGAGTGCTCTGGCATCATAGCTCACAGTCACGTCTAATTCTTGGAATCAAGCAATTCTCTTGCCTCAGCCTCCCAAGGAGCTGGGACTATAAGCAGCTGTCACAATGTCTGGCTACATTTTTAGAGTCGAGTCTCGCTCTTGCTCTGACTGGTCTGGAACTCAGGGGATCCACCAGCCTTGGCCTCCCAGAGTGCTGGGATTACAGGCCAAACATGTGTCTTTAAAGAGATGTAAAAACCTATAAGCTTCACAAACTTCGGTGTTATCTGAAAAACTAAAAAGGTTCAATGTACAATTCTTAAGCACAGACGATCATTTTGGGGTTACCATTCACACACATGCTTCATTTGTATAGAAGTATCATTGGGTAACTCTTATTTTTTAAAAAAATCAAAATATTTGAAAACAAGGATGTGCATCTAAAGTAGCAGGCTTTACAGTCAAATATTCTCCATCTAATTAAGTGGACAAATTACTTAAACTCTTTGTAAATTTTAATTTACCTGTAAAAGGAGTTTTTACAGGCTGGGTGCCGTGGCTCACACCTGTAATCCTAGCACTCTAGGAGGCCTAGGTGGGTGGATTGCTTGAGCTCACAAGTTCCAGACCAGCCTGAGCAAAAGCGAGGCCCCTATTTCTACTAGAAAAAACTGAGGCAATAGGATTGCTTGAGGCTCAGCGCCTATGGCTCAAGTGGCTAAGGCACCAGCCACGTAAACCTAAGGTGGCGGGTTCAAATCCAGCCCAGGCCACCAAACAACAATGACGAAAGCAACAACAAAAAAATGGCCAGGCGTTGTGGCGGGCGCCTGTGGTCCCAGCTACTTGGGAGGCTGAGGCAGGAGACTCGCTTGAGCCCAGGAGTTGGAGGTTGCTGTGAGCTGTGATGTCACAGCACTCTACCCAGGGGGACAGCTTGAGGCTCTGTCTCAAAAAAAAAAAAAAAAAAAAAAAAAAAAAGAGGATTGCTTGAGCCCAGGTTGGCGGTTGTGAGCTATTACGCCAAGGCACTCTACCCAGGGTGACAGCTTGAGACTCTGTCTCAAAAACAAAAAATGAGTTTTTACCTTATGTAATGGCCTGCATCTGGCGCAGTAATTGCTATACAGTAACTAGTGTCAATTCTCCCCACCTCAACAAAGATCAGTCATACCAATCATACAGATTTAGAAAACAAATAAATTTCTCGATACAAAAACAGAGATACTTAAATGTTCTAACATGCTACAGGCCAACATGTCATTCCAGGAGTGAATTCCTTAGAGACTAAACCATAGTATTAGAGACCTCTTTACAAAAACAGAGAACCGATATAAAAGTTATTTTTAAAATTCATAAGGCTGTTTCCACATTAGATGCAAGGTCTCTTCCTTGATTCAGGGTTATTGAATGCAAAACATTTCCTCATGTAAACCGCTCGCACTCGAGCAGTAGACAAAAGAGCCACTGACAGTACATGATAAACAACAGTCTGTAAGGAAGCTTGAGTGTCTGTCCTAGCTTGAGTGGTTTTAGCCTCATCACTGAAATTTGGCGGAGGACCGCGGCAGGAGTGAAGGGACGCCAGGCGGTTGCCCAGTCAACCAACTCACTTCCTCCTGGGGCCCGGAAGTGATACATGGCCCGGAACCTACGAGATGCTAGGGTCAGCGACGGTCCCAGCAGCTGTGTCCTCATCTTGATTCAATGGTTGGTCAAGAGATTCGAAACATCACAACAAATATCTCGCAGACCCCAGCACTGACTCTGCTGGGGCCGAGCCAATGCCCTGCACGGCCTTGGCTCCCCCCGGAGCGCCCAGCTCAGCCTAAGTCTCCGACCACCAGCCATTTTCCAAGATGAGGAATGCGCGACACGCCCCTCCCACGTCCTACGTCACGGCCGCAGGGCCCCGCCCCCAGGGGTCCGGGGGAGGCCTCCCGCCACACACTCCCCCTCCTTTCCCTTTCCTGCGGGGGACCCTTCTCTTTAACCATTTGGCTGAAAGCCCTGGGAAAAGCTGCAGCACCAAGTGGTCAGGAACTTTTCCCGGAGGCAGAGGGGACCCGACGGCTCTATCCCGAGCTGGGAGCTGGACGCAGAGGGAGGGACATCCCCGCAGGCCGCCTATGCAGCCCACTCTCACCCCCTCCCCTCGCACGTTCCAAGGCATCTGCTTAGGTGTGAGGGCCCCCGCAGGGTGGACAGAGCCAGGCCCGCTGTCCTGCGGGAGCCTGCCCTTCGCCCGCTCCCTCGCCAGAGTGGGAGGGTCCGCCGTCTGGGGCAGGTAGGCACTGGAACAAATGCTTGCTGCTTAAAATGGCTGATTCCCCTGCACAGCAGCTGCCGCCGCCGGGGCTGCAGTAGGGGCTGACGAGTGGCCCCCGCCTCCACGACCCCACAGAAGTCCTCGCCTTTCCGTAAGGGGGAAGGGAAAGCCACGCACCCGCCCTGCCGACCCGCTTCCGCGTCCCCTACACCAGACCAGTCTGTGCACTCGGGAGACTGTCACAGGAGAAAGGGAAAGTGGCACTTGCCCAAGCAGGCTCCGAGCGGCCGCGACCGGCGAGGAACGGAGGATCCGGGCGGGGGTGAGGCCCGCGCAGGCAGCACCGCAGGCCCTACCTTGATATTTGTTGTCCAGCTCCCGCAGCACAGACACGTTCCTCTGCATGTCGTGGGGCAGCGACTCCACGCACTCGAGGTAGTCCTGCACGTAGCAGGTGAGCAGCCGGCTCCGCTCCCCGGTCAGGAGCGCGGCTGACGAGTACAGCTGCTGCTGCTGCTGCTGCTGCTGCCCTAACATCCTGCCGCCGCTGCTGCTGCTGCTCCCCGCGGCCGCCGCCGCCGCCGCCTCTGCATCCAGCAGCCGCACATGCAACAGCCACGGCCGCCGCGACTCCCCCGCCCAGCAGCCCGGAGCCGCGGGGACACCGGCGGCCGCTCGAGAGGGTACAACCGAGTACCCCGGTCTCCACTCTCCGCACAAGAAGCCCTCACTCCCCGCCCCCGCGGTAACGAGCCCAGGGGCGGGGCGACACCCGGGCTCCCTCCTTTCTCCCCTCCCTCCCCAGGACAAGAGCAGCGGGGATCCCCGAGCGGAGCTGGCGCCAGGGGCCCGCGCGCTGACACTTCTTGTCTCCGTCGGGGTCCCCGGGTGCTATCAATGCCGCCTCGTAGCTCGGATGCCCATGACAAGCCCCTAGCTGCCCCCTTCTCTCCGGATCCCCCTCCGTGCCTGTCGGAGAGTCTCTCACTGGCCTGCCCCCGCCCCTCCGTGGCGACCGCCTCTGCGCCTGCGCAGGACTCTCTCCTAATAAGGCCAGGGGCCCGCCCCTACCGCCCTACCAGAGGGTTCGCATTCTCCCGCCTTCCCTCCGCCGACCGGACGATTGGTCAGTCAGCCCTCTGCGGGGGGGGTGAAGGCGCGGGAGGGCAGCCAAACGGCAGGCTGCGCCCCGCCCCCCCTTAAAGGGGACGCACTGTCAAGCCCGCCTCTCTGCTCAATTTCTGAATGGGACCTGAAAGGAAAGGGGGCTGGCCGACTTCCCTTCCGTATTTCCCGCGAGGGCGAGGGGAACCTTGGCCCGGTGTTACCGACTTTTTCCCCATCAATCGGTTCATGGTCGGCCCCTCTCGAGCCTTAAAAGGAGCAGCCAGCGTCCACTCTCGCTCCAACCCGGAGTGAGGCCTGCGGGAACTACGCGGCCCGGCGTGCAGCGGGGCGGCTCCCAGCATGCCAGGCAGCCGAGTTCCCGCCAGCACAGCCTCCCGCTGGGCGGCCGCCCGCTGAGCGCCGGGCTAGTCCGGGAGGTAGGCGGTGCTTGTCCCCGCGCCTAGCGCGTTTCCTTTCTCCTTTAGTCGGCCTGGCTTTTAAATTTCGCTGCGGCCAGAGCGTGCTTTTATCTGGTCAGACGCGGGAGGTCTCTGGACGCCCGGGTATCTGAACGGTGTTGCCCGCCTCCACTTCCCGTCTTCAGGAAGCTGTTTAATTAGGGGAAGGGGCGCGTCTGCAAGCGGTGTTAATCCAGCAGACAACCTTTAAAAAAAAACACCAACATTTTGGGAGATTTTGCACATTTAAGGATTGACGGTCGTGAGGCAGAGAGAGACACAGCACTAGCGTTTGGGGTCTTTCTTTTTTTTTTTTT
>NW_003852456.1:3492980-3494337 GCF_000181295.1 Otolemur garnettii
AGGCGCTGAGCCTGGGGTCTTTCTTATTCACTTACTTTTGCCCCAGGACTGACAACAGCCAGGAGTCATGGAAGTGGGAGGAAAAAACCTAATCGACAATCAGGACACCACCTTGTGTATGGGATCAGCTATCAGGGTTTAATCTGTGTCCTGTAAATGAAATGCGGGGCAGAGGAGCTAATTTTAATTACAAAGTTGGACTTTGTATGCATATAATAATGTGTTTATTTGAAAGATCTGGATATAAATAGAACGAATACACAGCGAATTTTAATGGAGTGTCTGTGTAAACCCTATTGAGAGTAGTACCTTTTGAGTTAAAAAGAAAATATGACTGGGTAATAAATTTGGATTTTCTTTTTTTTCTTTTTTCCCCAGGCTTCAGTGTCGAGGCATCAGCCTAGTTCACAGCAACCTCAGACTCCTGGGCTCAAGCAATCCTGCCTCGCCCTCCGCAGTAGCTGGGACTACAGGCACCCGCCACTACCCTCAGGCTAGTTTTTCTATTTTTAGTGGAGACACGTTTCACTCTTGTACAGGCTAGTCTGGAACTCCTGAGCTCAAGCAATCCACCTGCCTCAGTAGATTTTCTTTCTCTCTTTTCTCTTCCCCTTTCTCTCTCTTTCTTTCTTTCTTTCTTTCTTTCTTTCTTTTTTTTTTTTTGAGATAGAGTCTCACTCTGTCACCCTGAGTAGAGTACTCTGGTGTCATAGCTCACAGCAACTTCACACTCCTGGGCTCAAGTGATCCTCCTACCTCAGACTACAGGCATCTGCCATCAGGCCTGGCTAATTTTTCTATTTTTAGTAGAGATGGGGTCCTGTTCTTGCTCAGGCTGATCTGGAACTCCTGAGTTCAAGGGATCCTCCTGCCTTAGCCTCCCAAAGGTCTGGGATTACAAATATGAACCAATGAACCACTGCACCCAGCTATGAATTTTCTTTTCTTTTCTTTCTTTTCTTTGCATTTTTTTTTTGAGACAGAGTCTTACTTTGTCACCCTAGGTAGAGTACCATGATGTCATAGCTCACATCAACCTCTAACTCTCGGGCTCAAGCAATTCTCTTGCCTCAGCCTCCCAAGTAGCTGGGTCTGGGACTACATGGATTTTCTTGTTATTCAGTTTACAGACCTGGTACACATCTGTCACACACCTATTTAGAGCACTTTTGAAATAGCTGTTATTAGCAAATAACCATTGACTAGCAAAGAGAAATCTAGCACTTAATCTAGAGGAAATTTAAAATTTCAAACCAAAGCAAAGCATTCCTGGGAATTCGATGTCTTGTGAAGAAGTCAGTATTGCAAAGGACTGGGAAATCATCTTGTGTTATTATCCTGTGACATTTTTTTTTTT
>NW_003852456.1:3494414-3495418 GCF_000181295.1 Otolemur garnettii
CAACCTCCAACTCCTGGGCTCAAGTGAGTCTCCTGCCTCAGCCTCCAAAGTAGCTGGGACCACAGGCGCCTGCCACAATGGCTGGCTATTTTTTGGTTGCAGCCATCATTGTTGTTTGGCGGGCCCGGGCTGGATTTGAACCCACCACCTTAGGTGTATGTGGCTGGCGCCTCAGCCCTTGAGCCACAGGTGCCAAGCCTATCCTGTGACACTTTTAACGAAAGTGTATAATGTGTTGTATTTCTAAGAAAATTTTGGGCATTTTACTGTTAAATCTTTAAATCTTTCTAATTAAGCAGCCAGGTCTTATCAAAAACCAGTCGCTGAAGAGTTGAATTTTATTGATTTTTATCTGAACCCTACTATTTTTATTTCTTCACAAATTTGAATAAGCTAGCCTTTATCAAAGTGTTGCAAGAGACCTTGTTATTTATGGATTCAGGTTAGGCAAAAAGGTATTTTGTATGTTCTACAATATATTTTCTACACATCCACTACACCTGTGGATTGATTTTGTTTAACACAATAAATAAATGGTCTACAGGTAGATACAGCTTGTAGTTAGCAACTAGAAGTGAGAAAAGGCAATGATGCAGAATACCTAGAGTATTCCCTCCAGGAGTCTAGAGCAAGATGGGAGGAGACAAGGATGAATATGGGATAGGAGACCTTCTACAGCAGTCGTTCTCAGCCTGTAGGTTGCTACCCACAGGAACTGTATTAAAGGGCCGTAGCATTAGGAAGGTTGAAAACCACTGTTCTTCAGCATTATTTTCACCTTTCATAATTCTGTGAACAGGCTAGAAGGAAGCAAAAAAAATTCAAATAATATTTCAGCTGGTAGTGGTCTAAACAGTAAAATACTTTTAATAATGAGAATAAGGCTCTGCGCCTGTGGCTGAAGCGGCTAAGGCGCCAGCCACGTACACCTAAGGTGGCGGGTTCGAATCCCCAGCCCGGGCCCACCAAACAACAATGACGGCTGCAACCAAAAAATGGCCAGG
>NW_003852456.1:3500018-3501576 GCF_000181295.1 Otolemur garnettii
CAGAGCCTCAAGCTGTCCCCCTGGGTAGAGTGCTGTGGTATCTCAGCTCACAGCAACCTCCAACTCCTGGGCTTAAGCAAGTCTTCTGCCTCCACCTCCCAAGTAGCTGGGACCACAGGCACCCACCCCAACGCCCGGCTATTTTTTGGTTGCAGCCGTCATTGTTGTTTGGCGGGCCCAGGCTGGATTTGAACCCGCCACCTTGGGTGTGCGTGACTGGCACCTTAGCCACTTGAGCCACAGGCGCCGAGCCCTGAGCTTAGTTTTAAAGGATTTTTATTACTTTATTATATAAATAGTACACACACACAAGTAGGAAAGATTAAAAATAGAGATAAAAGGATATATAAAACTACAAACTGGAGATAATTCTCAGTATCTAAATATAGGTATAGTCCTTATATATAATCCATATATATAACGATATAATCATTAGTACTAATGAATTAATTTGAAGTTTTGGATTTTTTCACTATAATTTAAAATGCTTCACTGGCCTTTCTAGAACAAATTACTCTAAATTATACAAACTCTTAGATTTTAAGGATTTATTTGTATTTGGTGCAATTACAGTTCTACAATCAGGTGTAGAATTAATCAGTTCTACAATCATTACAATTACATTAGCTAATGTAATTAATTCTAGCACTCCGGGAGGCCGGGGCTGGTGGGTTGTCTGAACTCACAGGCTCACAGTACCAGCCTGAGCCAGAGCCAAACCTGGTCTCTAAATCTAGCTGGGTGTTGTGGTGGGCACTTGTAGTCCCAGCTACTTGGGAGGCTGAGGCAAGAGAATCACTTAAGCCCAAGAGTCTGAGGTTGCTGTGAGCTATGATGCCAAAGCACTCTACTGAGGGTGACAAAGGAAGACTCTGTCTTAAAAAAGTAAATAAATAAATATATATATATATATACACACATACATACACACACACACATATATATAAATTATTCAACATCTACAAATAATGTGTTAGCTAGTTTGGTAAACATGATAAAGAGGTGCCAGCACATTCTATCTTTGTAGATACCACTTTCTTTTTTTTTTTTTTGAGACAGCATCTCACTTTGTTGCCCTTGGTAGAGTGCTAGGGCATCATAGCTCACAGCAATCTCAGGCTCTTGGGCTCAAGCGATTCTTTTGTCTTAGTCTCCCAAGTAGCTGGGACTACAGGCTCCTGCCAGGACGCCTGGCTATTTGTAGAGATGAGGTCTGGCTCTGGCTCAGGCTAGTCTCAAATTCATGAGCTCAGGCAAGCTACCAAGCCTCAGCCTCCCAGAATGCTAGGATTACAGGCATAAGCCACCGCGCCTGGCCTAGATACCCTTTTCTCTTAGTGAGCTATCTTACCTTATGATGATTTTGCAGGTAATCGATAAACCCAGCAATTGCCAAGAATCTAGAATAGCCAAACAATAATTATAGTCAGGTGATAAGAGAAGCAGAGTCACTGTATAAAAAACAGTCATTACTCCCAGCGCCAAAATATTGACCCAGGTGAAATTCATGCTACACAGCAGAGGTCAGGACCCACACATTTTTTTTTCTTTTTTTTTT
>NW_003852456.1:3502126-3504031 GCF_000181295.1 Otolemur garnettii
GCCACCTTAGGTGTATGTGGCTGGCGCCTTAGCCACTTGAGCCACAGGCGCCGAGCCTGTTTTTTACTTTTCTCCCCCTCAAAATTTACCAGGGCTGGGGCGGTGCCTGTGGCTCAAAAGAGCCAGAGTGGGTGGGTTCAAACCCCGCTGCAGCCAAAAACGACAAAAAAAAAATTTACCAAGGCTGGCTCCGCACCTATAGTTCAGCGGCTGGGGTGACAGCTTGAGACTCTGTCTCAAAAAAAAAAAAAAAAAAAAAAAATTTTTACCAGGATTGGAATCTGTGTTTTTTTACTTCCTTGCTCTCCCTGAGTCATCTTTTCTTTCTCTAAGAGCCACCATGGCAGAAAGCCAGAGAGCACATGAATTACAGGGGAAAGGAACAAGTATTTCAAACTAGTATTCTTATTCTACCTGTATTACTTCTTTTAATTACATTTGTTTTGTTTTTGAGACAGTCTCACTTTGTTGCCCAGGCTGCAGTGCAGTGCCGTGGCCTCAGCCTCGGTCACAGCAACCTCCAACTCCTAGGTTCCATAGATCCTCCTGCCTCGGCCTCCCAAGTAGCTGGGTCTACAGGTGCCCATGACAAGGCCTGACTAATTTTCTATTTTTGGAAGAGTTGGGGACTTGCTCTTGTTCAGGTTGGTCCCTGAGCTCAAAGGATCCTTCTGCCTTGGCCTCCCAGAATGTTAGAATTATAGGCGTGAGACACCATGCCTGCTCAACTTAACATTATTTTGAAATGAGTAATCAGGACAGAAGGATGTACATATTTTTATCCCATATTGATTTCCAAACTGCAAGTTATTTAGCAGGTGTGATATACTCCCTCACTAAGCATATGATCCACTATCAGTGTGCACAGGTAAGATACACTACAAATAATGCCCTGGAACTCTTGTTTTCATTTCATGACACTCATTTTTTCCTTAGCTAGTATAGAAAATTACTTAATAATATGCAAATGATGAAGAATAATAGTGATACAGGACAAGTAGCATCCCAGCCAGCTTATGGAGCTGGGGGGCACAGACTGGCTGCATCCACCTTGCAATGTTGGTGCAGTGGCAGCAAGCAGAAGAACCAGCAGGCTGGAAGGTGGGCAGGGGGTCCCCATTTCCTAAGCGTGGGACTAAAAGGGATTGTAGCCATTCATTTGCAGCCCAGACATGTTGTTCCAGACATGTCCCAGACCGCTAAATGTAACTACCAAGCCCCACTAAATGTAACTACCAAAGGCCAGACATACCCAGACAGATGTCCCAGACATGCTAAATGTAACTACTAAGCCCCGCTAAATGTAACTACCAAGGGCCAGACATGCCCCAAACACATTGTCCCAGACATGTTCTAGACATGTCCCAGACACTTTGTCCCAGACATGCTAAATGTAACTACCTAGCCCCACTAAATGTAACTATGGAGGGCCCCATGCGACTATATATACCCCTAGACAAAGAGCCTACAGACAGAGAAGAGAGAGCACTTTTCTCTCCTGACTCCAGTTTTCTCTCTGCCAAGAACTCTGGCACTTCTGTATTCTCTTCTGTAAATAAATCCTGTCTTACCACTGATCTGTGGTCCATGCATTCATTCTTCGAATCACCAAGACCAAGAACCTACTGAAGAGCAAAATTCTGGTATCAATAGGGCAGTATTCATAAGATATATCATTTGTCTCAACTGTTCATTACATCATTGATTGTATTATTGCCTTTGTAACTTGTCCCTTTGAATTCTACAAAAAGACTGTCTAGAAAATATTTTTCTTTTCTTTTTTTTTTTGAGACAGAGCCTCAAGCTGTCGCCCTGGGTAGAGTACTGTGACCTCACAGCTCACAGCAATCTCCAACTCCTGGGCTCAAGCGAGTCTCCTGCCTCCACCTCCAAAGTAGCTGGGAC
>NW_003852456.1:3504827-3509129 GCF_000181295.1 Otolemur garnettii
TATTCTGGCAAAATAGCCATATGGCGGCCAAAAACCGTATATTCCCTTCTTGTTCTCCAGCCCGTTCTGCATTCTTTCCAAAAATCGGGACTTTTTAAAAACGCCAAGGGACTCAGGACACATTGTTGGAAAGTGGGACTGTCCCGCCAAAATCGAGACGTCTGGTCACCCTAGGG
The DNA here is from genome assembly GCF_000181295.1 of Otolemur garnettii. Classification (NCBI taxonomy): domain Eukaryota; kingdom Metazoa; phylum Chordata; class Mammalia; order Primates; family Galagidae; genus Otolemur; species Otolemur garnettii. Next base: position 3,505,004 of record NW_003852456.1, read on the forward strand.
GGACAGCTTGAGGCTCTGTCTCAAAAAAAAAAAATAAAGAAGCTTCCTAGTTTAAACGGTGAAGCAAAAAAAATTCTCAAACTTTCCTCAAAATGTGATTACCCTATTTTTTGGAATATAGGAAATGATTACCTTGGGACGGCATGTCTCCTTGGTGTTCAGCACCCCAAGTCTTCTAGATTACAGTGGCTCTCAACCTTCCTAATGCCACGGCCCTTTAATACAGTTCCTGTGGGTCCTGACTGACAGGTTGAGAACCGCTGTTCTAGAATCATGCCATTGTTTAGTTTTCTTTAAGCACTGGATATAAGTCCCTGCAGTGCTGATATAGTTTTATTTTATGACCTAGGTAATTGTTATATGGATATTTAGTTAATAATTGCTGACTTTATATGTATACAATTTATGGACTTTTACCATTTATTTCCCAGTAAAAATATAAAAGGCAAGTCTGGATGAGGTGGCTCATGCCTATAATCCCAGCACTCTGGGAGGCCGAGGTGGGGAGATCACTTACCAGCTTACCAGTTTGGGACTAGCCTAAACTAGAGTGAGCCCCCAGGCATTGTGGTTGAGCCTGTAGTCCCAGCTACCAGGGAGGCTGAGGCAAGAGAATCGCTTGAGCCCAAGATCTGAGGTTGCTGTGAGCTATGACACCATGGCACTCTACCATGGGCCTATAAAATAAGACTCTGTCTCAAAAAAAAAGGGAACCATTCTGTCACCTTGGTTTGGCAAAAAAAAAAAAGGGAGGGTGGCTGGGCGGCGCCTGTGGCTCAAAAAGGGAGGGCACCAGCCCCATATGCCAGAGGTGGCAGGTTCAAACCCAGCCCCAGCTTAAAAAAAAATGGGGTGGGGGCAGCTACTTTTAATGTTATTTAAATGTTAATTTATGTAATAGTGCCTTAAGCCTGACCTGAGTGTCCACAAATTGCAAATTCTAATATGGCTTAGTACTTAAGAACAAACTAGGTCTACTTCGTAGTAAACTGGCAGTGTCTGCTACACATCCACTGTAATACCTGGTGCAGAATGAAGCTGGCTATTTACACTGGGCTTCATTGTTGCTAAACCCCTTCTGCTCATAGTCCAAGAATGTGCCTCAGAAATCAAGGATAGAAGGTAGAGGAAATCCAACTGTGGATGTGGCCACCCTCCTTTGTCCAAAGTAGTCCTTCTCGTTTCTTTTACATACTCACTGTCCCCATTTTTCTTTGAAGAAATATGACTAAAGTTTGAAAACCATTGATCACATATTCAGAATTTGGGTTTTGTCATATTTCTCTTTCATTGATTTTTTTTTTTTTGGCAGAGTCTTATTCTGTTGCCCTGGGTGGACTACTATGGTATCATAGCTCACAGCAACCTTAAACTCTTGGGTTCAAGCAATCCTCTTGCCTCAGCCTCCCAAGTAGTTGGGATTACAGGTGCCTGCTACCAGGTCCAGCTAGTGTTTCTGGGTTTTTTTGTTTTCCTCTATTTATAGTAGAGACGGGGTCTCACTCTTGCTCAGGTTGATGTCAAGCTCCTGAGCTTAAGGAATTCACCCACTTCAGCTTCCCAGAATGCTAGGATTGCAGGCCTGAGTCGCCTAGCCAGCAGGTTTTGTCATTTTATTTATTTATTTATTGAGACAGTCTCACTATGTCGCCCTCAGTAGAGCACTCTGAAGTCACAGCTCACAGCAACTTCAAACTTCTGGGCTTAAGCAATTCTCTTGCCTCAGCCTCCCAAGTAGCTGGGACTATAGGCACCCGCCACAGTGCCCACCTATTTTTTGGTTGTAGTTGTCATTGTTGTTTGGCAGACCTGGGCTGGGCTTGAACCTGCCACCCATTTTTTAGTTGTAGTTGTCCTTGTTTGGCAGACCTGGGCTGGGTTTGAACCTATCAGCTCCAGCATATGTGGCTGGTGCCCTAGCTGCTGAGCTCCAGGTGCCAAGCCCAGTTTTGTCATTTTAAAGTGTACAAGCCCTCATACATTGAAAATAGTATGAGGGGCTCAGCAGCTAGGGCGCCAGCCACATACACCAGAGCTGGTGGGTTTGATCCCAGCCCGGGCCTGCCCAACAACAATGATAACTACAACCAAAAAATAGCTGGGTGTTGTGGCGGGCGCCTGTAGTCCCAGCTACTTGTGAGGCTGAAGGAAGAGAATCACTTAAGCCCAAGAGTTAGAGGTTGCTGTGAGCAGTGATGCTATAGCACTTTACTGAGGGCGACAGAGTGAGACTCTGTCTCAAGAAAAAGAGAAAAAAAAAGAAAATAGTATGAGAAAAACAACAGGTGATTCTTGTCTTTCTAATCTACCTTTTCACACATTTGTTTTTATATTTCTTCCAAGTTGTATACATTATATATATAGTTCCACTTCAACATAATGGTAGTTTTATAGTTTGGTGTATTACTGTTCTGTTTATTTATTTGAGACAGAATCTTACTTTGTCTCCCCCTGGTAGAGTGCTGTGTCATAGCTCACAACCACCTCACTGTTGGGCTCAAGTGATTCTCTTGCCTCAGCCTTCCAAGTAGCTGGGATTATAGGCGGCTGCCGCAACGCCTGGCTACTTTTTTTTTTTTTCGGTTGCCATTGTTTAGTTGGCCTGGGCCAGGTTCAAACCTGCCACCCTCGGTGTATGTGGCTAGTGCTGTAACCACTGTGCTACGGACACTGAGCCAGTTTGGCTGCTTCTTGACTTCCAAGGATTCTGATTCTATTCAATGAAGTTTCAAAATAACACAGTATCTCTGATTGCTTCTTATTAAATACTGGCATGTGATGCCCCTAGTTTTTACTAAAAAGAATGTCTTGTGTTTAACCCTTTGCATTTATTATTACTTTTCTCAAATTAAAGTTAATTTAGTTTGAGGCCTTGTCTACAAAGTACACTGTATTTCTCGCTGGATAAATAGCATAGGAATAGAAAAAGAGAACTTTAAAAATTAATACTCATTTTCAGATAACAACTTTCCTTCCTTTTTTTAAAGGATGAAAACAGAAAAATGGAGAGATATTAAAGTTGGTAGTAAGAAATGGGAAAAGAAATGGTTCTAACTAGATAGCAAATGAGCTGTGTTCAGGGATGCCAGGAAAACTGTGAACAATCAGTGTTTTTCTTGGGGAGGAATAGCTGGAAAATAAATGGTTTGACAGCTCCCACATTCATCTCTTTTTGTTCAAATGGTAGAAAGGGAATGAACTGCTACTCATAACCACAGAAAATATTTGAAAACCACGCAGAAATTGAGAACCAATGTCTGAGCTTGCCAATGTATAGAAAGTGGGACGTATAGGACATTAGCACAATTTTTGAGGACAAAACCACAAATTCCCTTTAATCTACAATAATAATGCAATACCTGAGGGACTGACCTGGTTCTCAGTTGGTGCTTGCTTTAGCTACCTCCTCACTGCTGTTACTCAAAATCCAAATAGCAAGGAGACATCAGTACCAAGGCAATCTGCACTTGGGGAAAACGGCAGCCTCCTCATACACATTTCACCCTGAAGTAGGCTTTTGGTAACACATTTGATAATACACATCAAAGACCTTGGAATAACGCATACCCTCATGACAATTATCCGAGCCAATGGCAGCAATGGCAGGCCTTAAGAATTGAGGTAAATGGCTGATAGCTCACGCCTGTAATCTTAGCACTCTGGGAGGTCGAGGCAGGTAGACAGCTTGAGCTTACCAGTTTGAGACCAGCCTGAGCCAGAACAAGACCCTGCCTCTACTAACAATAGAAAAAAAAAGCTGGGTGCCCATAGCTCAGTGGTTAGAGCACCAGCCACATGCACTGGAGCTGGTGGGTTCAAACCTGGCCTGGACCTGCTAGACAACAGTGACAACAAAATAGCCAGGCGTTGTGGCGGGTGCCTGTAGTACCAGCTACTTGGGAGGCTGATGCTAAGCCCAAAAGAGTGAGGTTGCTGTGAGCTGTAATGCCATAGCACTTTCTCCTGAGGGCAACATACTGAGACTCTTGTCTTGAAAAAAATAGAAAAATAAAACTGAGGCAAGAGGATCGCTTGAGCCCAATAGTTGGAGGTTTCTGTGAGCTGTGACACCACAGCATTCTACCCAGGGCGACAGCTCGAGACTATATCTCAAAAAAAAAAAAAA
>NW_003852456.1:3509426-3512448 GCF_000181295.1 Otolemur garnettii
AAAAGAAAAGAAAAGAAAAGAAAGAATTGAGGTAAAACTTATAACAACCTGATTCTTCAAATTCCTCTTTCCAAGCTTGGTGGCTCACACCTGTAATCCCAGCACTTTGAGAGGCTGAGGCCAGAGATCAGCCTGAGTAACACAGTTAAGACCCTATCTCTCCACAAAGTTAAAAAATTAGCCTAATGTTTTGGTGCACACCTGTAGTCCTAGTATCAGTGGTTCTCAACCTTCCTAATGCCGCAATGTATTTTCATTAACAGGGGTTGAGAATTGCCGTCACTAGCTGCTCAGGAGGCTGAAGTGGCAGGATCACTTAAGCAGGAGTTCAAGGTTACAGTGAGCTATGATCATGCCAGTGCACTCCAGCCTGGAAACATTTAGGCAAGTGTGTTTTTATTATTATTTTTTTTCCCATAAACTTCAACTACATCCACATGGGATGATTCATTGGCTGAGAATATTTGAGGCATGCAAGTATTGTGAAGAAGCATTACCAACAAACAGAAGAGCTTCTTAAGCAACTCATTTCAAGGGGGCTTTAGAATGATGTTAATAAAACCAGTAGAAAATCGTATTGAGGGAAATTTTCAGAAATTTTACTATATAAGGCCAGGCATAGTGGCTCATGCCTATAATCCTAGCACTCTGGGAAGCTGAGGCACTATAATCCTAGCACTCTGGGAAGCTGGACTATCTGAGCTCAGGGTTGGAAACCAGCCTGAGCCAAGAGCAAGACCCGGTCTCTACTAAAAATGGAAAAAGTAGCTGGCATGTTGTGGCCAGTGCCTGTAATCCCAGTTATGTGGGAGGCTGAGGCAGGAGGATCACTTGAGCCAAACAGTTTGAGGTTGCTATAAGTTATGATACCACGGCACTCTACCCAGGGTGACAGAGTGAAACTGTCTCAAAAAAAAAAAAAAATTAGTATATTAGAGAGATAAGAAAGATGTTAAGCAATACAACATACTTAAGAGCTTGAGTTCTTTTGACCAAGTAACTTTCAGTTTCTTCATCTGAATAAATAGGCCAAATGCGAATAGTTACTCATAAGGCTGAGATGAAATAAGCATATAAACTACAGTATACTTGTACTGTGCTGGGGACTTTTTCTTTTTTAGGAGACAGTGTCTCACTTTGTCACCCTCGGTAGTGCTGTGACCTCATAGTTCACAGCAACCTCAAACTCTTGGGCTCAAGCAATTCTCTTGCTTCAGCCTCCCAAGTTGCTGGGACTACAGGTGCCTGCCACAATGCCTGGCTATTTTTAGAGATGAAGTCTGGTCTAGCTCAGGCTGGTTTTGAACCTGAGAGCTCAGGCAATCCTCCTGCCTTGGCCTCCTAGAGTGCTAGGATTACAGGCATGAGCCACCATGTCCGGCCTGTGCTGGTGACTTAAAAATATCATCTTATTTAATCATCATAGTCTGAGGCAGCCATTAGTTCTATTTTTCAGATGAAGTAAGAGGTTTAATTCACTACTATACAAAAGGAATTCATGTAACCAAAAATTTGTACCCTCATAATAACCTGAAATTTATAAAAAATAATAAAAAGGTTTAATTCTCAATGGTTACTCTTTTTTTTTTTTTTTTTTTTTTTAGTGGTTACATGTTTAATAAGAGCCAGAGGCAAGAATCTATTCTAAGGGCTCGGCACCTGTGGCTCAAGTTGCTAAGGCACCAGCTACATACACCTGAGCTGGCAGGTTCGAATCCAGCCTGGGCCTGCCAAACGATGGCTGCAACCAAAAAATGGCCAGGCGTTGTGGCGGGTGCCTGTGGTCCCAGCTACTTGGGAGGCAGAGGCAGGAGACTCGCTTGAGCCCAGGAGTTGGAGGTTGCTGTGAGCCGTGATGCCACGGCATTCTACCCAGGGTGACAGCTTGAGGCTCTGTCTCAAAAAAAAAAAAAAAAAGAATCTATTCTAAGAATAGATTCCAAGGGAGGGAAGGGGAGGGCACCCTTAGCTCAGTGGTTAGGGGCTGGCCACATGCACAGGGGCTGGTGGGTTTGAACCCGGCTTGGGCTTGCTAAACAAAAAATAACTAGGTGTTGCAGTGGGCACCAGCAGTCCTAGCTGCTGATGCTGAAGCAAGAGGATCTCTTGAACCCAAGAGTCTAAGGTTGCTGTGAGCTATGACGCCAGAGTGCTCTACAGAGGGTGACAAAGTGAGACTGCTTCAATTAAAAAAAAATAGATTCCAAAGCTTATGTTTTTTTCTGTACTCTACAATCTTGAGGGATTCTGAGGCTTTTTCTTCTTTGAACTTATTTGTATAAATTTTAAATAAGATGTTTATAAGTGAAACATCTGTTTTTCCGCTTCCTTTTCATCAAAAATCACTATAATTTATTTTCAATAACCTTTATATTAGTATTAATTTCAAACAAGCCAATTTAAGAAACTATCAAGCCATCTAATTACATATATTACAGAAATTTATGACTAAGAAAAGGAATTAAATAAAAGTGGTTTCACAATACATTCATGTGACTGCTTCCCACAATAAAAGCAACCTATTTACGGTATGTGGAGTTTCGCTTTGGTATCCAACTAAACATCCTCAAAAATGAATCACTGTTAAAAGTTATCTGTTAAAATAAAAACATCCTTGATTATTTTGATTCAAGCAAAGGAAGCTGAAGTGTCCTGGTCTGTAACTCCTAGGATACATATGTAGAAACAAGAATAGCTTCTATATACTTAAATTGTGCTACTTATGTTCAATTGTGCTACTTATGTTCAATTTTCTTATTCCAGTACAATTGACCCATAAAAGGTCATTTCTCTTTTCTGTATATTATTATTGCTCAATGTGCAGCATCTAAAAACTGCACCTAGAAAGCCAGAAGGCCACAAACTTAGTATCTTGGGCCACTCTAAGAAAAACAAACTGAACATACCACAAGAGAGAAACACAGGCTCGGCGCCTATAGCTCAACCGGCTAAGGCGCCAGCCACGTACACCTAAGGTGGCGGGTTCGTATCCCCAGCCCGGACCCGCCAAACAACAACGACG
>NW_003852456.1:3512532-3518433 GCF_000181295.1 Otolemur garnettii
GGGGGGGGGGGGGGGGGGGGGGGCACGGGGCCCTGTCCAAAAATAAAAAAAAAAAAAAAAAAAAAAAAAAAAGAGAGAAACACAGAATCACCTAAGATACACAATCAAAATTCCATTTCATTTATAATAAATGTAATTCAGGCTCATCTAAGAGGTGAACATGGATCTCTATTCTTTCCAGTATTATTCTATGAAATTTGTAAACACAAAAGCATGTGGTTCTAGATTTGAAAATTCTAACTTTCCTATCCATAGTAAGTTATCATTCTGAAAAATTACCTGATTTTAATTTAATTCCAAAGGAAGTGGGAAGCCTAATTATAGGAATTGGCTCTGACTTAGGGGAAAAAAAACACAACTTCTTGAAAAGGTAAAATAGCTTAAAGCATTTAATATCTAAACAAATCAATCTGTTAATAGTAGTCACAAAATATGCTTAATATAGAAACCCACATTTATGTCCTTTAAGAAAAAGTGTAAATTGTATTCCACCTCAAAACATAAATTAACCCACTTAAAGAATCTGCAGCAGTCAAAACTATGGTGAATTTTTAACAACTTCAGAATAAAATAACAAGTACTTTATACTGCTTTATATCTAAAAAATGCTTACAACTTCTCATAAAAATAGTCTGAGGCAACTATTTTTTCTTTTATTTTTTAACAGACATGTTTAACATTATGGGCAACATTTTAAAAAGCTTAGGCTTCACAGACTTTCAGACATTCAAATACTGTGGTCCCTTTTCTTTGACGTGGTTTTACTCAGCTAGGGAAAAAAAGCATGGTAGACAACTTAATACATTTTCACCAAATTGAAAGTAGTACAAAAATTTTAAGACTCTACAGAACTACACATCGTACCTAATATTATCATTAAAAATAGAATACAGTATTTTCTTCAGCAAATAAAACAGCATATTGGTATGCTGTTAACGTATACCTTTTAATGTATACTGTCATTCATAAATTATTTACAATTTCTACTGTGTGAAGAGAACTAGTATGTAAATTTTCTGCAAAACTGGAAAAAAGCAATACAAAACTTGTGAAAGCCTGTGTTTTATACTGTACAAAAGTAAGCCAGTTTTTCTCTTCAAATACCATATGCAGTAATATTTTGGACATACTATAGTAACTCTTGAGGATGTTTTAATGCCGGAGGTAAGTTTACAGGCCTAGATTCTTCATCAAGGAGTACTAGATCTTCTATTTCACTACCTCTGTACTTCCTTTTACATATTTTTACCACCACCTTTTTCTTGAGAAATAACTTTAAAGCTTCTCTTGATGCAACTGCTTTTGCATTTTCTTTGCTTTTTCCACAGCCAGTGCCCAAATACACAGACTTGCATCTCAATTCACAAACAATACTTTCTTGAGAGCTCTTATTTTGAGGCAGGTCTGCCAGTTCTTTTAGTGGGACAAAAAACACATCCAGGGTTGCTTTCAGAGCCTCGATAGCTGCATTTAGGAGCTCTCCATGATTCACACTAGGACTAAAGCCGCCAACAGCTACCAACTTCCATGCTACTGTTTTATACAGTCTATTGAAGAAAGGTTGTTTTTGTTTCACATCTTCATTGGTTAACTTGCAACAAGAGAATTTGACAGAACTTTCACTTGATTGTGAAGCACTTTTAGAAGGCAACTGTGAGGTGCTAGTCTGAGAACTACTCTTAGAAGCCAACTGGGATACACTTGCTAAGGAAGTGCTTTTGGAAACCAGAGATCCACTGGTCTGGGAGCTGCTCTTAGAAGCTAACAGTGATGCAGCTACCTGGGAAGAGCTTTTGGAAGACAACAGTGATGTATTTGTTGAGGAGCTGCTCTTGGGAGTCAGTAAGGATGTGCCTGGTGAGGAACTGTTTTTAGAAACTGATGGTGAAACACTTGCCTCTGAACTAGTTTTAGAAGTTAACCCACTTGAAGCTGTCTCTGAACTAGGTTTAGAAGACAATAATGGCAATTCTACTTCTGAACTTCCTAAGGAGCCCAACAAGGGCACCTCAATTTCTGAGCTGCTTTGAGAAGCTGAGACTGAAGAGCCTTCCAAAGCACTCTTTTTAGGTGATCCACTTTGTTGTCTGGAATCAGTGGACTGGGTCATGTGACTATTCACACTGGACTTCAGCAATGAAGAAACAAATGATGCTGAACCATGTTTGTCTGGAGCTTCTAATTCAGAAGCTTTTCCAGATCCAGCCGTTGTTACCTGAGAGGAAATGCTGCCACTGCTTTGGCTGGAAACAGATGGATTTCCATCACTTGTAGAGCTATTCTGACTGGAGATGCCAGAGCTCCGAGTTGAGTTTCCACTACTCTCTGATTTGGTGGTTACCCCTGGACATGCTGAACTGTTTTCCTGCTGAGCTGAAACACGGTCTGTCTTGGCAGAAATTTTTGCATGATCTTGCTCAACAGCAGAATTGTTTTTTCCTTCTATGGCTCTTTTTTTGGATGGCTCTTCTACCCCTTCTAAAAAGAAGAAAAACACAGACATGTAACTAAGAATACTTCATACCTATCAGTCGCTAAGACAGATACACATTAAAATAAAGGAACATGGTAAAGATATTTCAGGACTAGTAGTTTCTTTAAAAAATGTGCAATAATTTCATTACTTTATTAAACAGTAATCATTAATTGCTAATATTAAAAAGATCAACAGCATCAGGCAACACTGGACACTTCAAAATCTAAAACAGTCAAACAAAACTACCAAATTCAGAGCCTGAAACACACAGACACAGTTTAGGTTTAACATTCCAACTTGATTAATAACATAAAAATTCTGGCTTGTTAAAAAAATTAGTACAACAATTCCTAATTATATCAAACTTATGTTCTAAACTCCTATGTATGTTCACATCTATGATCTGCTAACCATTGCTACTCGATATCCCTCTTTTCTTCACCTTGGCAACCAGTTCGTCTCTTGTTGTATGGATTGGAGCATCTGTCACTTTGATGCCTTCAGCCATACTAAGTATTTTATCCATAACTTTTTGAGGGTATCTGAAAAAGAAGGGAAAGTTACTTTTTTAAAAGTTTTTTTTCTACGCTATTTGTGGTGTGCAAAAAAGGGCCAAAGGAACTGCATTTCCTGGTTGCAATCAGGACAGTGGACCGACCGCCAAGTACTATTTCCTGGAACTCCATAAACAGATGCCCCAAGGTCTGGGAGGCGGGGTACCTCTTTACTAATCTTTAAATCTAGCTTCCAACCCCAAAAGCAAGGTCAGCTTCACGCCCCCCGCGCAAATGGAGCACCCAAGGACAGGCTGCTAATCGTGTCAGCGGCCCACAGAGACGCCCTTCTCCCCCGTAGAGGGCGGCGGGGCTTGCAGATTCCCGCGCTGCACAACCACTTCCCCTGCCCGCGGACGCCGGTCCCGCCGAGGGCTCTCGGCCCCAGTCCGGGGGCGGAACACAAAACGCGGAGGCCTGATCCGGGCCGCTCCGCACTCACCGGCACCCGAGGAAGACGTGGTTTGCCCAGGCCATGGAAAAAGAGATGAGCTGCTGCAACTGCCGACTGCGGCTCCCACTCTCCGCGTCAGCAACCTCGTCCGTGTTGGCCAGGGCAGCGCCGCCAGCTGGGGCCAGGTCCCCGGCGTTGCGGAGCAAAAACTCCCGGCGGTGGCGCCAGTGTTTGTCAGTCTCGCCCTCGCAGCGCAGCGCCTCCACCCAGGCGGCCACCCGCGGGTTCTGGCTCAGGTACTCCGACACCTCCTGCGCCATGTTGGGCCTGCAGAACGCGGATGCCGCGAGCAGACGGTGCACCCGGAGACAGGAGGGAAGAGCAGGCCTGTCACTGCGGCCTGCACCAGCGGCCCTCCAGAGAACGCCCCTCCGGAGGCCTAAACTCCAAACAACAGCGCCCAGAACAGCCGAACCGCCCACTTCCGCCCGCCGCCGGCAGCTCCCCTTTTATAACCTCGGTGCCGCCGCGCGCCCGCGCGTCCTTCCGGCGTGCGCCGGCTCTCCCAGGACTCTTTGCGGCGCCGCTACCCTGCCGGGCCGCATAGGAGAACCCGTGAGGAGGGAGGGAGTAAGGGCGCGGCGGGAAGGGGGCGCCCGGCGCCTCCAGCCCGCTAGGGGAGCCCGCAAGTGGGGCCGGTCCTGGGCACCCCGAAGCTCGGCAAGACCCCCCACGCGTTCCGGCTGCACTTTGTGACGCCGCGCGTTCGGGGCCCGCCGGGGCGCGCAGAGGACAGGCGAGGACGCGCGGGCAAGACCGCGAGGGTTGAGACCTGCCAGCCTGGTGGCGCGAGGCCTGTGGTCTCTACCCTAAGACGCCTGTCTTGGAGCCGGGCCACAGTAAACAAAAGCCAGCCTCCATTTTTGAACTTGTCAGCAAACAGTGCCTAGCGCGGCGTTGAAGGTTGGCGGGCGAAGCGTGCGGAGGCCGCCCCGTTCTCAGAGGGCATTTAGGGAGGTGGGGACGCATATTAACGTAGTAGTAATAAAAATAATAATCAGCTAAAGCTGTTAGTCCAGGTCCGTGTGGCCGTGTGCAGCGCTGTCCTTGAAGCTACCCTTGTCTCACCCAGCTTGGGTTGGGGTTTCTCCAGTTTCTTAGCTGTCAAGTTCAATCCAGGCCGCTTCTGCTTCCCCCAGCTTTCCTGTTTGGTCAGTGACTACAGAGCTCTGCACCCACTACATTGTGTGCCTGTAGTATTTTCTTAACGTTGGCAACGTTACCTCCAACTGGACGAATAGCTACAGTCGGGATGGATGTGCCTGTTTATCTCTATGCCCCCAATCTCCCGCTTAAAGCAATTTTTTTTCCACTTTACATTTTCCGCACGTACTATTATTGCCGGCTTGCTTATTGTTAGGTTCCTGATTCCCAGGTATGTGTATACTCTTAAGATTAATAAATGTTAATACGATAAATCATAATGATGAATTATGATTTTTTCCCATTCAGATGTTCGATGTAAAAATGCTTCAACCAGAATAAAAAAAAGTCATAAGATCAGATGGTATCTTATGATCCTCGCAAAAGTGTAACTTATAGTTGGAATAATCAAAATGAAACTATTGTGTGAAAACAACATTGCCCTCCTTCCTCCCAAGCCAGAAGAGACTACGTAAGACAGAGGCACAAAGAAATTTGGAACCTGAGGATTTTACTTCTAGTTTTGGTGTTCTTTTTTCCTTTTTACAGTTAACTGCTTAACATTTAGAAAGATGAAGTGGTTGTGGAACTCTAGCTATGTAAAAGTGAAGAAATATTAGTTTTTCCTTCTGTTAATTCTTTGCCAAGGGTACCATAGCAACTAAAAGAATCTATGATGACTAGATAATTTGGAATTTCAAAATCTTTTTTTTTTTTTTGAAACAGAGACTCACGTTGGCACTCCCAGTAGCGTGCAGTGGTGTTATCATAGTGCATAGCAACCTCACCCTTTTGGGCACAAGCCATCCTCTTGCCTCAGCCTCTCTAGTAGCCGGATCTAGAGGTGCCAGCCACAATGCCTATACTTAACTATATTCTTAGAAGTTATAATAAATGGCTCAGGGCCTGTAGCACAGTGGTTACAGCACCAGTCACCTAACACTGAGGGTAATGGATTGAAACCTGGCCCAGGCCAGCTAAGCAGCAATGACAGATGCAACAAAACAATTAGCCAGGTGTGGCAGGCGCGTGTGGTCCTAGTTACTTGGGAGGCTGAGGCAAAAGAATTGCTTGGGCCCAAGAGTTCGAGGTTGCTGTGAGCTGTGGTGCAATGGCACTCTACCAAGGGTGACAATGGGACTCTGCCTCAAAAAAAAAAAAAAAAATAATAGAAGCAGTATGATCTGAAAGCGGTAGCACTACTTATTTGCAAAAGCCAGACACTTGACAGAAAAGATAAATGTATTTTTCTTTTTTGAGTCTTTTTTTTTTTT
>NW_003852456.1:3518551-3519493 GCF_000181295.1 Otolemur garnettii
CCAAGTAGCTGGGACCACAGGCGCCCGCCACAACGCCTGGCTATTTTTTGGTTGCAGCCGTCATTGTGGTTTGGCGGGTCCGGGCTGGGGATTCGAACCCACCACCTTAGGTGTACATGGCTGGCGCCTTAGCCGGTTGAGCTATAGGCGCCGCCCTTTTTTTTGAGTCTTAAAAAGTTGACTTTGCACATAAAGATTTAGGCTATACACAAAGGGCCACAAAGTTAAGGAAAATGTCATTTGCTTTTATCACCTTCACACCTACAGAGACACATTTCTATGTGGGTTTCGGGGAGAGGTTCAGAGAGAACAGGTGGGAGGAATGCTAAGGTGGTAACTACAAAAATCTTTGGCCATGGGGGATAAGATGGGCTGTTGGCTGTTACAAAGTACTGGATAGATTTTGAGGTGTAACAGCAGAAGACAGAACAAGTAAGTATAGACAATGTCTTTATAACTCTGAAAAGCAACTATACTACTCCCTCCTGTGCCTCTAACGCGCACACCTGCATATTCCTGTCTCAGGGCCCAGAGGAGATCCAAAAAGTTCTGAAGAAAGAGAGTTAAATGGTAAGTGCCTGTTAGGCACGGCGGACTAAGGTGAAGTGAGCATGGGAGTGGACAGTCCCTCAACAAAGAAAAGTGCAGCAGGTTCTCAAGGAGTCATCAGACCAGTGACATTCCAGTCAGGCCAAGTCTATGGGGACACTGAAACTCTCTAAACAGGAAATGACCCATGTGCATGGTGTGTGCTGGTCCCACTTTGCAGAGGTCAGCATTAATGTCATTCCTGTATTTTTTGGTGGTTATTTTCATAACTCCAAAGTATACATTCATATTTCAATTTCTTGATTTTTCAACTTTACAATTTTTCTTTTTTTTTTTTTTTTTTTTTGAGACGGAGCCTCAAGTATCCCCCTGGGTAGAGTGCCATGGCATCAC
>NW_003852456.1:3520006-3527310 GCF_000181295.1 Otolemur garnettii
GAGCCCAAAAATATATGTTTAATATAAAATCTAATTCCTAGCATGTAGAGAATTCTAAAGTATTCCTGCTTACCTTCGGGATTTATGCCTTTTCATTTTTACATAAGCTTTGACATTAATACATGTTAATAATTTTCTTTGCTTGGCTCAGTGCCTGTAGCACAGTGGTTACGGTGCCAGCCATATACAGTAAGGCTTGTGGGTTCAAACCGAGCCCTGCCAGCTAAGCAACAATGACAACTGCAAAAGAAAAATAGCCAAGCATTGTGGCAGGCACCTGTAGTCCCAGCTACTTGGGAGGCTGAGGCAAGAGAATCACTTAAGCCCAAGACTTAGAGGTTCCTGTGAGCTCTGACAGCACTCTACCCAGGGCAACATAGATTCTGTCTCAAAAAAAATTTTTTTTTTCTTTGTTTGCTCTTGTTTGCTCTGAGATTTAAATAGATTGTGAAGTTGCCCCCTCCCTTTTTTTTTTTTTTTTTAGACAGAGTTTCCCTTTGTCGCCCTTGGTAGAGTGCCGTAACATCATAGCTCACAACAACCTCAAACTCTTGGGCTCCAGTGATCCTCTTGCCTCAGCCTGTAAATGAAAGACAGCTGTGATTCCACTTTGCCTTCTTTTCCTGTAGCACAGCCATTGACCTTTTTTTTTTTTTGGCCAGGCCTGGGTTTGAACCCTCAGCCCTCGGCATCGGCACCCTACTCCTTGAGCCACAGGCGCCTCCCTCAGCCATTGACCTTTAAAAAGGTCCCTTGGACCTCTTCTGATAGACCATGGATTCTCTGCAAATTCATACATTCTAGTTTGATTACTTTCTTTTTCTTTCTTTCTTTCTTTCTTTTTTTTTTTTTTGAGACAGTTTCACTCTTTCCCCTAGTCTAGAGTACCACGGCGTCATCATAGTTCACATCAACCTCAAACTCCTGGGCTCAAGCAATCCTCCTGTCTCAGCCTCCCAAGTAGACAACACCCAGCTAGTTTTTCTGTTTTTAGTAGAAACAGGGTCTCACTCTTGCTCAGGCTGGTCTGGAACTCCTAAACTCCAGCAATCCCCCCTTATCCAGCCTTGACTTCCCAGATTGCTGGGATTATAGGCATGACCCACTGCACCCTGCCTAGTTTATTTTCAATTGCTAATGATAAAAAAATTTATGATTTAAAATGGCTTCTGCTGAATTGAAAAAGGGAATTGATTTGCTGAGTTATTAACAGTCCAGAGGGTACACTGTGGAACCCAGGTACTCAAACAACACAGTCAGGAAGAGTCCTCTGGTCTCTACACCTCACTTTCTCTGTGTTAGCTTCACTCTCAGGTGAGTTCTTTTTCATAGTTGCAAAATGGTTGCTGTTAGCCAGTACAGCATACATCCTTCACAGCTTAGCAACCTCAGTAGAGGGACAGTTTATCTTTCCTGATAGCTTTTGCCAAAGTCCTGAGGTTCCATTGGGGGGTTCATTTGTCCTGTGGGGTCATATGACTAGCCCTTACTTACATAAACACTCTAGCAAAGGGTCTGAAATATCTGATTGCATATGTCTGAGTCACTTGCTCATCTTAAGAACACTAAAACATCCAGGCTGGCCGCCGTGGCTCACGCCTGAAATCCTAGCACTTTGGGAGGCCAAGGTGCGTGGATTGCTTGAGCTCAAGAGTTGGAGATCAGCCTGAGCAAAAATTAAGACCTCGTCTCTACTAAAAATAGAAAAAACAGAGGCAAGAGTTTGCTCAGTTTGCTCCTCAAACCTCAAGAGTTTGAGGTTGCTGTGAGCTATGACGCCACAGCAGTCTACAGAGGGCAATAAGGTGAGACTCTGTCTTAAGTAAAAAAAAAAAAAAAAATATATATATATATAGAACATCTAAGGAAGTTCGACATTATGCAAAGAAAATAACCAACTGAAAAAATTGAAGAATTACACTCAAGGAAATGGAGATAACAGCAATACAAACAGAAGAATTGGTAGATGTTAGAAAATATATAAATATATTTTTGAGACAGAAGTGTTCATTCTGTTGCCCTGGGTGGAGTGCTGTGGCATCATAGTTCACAGAAACTTCAAATTCCTGGGCTCAAGTGATCCTCCTGCCTCAGCCTCCTCAGAAGCTGGAACTACAGGTGCTCACCACCACTCCTGGCTAGTTTTTCTATTTTTAGTAGAGATGAGGTCTCTTGCTCAGGCTGGTCTGGAAATTCTGAGCTCAAAGGATTCTCCCTCCTCTACCTCCCAGAGTGCTGGGATTACAAGCATGAGCTATTAGGCCTGGCCACCAGAAAAGATTTTAAAGAAAGGATGGCAGTAGGCTGGGTGCCCATAGCCCACTAGTTAGGGTTCTGGCCACATGCACTGGGGCTGATGGGTTCAAACCTGGCCTGGGCCTGCTAAATAACGATGACAACAACAACAACAACAAAAAAGCCAGGCATTGTGGTGTGGCGTCTCAGCTACTTGGGAGGCTGAGGCAGAGAACTGCTTAAGCCCAAGAGATTGAGGTTGCTATAATCTGTGATGCCATGGCACTCTACCGAGGGGGACAAAGTGAGACTCTGTCTCAAGAAAAAAAAAAAAAGAAAGAAAGAAAAAGAAAGAAAGGATAGTAGTAAACGGTTTTAAATGACACAAGACAATTCTGCTATGAAAGGCGCTATTTTTTTTTTCTTGTCATTGTTTGGCAGTTTTGAACCCACCAGCTCTGGTATATGTGGCTGGCGCCTTAGCCACTTGAGCTACAGGCACCGAACCTGAAAGGCACTATTGTCAGGATGACTTATTTTCTTTTGCATTTCAGCCAAAGTGTCAAACTTTTTTATAGTAATTCGTATCTATTTGAATATACCCTTCTATAGGGACTTACTGAAAACAGCTTCATTTTGTAAGTTTGTTTTTTTTTGGCTGGGAGCTGGGTTTGAACCCACCACCTCTGGTATATTGGGCTGGTGCCCTACCCCTTTGAGCCACAGGTGCTGCCCATTTTTTAAGTTTTCATGTTCCTCCTAGTGCCAACAAGGTGAAGTATCACTATTATATTTTATTTTTCACAAGTTCACAGGAACCTTAAACTCTTGGGCTCAAGTAATCCTCTTGCCTCAGCCTCCTGAGTAGCTGGGACTACAGGTGCCTGCCACCATGCCAAATTGGTTTTTCTATTTTTAGTAGAGATGGGGTCTCTCTCTTGCTCAGGCTGATCTCTAACTCCTGAGCTGCTACGATCCACCTGCCTCAGCCTCCCAGAGTACTGAGATTATTGGCGTGAGCCATTGCCTCTGGCCTTGGCTGGGGACTCAGGTTTAAGGTATTTCTGGGATTCCTTTGGTCAAGAGGGTCCATTCAGTTAGCAGAGAGCTTGGCATTTTATTTTTAGTTTCCAAGTTAATGGTAGAACAATAATAGGAAACCAAGGAATATACTAGACTTCTGGTCTAGGAAGCTGTTTACTATCACATATTGCTCCTTGGTAAAGCTTAATTGTCAGCAGTTCTGATTAACTCACCAGGTGTGGCGACTGCAAAAGAAATAGAGATTGAGCTAAGCCTCGTTAAATCCAGGCCCTAAGATTATGACAGCAATAATCCACCTCCTGATTGGGCCCTTTAGAAATTTAACAGCAGGAAGGATAAGAAGTGTGTGCTTAGTTGTACCCAGGGCTCCTGCGCATAAATGTGATTGTAGGAAAGGAAGGAGAAAGGGATATTCCTGGAGAGATCTGCGAAACTGAATGAAAGAATATGGATTTAGGGAGGGGGTGGGTGAGCTCCCACCTAATGAGCACAAAGAAGGGGTATATGACACATCTCCTGGGGGCCGGACACAATACAAGAGGGACCTTACCTAACAAATGCAAATGTTCGTACCTTCATGTTAATCTGCAATTTAAAAAAGGTAGAGTGTCACTAGATCAGTGAGAGAGATTCTGGTTTGGGCTTGCTTAGGCAGCTCTCAGGAAGCAGTTGGGGCCTGGAGGGCAGAGCCTGGGCCAACCATGTGGCTCTCCTATCCTTTGGTTGTAATGCTGTTCAACTGGCTCTAGGCTATTGGGGTTACTAGGTATCTATCCAAAAGAAAAAAAAATCATTTTGCTATAAGGACACTTGCACTCAAATGTTTACAGCAGCTCAATTCACAAACAGTGCCCATCAAGCCATGAGTGGATTAATAAACTGGTATATATGTACACTGTAGAATACTATCCGGACGTAAAGAAATATGAAGACTTTGCATCTTTTGTATTTACCTGCATGGATTTGGAGAACATTCTCCTAAGTGAAGTATCTCAAGAATGGAAAAGAAGGTGGTGCCTATAGCTCAGAGGGTACGGTGCTCACCATATACACTGAGGCTGGTGGGTTCGCACCCAGCCTGGGCCAGCTAAAACAACAATGACAACTGCAACAAAAAATAACGGAGCATTGTGGCAGGCGCCTGTAGTCCCAGCTACTTGGGAGGCTGAGGCAAGAGAATCACTTAAGCCTAAGAGTTTGAGGTTGCTGTGAGCTGTGGTGCTAATGGCATTCTGCCAACTGAGACTCTGTCTCCAAAGAAATCAAAAAGGAATATCTCATTTAGCTGTGCCTGAATCTCCATGCTTCACTAAATCCCTAGCAAATGCATTTTTTTTTTTTTGAGACAGAGCCTCAAGCTGTCCCCCTGGGTAGAGTGCCGTGGCATCACGGCTCACAGCAACCTCCAACTCCTGGGCTCAAGTGAGTCTCCTGCCTCCGCCTCCCAAGTAGCTGGGACCACAGGCGCCCACTGCAAAGCCCAGCTATTTCTTGGTTGCAGCCGTCATTGTTGTTTGGCGGGCCCAGGCTGGATTCGAACCTGCCACCTTAGGTGTATGTGGCCTGCTCCTTAGTCACTTGAGCCACAGGTACCGAGCCGCAAATGCATCTTTTTAGAGTAATTTTTTTGAGTAAATAGCATAACATTATATCACTTTAATGCTATTTTGAATTCTTAGTTTCCCATATTTTCTGTTTGTTTTGTTTTGTTTGAGACAGAGTCTCACTTTGTTCCCCAGACTAAAGTGCTGTGGCCTCTGCCGCTCACAGCAACTTCAAACTTCTGGGTTCAAGTGGTCCTCCCCTCTCAGTCTTCAGAATATCTGGGACTACTGGTGCCCACCACCTGTAATCCAATAACCTGCTGGTACAGTGGCCTCATTTCACCACAATGGCCAGCTCATTTTTCTATTTTTAGTAGAGACAGAGCCTCCCTCTTGCTCAGGCTGGTCTCAAACTGAACTCAAGGGATCCTCCCTCCTTGGCTTCCCAGAGTGCTGGGATTACAGGCATCAGCCACTGTGCCTGGCCCCCACATGTATTTTAAAAGTTATTATTATTTTTTTTCTTTTGCTCATGAGTCCATCCTTGGTGTTGATATTTAGGGACTTAGACACAGATTTTTAAATCAATGTAACATAGTGCAAACACAGTCAAATCTCTATGTTACATAGAACACACACCTACTATATTTTTGTTTGACCTTTTCCCATAGTGACAAGAAATAGGTACACATTCTATGTGCATTCCATTTTGTTGCTGTTGTCCACAACGCCCAGCTATTTTGTTGTTGTTGTTGTTGTTGTTGTTGTTGCAGTTGTCATTGTTATTGTAGCTGGCCTGGGCTAGGTTCGAACTCCCCTCAGTGTATGTGGCCAGTGCCCTACACGCTGAGCTACTGGTGCCATTCGTGTCCTGAATTTAAATTCTGGTTCCATCATTCACCACCACTGTGGCCTTGGGCATTCCTCGCCTCTCCTCCTTTTCTTTTCTTTTTCGACAGGGTCTTACTCTGTGGCCCAGGCTAGAGTGCTAGGCTCATGTGATCCTCCTGTCTTAGCCTCCTAAGTAGCTGGGATTACAGGCACCTGCCACCATGCCCAGCTAGTTTTTCTATTTTTGGTAGAGATGGAGTCTCACTCTTGCTTAGGCTGGTCTTAAACTCCTGAGTTCAAAAGATCCTTCCACCTTGATCTCCCAGAATTCTGGAATTACAGATGTTAGTCACCACACCCTGCCTATTTCACTACTCTAACATGTCAAATGGGGGCTACCAGCACCTATGAATTATAGAAAATAAATGAGACCATGGATGTAAAGGTATATAGTTTACATTCAATGAATGAACTTTAGAAACATGTTCTAGGTTTTATTTGGTAATGTTAATACAGTTTAATAATTGTGGTTTGGGTTTATGTGAAGAACATTTTGAAGATACGAATAGTGCAAAGAAATAGAATTAGGGTATGATTGAATTTGTTTTCTATTTTTAAGGTCCCATTTCACCAAGTGGCAGATACTTAATTACAGTCTGCTCTAGATTTTGCATCCTCTTCTATGAATTCCTGTACCCATTCTAGGGGGCTGGCACAGTGTCGAAGCCCAGCAGCCAGGGTGGGCCAAGGTGAGCAGTTCCTAGGCCTGCTCTGAAATGCCCATTGATCCCATCAGGTTTTGGGCCAAGTAGGCCTGGGCAGGGCTTTTGGGTCAGGGACCTCTTCCTGCTGTGCTCCTGCCTCTCTCTGACACACGCAGGGGTTCCATGCCCGCTGTGCTCTGCTGGGAGAACCCATGTCCTCTGTGAGGCTATGTCAGGTCTGCTTAACCAGTCCTGGTGTGTCTTCTCTGCTCCTCCCCTGCTCCTCCCTGCTGTGCTAGGAAGAAGGAATGATCTAGATCTGTGGTCTCCAACCCCTGTCAGGAGGTGGGCTGCAGAGATCTGCCACCCCCTGCTACCCCCCACTCCTGGGAATATGGGAAAAGTATCTTCCATGAAACTTAGGAACTGGGCTGCACAGCAGGTGGTGAGTAGGCCCTGGTCCAGGGAAGCAGCTTCATCTGTATTTACAGCCACTCCCATTGCTTGTATCACGGCCTGAATTCCGCCTGCCTGGCTCCCCATCCCTGGAAAAACTGTCTTCCATGAAACTGGTCTCTGGTGCCAAAAAGGTTGAGGACCGCTGCTGTGGTTATCTTGAGGCTTTCTCAGGTTCTACTGGAATGGGGTGAGGCCCACCTTGCTCATGAATCCCCCAAACTGTCTCAGGTTTTCATCATTTTTCCTCATCGGTCTCTTTCCCGTTCTTCCCCTTCCCACTGCGATTCAGCACGTGGAGCTCTCCTCAGGAAGCTAATATTCAAGGTTGCCTCCCTTGCCCTTCTGATTTTTCTTTCCTCTGGAGAATTTTTCTTTTCTTTTCTTTTTGAGAAGGAGTCTTTTTTTCCTCTGGAGAATTTTTCTTTTCCTTCCTTCCTTCCTTCCTTCCTTTCTTTCTTTCTTTTTTTCTTTTTCTTTTTTTTTTTTT
>NW_003852456.1:3527998-3529515 GCF_000181295.1 Otolemur garnettii
AAAAAAAAAAATAAAAAAAAAATTGGATGGGCTACCAACGGCAACATTTTAAAATCTCATCTTCATCTCTTCTTCCCTTCTAGGTGATTGTTGGTTGAATAAGGATGAGTTTTTTAAAACCCCAATTAATTTTAAGGAAGGAAACAAAGTAAGTGTTTTTCTTCTCAGCAGGGAAGGCGATGTTGAAGTTAAACACCTCATTGAGGGTGGTAATACTGTGCAGTTAATTTTAAAGATGAGAACAAAAGAAGTGTTTTCATTCTCACTAGGGAAGGCGGTTTGAAGCACCTCATTGAGGGTATCACTGCCAGGCTCATTTGGGACCCGATAATTGCTCCTCCTGACAAGACAATATGGAAAACCCAGGGTGAAACCTACCAGCACTTAGACAAGTTTTCACTGTCACCTAGCAGCAAAGGCACATTTTCTCCCTTTCCTAAAAGGAGGTTAGAATAGAGTGCAATCCAATTATTTTTACAATGCCAAGTCCCCTGGAAATGGATTCAGAAGCTTCCTCCACTGATTTTATCGGGGATTGGTGTGGTGAAATTGATTCCACAGGGTCTTTGATACAGAACGAAGAGAATGGGGGATTTCTCTTCACATTTGTTTATTTTTTTCCTGTCTAGAGCTTAAGAGGATGAGATATGCCTTCTTATCACTGCCAACTGAAACTAGAACTAGTAAATAGGAAGGAGAAAGAATATAGTAGTTTTGTTACCTCTGTGACATACTGTGAATTTACTCATTACTGTGGGGAAAATATCTGATGGCACTTTTTAGAAAGCAAGTGAGACTAATAAGATATTTAATTAATTTATTTATTTATTTTGAGACAGAGTCTCTGTCACCCTGGGTAGAGTGCCATGGCATCATAGCTCATAGCAACCTCAAATTCCTGGGCTTAATTGGTCCTCCTGCCTCAGCCTCCCAAGTAACTGGGACTACAGGTGCCCTCCACAACATCTGACTGTTTTTTTTTTTCTTTTCTATTTTTAGTAATGATGAGGTGTCAGTCTTGCTCAAGCTGGTTTCAAACTCCTGAGTTCAAGCTATCCACCTGCCTTGGCCTCCTGGAGTGCTGGGATTATAGGTGTGAGCCACCGTGCCCAGCCTTAGAAGCAGGTTATATTTATTTATTTATTTAGACAGAGTCTCACTGTCCTAAGTAGAGTGCTATAGTATCACAGCTCACGGCAACCTCAAACTCTTGGGCTCAAGTGATTCTTTTGCCTCAGCCTCCCAAGTACCTGGGACTACACTAGCCCACCACAACGCCCAGCTATTTTTCTGTTGCAGTTGTCATTGTTGCTTAGCTGGCCCTGGCTGGGTTTGAACCCGCCAGCCTCAGTGTATGTAGCTGGCACTGTAACCACTGTACTATGGGCATGGAGCCAGAAAACAGCTTTTATTTTATTTTGTTTTATTTTAAGACAGAGCCTCAAGCTATCCCCCTGGGTAGAGTGCAGCTCACAGCAACCCTCAACTCCTGGGCTCAAGCGAGTCTCCTGCTTCAG
>NW_003852456.1:3533813-3535596 GCF_000181295.1 Otolemur garnettii
AAAAAAAAAAAAAATACTGCCTGGGGGTGGTCTTTTGGACTGGCAGATGGACCATTTTGTTTCCAGATGTTTGCGGAGTGAAACAGATTGTGTGTCTTCCTTTCCATCTGGCTTGGAAGGTGAACTCTGCTGACCTCACAGCTTGCTTGTCAGAAATGCAGAATTCTCCAGTCTGTGTCTCTACCGTCTTCTTTGGCCATACACCATGGGTGAGGAGGAAAATGCAGGTGCAGAGGGGACCAGGACTCAATCCTATTCCCTTGAATTGCTTCATCTGCTGAGAATGAGGGGCATGAATTAGGCCTTGAGCAGAAGCAGCAGCATCTGTGTGCAGGGAGAGCCACATTACATCGTGGAGTGCAGAGCTTCATTGTTGGCTTAGAAAATAATGTTTACGTGAGGCCACTCTTTAAAAAAAATAAAGAAGAAGAAAGTTATAGGAGGCAAGATTAGACTTTGAATCTAGTTTTCTTTATCTTTGCAGAAGAGAAGGTTTCATTTGAAAGGTTTTATCACCAGCAGGTTGACAAGCAACCTTAGTCACTAGCTCCATTTAGAATGGACTGGAAAGTCGTAAAAACCTCTTCCTATTTTATGGCCCAGAGAACAGAAGCTGTGGGTGATGAAAGTCAGTGCAGGGAGGAATGGAAACCCCGAATGACTTTTTACAGCCACTCTCTTTTCAGCGAGAGCTCAGCACTATATGTATCCACATTATAATATGTAATATGAAACGTGTATAAGAAAAGGGGAGAGGAAGTATCATTTTATTTAATGAACACTGTTCATTTTAATATATGGACATTTTAACTAAATTATATGAAGTGTTTGCCTCCTAAATTTCACCTCAGGATTTTTGAATTAAATGCATCCTGACATGGTTTTAAATGACTAGATGAAGATTTATCATCAGATTATAATGTGGCTGGAATTATACTGACGTGGAAATAATTGCTTCTCGACAGGTGGTTCTAGAGTTTCATGATTGGACCTACAAATTCAATGTCAGCAAACCCTCTATACCCACTTTCCTGGATCTCCATGAAGAACAACTGGCTTCTCCAAGTTTCCACCTTTTCGAAGCTTAGTGATTCTAACAGTGAGTAAATAAGGGCCACCAATAAAGACCCTTGGGTGGCTTTTCCAACCCAAGGGTAGCATCCATTTAGCATAAAGCCACCTTGATGTGCAAGCAAAACTACAGGGTGAGGTGCACATTCTTTTGTTTGAGACAGAGTCTCACTCTGTCACCCTGGGTAGAATGCCATGGCATCATAGCTCACAGCAACCTCAAACTCTTGGGCTCAAGCCATCCTCCTGCCTCAGCCTCCCAAGTAGCTGGGACTATAGGTGCCCAGGTAGTTTTTCTGTTTTTATTAGAGACAGGGTCTCACTCTTGCTCAGGCTGGTCTAGAACTGCTGAGCTCAAGGAATCTACCCACCTCAGCCTCCCAGAGTGCTGGGCTTATAGGCATGAGCCACCATGCCCAGCTGGGGATGGTTAATGGTTTAATTATATTTGTCAAGGTAGCTAGAATAAGAGTTGCCCACATAGCTGGTAAAAAACAATTTCTGGGTGTGTCTGTGAGGATGTTTCCAGAAGGCATTAGCCTTTGAATCAGTAGACTGAGTAAAGAAGATCTGCCCTCACCAGGGGGGATGGGCATCGTCCAGTTTGTTGAGGGCACTGATGGGAAAAAAGGCAGAGGAAGGCTTGGCACCTGTAGCACAGTGGTTACAGTGCCAGCCACATAAACTGAGGCTGGCGGGTTCAAACCCGGCC
>NW_003852456.1:3535790-3537547 GCF_000181295.1 Otolemur garnettii
GAAAGGGTGAGTTCCCTCAAAAAAAAAAAAAACACAAAAGGCAGAGGAAGGTTGAGTTCCCTCCGTCTTTTGGCCTTGGAGCATTCATGGTCAGAGACTGAGGTTCTCAGGCTTTCAGCCTTGGGCGGCTTCACACCAGCTTGCTTTGTCTCAAAAAAGAGAGACTCTTGGGATCAAGTGATTCTCTTGCCTCAGCCTCCCAAGTAGCTGGGACTACAGGCGCCTGCCACAACACCCGGCTATTTTTTGTTGCAGTTGTCATCGTCGTTTTAGCAGGCTTGGGCCGGGTTTGAACCCGCCAGCCTGGGTGTATGTGACTGGCGCTGTAACCACAGTGCTATGGGCACCAAGCCTTTACCACTGATTTTAATGAAAAGAACAATCTCTGTCAAAAGTCTAGTGATGTCGGGATGCCTTTAACAAATGCCTACTACCTACCCTGCACAGGATGAGGATGAAACCCTTGGCCTCACAAAAATTGCAGGACTTGTACAATGTTGTGGCTGTGAACAGCTGGCTTCCTCTTGTCCCCACCGTTCATGGCATGATCCGTGAAGCCAGGGAAGGAAGAAGTCAGTGAGAACATTGCAGCTGGGGAGTCTGTGTTCTGTTGTCACTCTGTGAATATTCCTCCCTGCTCTCTACTCTTTGTGTGCCCATCACTGCTTTATGCTCTTTGCTTGAATTCAGGCCCCTCTCGCACCCTGTGTTGTTACAGCTGACTCCTCTGTGGGCTTCTGGTTTCCACCTTTCCCTGTCGCAATCTCATCTCAACCCAGCAGTGTGAGTGAATTGGTTCAGATGTAATCAGATCATGTCTTCCTTGGCTCCAAGCTTCCTCTCTCACTGAAATCAAACCTTTGAGGCCATGCAGGGCTCACAGGCTGTTATCAACTGTCCTGACTCTGTCCTCTTGCCTTACTTCCTCCAAAACCCCAAACATACCCCAACATTGGTGGTCTTTGTCCCTGAGAGACATACAAATAACTGCCTCCACCGTCTCCTTCAGGTCTTTTTTCAAATGTCCCCTTCTCAGCTAGGCACAGTGGATCATGCCTGTAATCCTAGCACTCTGGGAGGCCGAGGCAGGTGGATCCCTTGAGCTCAGCCTGAGCAAGAATGAGACCCCATCTTTACCAAAAATAGAAAACTAGTTGGGTGTGGTGGTAGATGCTTGTACTCTCTGCCACTTGGGAGGCTGAGGCAGGAGGATTGCTTGAGCCCAAGATATTGAGGTTGCTGTGAACTATGACACTATGGCCCTCTACCCAGGATGACTGTCTCAAAATAAAAATGTTATTCCAGTCACAAAATGTGGCACAGTAACTCAGTCCTTCGACGCACAATTAGAGGTGCGATCACGCTCTGCAGTGAAACCACCACAGAATTATTCTGGCTTCCAGCCTATTAACTTTTACCACTTCCTGAATACAAAGAGAATTTTATGATCAATTTACCCAGTAGGTTAAATTAATATTTACATGAGTTGTGGAGGCTGAGAAACACTGTGAAATTTCTAGATGTGCCTTGACAACGCTAGATTTCTTTCCTCCTTATCTTGCAGTTTTGGTAGAGTTAACCTCAATTTGGCCTGAGGATGCTGCCACACTTGAGTCCTTTCAGAACGAACTGCAGCCTGGCTGAGTATGGAAACTGACAACCTAACTGAGGAGTAGACTTTTGTAACAAACAGCTGTGTCTGCCCAGCTTTGGTCTGTGGCAGGTGGCTTCTCTTTCTTTCTTTCTTTTTTTTTTTT
>NW_003852456.1:3537955-3548500 GCF_000181295.1 Otolemur garnettii
CCCGCCAGCTCAGGTGAACCCGTCAGCTCAGGCTGGCACCTTAGCCGCTTGAGCCACAGGAGCCGAGCCCCGGCTTTTTTTAGAGACAAGGTCTCACTCTGGCTCAGGCTGGTCTCAACCGGTGAGCTCAAGCAATCCACCCACCTCGGCCTCCCAGAGTGCTAGGATTGTAGGCGTGAGCTTCCGCATCTGGCCCGCATTTCATTTTCTATCCATAAGTACCATCTGCCCATGTTGGGCCAGAGTTCTTTGAACCTATTTTGGTTCAAGGGCTGCCTGATTTTGGAATTGTGAAACCTTTAAATTTGTCGTTGTTTTGGTGGTGACCAAAAATTGTATGTTCCAAAGGCTGGGTGTGGTGGCTCTGGCCTGTAATCCTGGTACTCTCAGAGGCTGAGGCAGGTGGATCACTTAAGCCCAGGAGTTTGAGGTTGCTTTTAGCTATTATGAAATAATAGCATTCTACCCAGGGTGACAGAGTGAGACTCTGTCTCAAATAAAAATAATAATATGTTCCTTTTCTTATAGGTCCAAAGGGAAACCTTCCTGGGGCCACTGTGTCCTCAGAGCCTCTGCAGATGACTGGTTTCCTTACTGAAGTGTCTTCCCACTGAGACTGGAAAACTCTTCACAGGTGATTGAGCAGGACCAGCTTTGTCCTGCCCATACCCTGAGGCCAGGCTGTGGAGCAGTTCAGTCCCCCAGGAAAGGCAGGATGCCACTCAGAGGCCAGGCTTGGGTGACCAAGGAGCTGGGTTTGGTTCTGTGTCTGCTTAGCTGTGTGAACTTGGGGATAAAGCTCAACACGTCACTGGCCTGTTTCACCATCTGTAAAAATGAAACGGCCTAATGAGATGCTGCAACCCTAATGCTAGGCTCACCCCTCTGTGTTCCCCTGCTGGGGGCTCTGGGGGAAGAGATGGGGTTGCTGCAGGTGGAAGGCCTGGAAGCTGGGGGTGATGGAAGAGGAGGATGGGGAGATGGACAGGCTGCGAGGTCTGAAGGCGATTCCACGGCCCCACGGGTGGAAGGAGTCTGGGAGTAGGCAAGACAGAGTTAGATGGGTCATGCCATGGCAGGATGCAAGTTCCAGGGCAGAAAGCTGAACTGACTCTGAGTTTCTACCGCGCCTGTGCACCTGGCAGGCACAAAGCTATTTTGTGGCAGGCAATTTGGGAATTAGCATCTCCCTGCTCAAGGTATTCCCTGAAACAGAGTGACCTCCTCAAAGAATTTTTTTCAGAGTATGCCCACTTAGATGGGCATTGTGGTGGGCACCTGTAGTCCCAGTGGCTTGGGAGGCTGAGGCAGGAGGATCGCTCAAGCCAAGGAGTTTGAGGTGAGCTAGGGCACTATGGCACTCCACACAGGGTGACAGATGAGACTTTGTCTGACAACAATCAAGAAGAGAATATGTCCACTGAATATCTGCAGTGACCACTTTTGATCCCAGAAAAATAGGTAGGGAAAGTGAGAATCCCTACCCACCCCCCCACCCCACCCCACCCCGACCTACCACAAGTAAGACACCTAAATATCCCGGTGCAGAGAGAGACAGAGCCACAGCTGAGAGGGACAGCCCAGGTCTCCGAACCCAACGCCTTCTCTCCACAGGAGTAGACTTCTCTCTCTTGTGGTTGAAAGATCACCTGTGCAGTGAGGGCTCACGAAGAGCTGGTCACTTCAACGGCACAGTCTGTTTGAATTGATTTATCTCTGTAGGTACTAAAAAAAAAAGAAAGACAGAAAAAGAAAAAGCAAACCCAGACGCTCACACAGCAAGGGCAGTTGAGGGACCCCTGAGTGAGCTCTGAGCTAGCCGCTCTCTGCAGCCCAGACTGCTTCCAGAGTAGCAGGCCACCAACAGGCCAGTAAGTGCATAAAACAAAAGGGACTGTGTAATAGGTCACAGTCAAAGCAATATTACAGTGCTATGGACAATAGTTTGTGTGCTCCAAATGTAGCCTCCGGCATTGATGACATATAGTTACCACTCATGGAGGTTTTACTATGTACATGTGCTACAGTTTTACAGCCTGACTTACTGAGAAAGTAATTTGTGTTTTCCATGTTGTTGTTCTTTCGTTTGTTTGTTTATTTTCAGTTTTTGGCTGGGGCTAGGATTGAACCTGCCACCTCCGGCATATGGGGCCGGTGCCCTATTCCTTTGAGTCACAGGTGCTGCCCTATTTGTTTTTTGTTTTGAGACAGACTCTCACTTTGTCACCTAGGCTAGAGTGCCATGGTGTCAAACTCCTGGGCTCAAGTGATCCTCCTGCCTCAGCCTCCTGAGTAGCTGGGACTACAGGTGCTTGCCACACCATTCCTGGCTAGTTTTTACATTTTTGGTAGAGACAGGGTCTTGCTCTTGCTCAGGCTGGTCTCAAATTCCTGAGCTCAAGGGATCCACCCATTTCAGCTTCCCAGAGTGCTGGGATTACAGGCATGATCACTGGAAGCTGCCTGTTCTTTTTTTCTCCTTCGCCATCCCAACTTTTGGGTTTTCCTGCATTAGGTTGGGGATCATGTTAGAGATCTTTCTTCAGGGGCAGGAGAAGGCCTTTGGAGGGAAGAAGAGGTAGGTGCAGAGTGACAGAGGCTTGGGGATATGTGGGTAGACTCTTCAAGTAGCAAGGACAAACACTGCCCCATCTGCCCACACCGAGCCTCTGGGTGTGCCCCTGTATACTCAGGGGCTGACAGTCTTTAGGAACTTAAGTGTCTGGGGCACCATGTGGGTCTTGACGTCAACCTAATGGACTAAGATGAAGGCCTAACACTGGCTTTCTGGACACCACAGGTATACTGGTGACTCACGTGTGACCCTAGAGATAAGCAGGAGATCCCAAACATTACTGAGATTGAATTTCTCACCACACAGGCAAGTTGATTTAATGTGAGTTACAAAAGTTTTGAATGTGGCAGTTTTTATATTCCATATCTTAGAGTAAAATTCATCAGCATTAAATATACATACATATGTGTATATGCATATGTATATATATATACATACCACCTCATTAAAAACTCACAATTGTCCTGTAAAGAGGATGTTACCATCTCCATTTCACAGAGGACATTGAGCTTTAAAGGGTAAAATCACTTGATCACTTACAGCTATTAAATAAGTAACAGTGCGGAACTTTAAATCCAGCCCCTGCTTGGAAGGGTCACTTGCCCCCAACATCCTTCTTCGCATTATAATTGTTTATGGAGTTTCCATTCATGAATTTGCCCACACCTTTATTTTGGTTTCTCTTGAATTTCTCCGAGAAGTTGAATTCATGGTAGAACGCCTGTACCCATCTGCTCCCAGCACTTGGATGGCACAACTCCCTCTTGGGATGCAAGGCCTATGGCTGCCAGGCTCTTTCTCACCTGGGCCTGGGGTCCCCCTGCAGAAAGGCACAGAAGGACATGTAAGGGATGGCTCATTACATGCCCCATGCTGCCCACTTGCTCTTAGCCAAGCAGGGAAGGGAAATTTGGGCTGTGTTATTAAAAACCTTACCAAAAAAAAAAAAGTAGAAAGAAATAAAGAAACACCCATAAGAGAGTCCTTTGTAACAGTTTGGTAACCAAACAGAAAAACCTTTGATAAACTCCCCGGGAGAGCTTAAATCTTTCTCCTCTCTCACTCAGGGCAGGTCAACCCTGAAACAAGATGACCTACTCCACCAGCATCAATAAAGGCCTAATCCTGGAGGAAGGAAGTGGGGTCTAGTTTCCACGGTGCTCTAAAAAAATCAGGGCTTTGTTCCCCGGGATGGCCCTTCCAGCAGTTGTAATGAACGGCGGTTTGCCTTGGCATGGGACGCACCTTCGGCGGACAAAGGGCTGTTTTTACAAGAGCCTGCCATGCTCGCCAGAGCCCCTTGCACCCGCGTGCTGTTCTGCCACGCAGCCACTTGGTGGCGCCCGAGGAGCCGAGATTGCGGGCGATTTTTACCAGTGGAGCATCCTTAATCCGAAAATTCCAAATCGGAAATGCTCCAGAATCCAACAGTTTGTATAAGCCCTCATGATCTACAAGTGGAAAATTTCCACACGTGAGTACTTTTTTTTTTTTTTTTTTTTTGAGACAGAGCCTCAAGCTGTCCTCCTGGGTAGAATGCTGTGGCATCACAGCTCACAGAAACCTCTAACTCCTGGGCTCAAGTGAGTCACTGTCCCTTCCAGGAGGGCAGACAGGAAGGTAGAAAGGCTAAGTGTCAAGAGTTTCACGGAGTCTCCAGTGACGGACGAGACACCTGCATGTAGGGGTGAGAGAGTCACAGCATGGAGGGCAGCGCTGTGGACAGGGAGAGCTGAGCTGCCATCACCCAGGCCGCTCTCAGCACACAGGGCTGCTTCTCAGGCACAGGACAGAGTTCCCCCTACCCTGCTTGTCTTTTTTTTTTTTTTGAGACAGCGTCTCATTATGTTGCCCTTGGTAAAGTGCCGTGGCATCACAGCTCACAGCAACTTCAAACTCTTGGGCTTAAGCGATTCTCTTGCCTTAGCCTCCTGGGTAACTGGGACTACAGGTGCCCACCACAATGCCTGGCTATTTTTTGGTTGTAGTTATTATTGTTGTTTAGCAGGCCTGGGTCGGGCTTGAACACACCAGCCTAGGTGTATGTGGCTGGCACCCTACTCACTGAGCTACGGGTACTGAGCCAACTCAGTTTGTCTTTATGGGTGTGTTACTAGCACCAGAAGGATTTTCAGCTTCTTTTTCTACTTGTTTCATTATGTTTTAAAAGTAATAGAAATTCGGCTCAGCGCCTGTAGCTCAGTGGCTAGGGTGCCAGCCATATACACGGGAGCTGGCTCCAACCTGGCCCTGGCCTGCTAAACAACAATGACAACTACAACCCCAAAATAGCCGGGTGTTGTGTCGGCCCCTATAGTCCCAGCTGCTTGGAAGGCTGAGGCAAGAGAATCTCTTAAGCCCAAGAGGTTGAGGTTGCTGTGAGCTGTGATGCCACAGCACTCTATCCAGGGTGACATAGTGAGACTCTATCTCAACAAAAAAAAGAAATTCATAGTTGTGAGGCCCATGCAGTGCAGGCAATTTCCCCGTGAAGTGGTGACAAGGAAGGGAGACATTGTGCCAACTAAGGTGGACATCTTTGTGGCAGGGCTTCAACTGAAGCTACTAATTTAGCTTCCAAATACTGCCAAGTAACTGTCGGGGGTAATGACTCTGTCTCACGGCAGACCCAGACCAATTCTGAGCCATGACCTTCAGTGACACTGTACCTCCCAGTGCTTTGCTATAAAGGGAGAAAGATGGTGAAGTCAGTGGAGTGACGTCTCCCAATTAGGAAGGTGACAAAAGACATAAATATACTAAGTACCAAGGCCGGCAGGGTGAAAGTGGCTTGGTGCCAACAACCATGGTGGCTTTTTTTTTTTTTTACAACAATTAGGCACGTTTTCCTGATGGAATCTTCTTCCTTTTACAAGCATCTAGTTAATTTCCTCTACACACCTCCTTTCCCCATCCTCATTGGACCAGGGACTCAGCATGGCTTCCACCCTTGAAGGATTTATAAAGTCCAGTGAATAAAGTGAATATTTGTTTTAAAACAGTTTCTACCCACAGGTATAGCAGAGTCCAGGATGTCACTAGTTGTCAGCTTGAGGTCCAAGAATTATTCCTTCGGGGACCCTGGCTATTTCTGCCAAAAGCTGGTCACCTGATCTTATAAAAAGTCTACCAGGGGTTTCTCAGTGGTTAGCGCACCAGCTCTGTGCACCAGGCATGGCAGGTTTGAACCTGGCCTTTGAACCTGGCCCAGGCCTGTTTAACAACAACAAAAACAACAACAAAGTCTACCAGGGGCTGGGATTCAGCTTCCTGGGAGAGAGCTCAGCTGGGAGGATGTGGGGAATTTTGTTGGATTTTCAGCCTTGATGGGTAGATGAGATTTAGTTAAACCAAGAAGTAGGCGGGAGTGGGGGTGTATCTGTGCAAAGACTTGTAGGAGATAGAGGAGGACACCGTGCCAGCCAGGCTGCTGTCAGCAAGGAAAGAGCTCAAACATTGGGTCCAACTCCCTTGGGTTCAGCTTTCGGCTGTTTTTAGGACCTTAAAATTCTCAGTGTCAGTATTTAAAAGTGAGGATTAAGGCCAAGAGTGGTGGCTCATGCCTATAATCCCAGCACTCTGGGAGGCTGAGGCAGGAGGATCCCTTGAGCTCAGGAGTTCAAGACCAACCTGAGCTAGAGCAAGACCCTGTCTTTACTAAAGATAAAAGTTAGTGGGGGTGTCATGGTGTAGTCTCAGCTACTGAGGAGGCTGAGGCAAGAGGATCACTTGAACTCGGGAGTTTGAGGTTGCTGTGAGCTATGATGCGACAGTACTCTACCCAGGGTGACAGAGTAAGACTGCCTCAAAAAAAAAAAAGGAAAAAGTGAAGATTAAAATAACTGCTGGTGGGAGTTATTCTGGTAAGAGCTACTGTCAGTAGTAAAAATTGTGCATATGTGTATTTGGAGCCCAGGGCTGTGTTGGGGAGGAGAGAGGTGTCAGTCTAAAAGGTAGGAGGAGGAGACTGTGGAATCATAATCTCAACATTGTCATAGGCACTACAAGACCCTGGATGTACCACTTCCCAGATGAATAACTTGAACCCCAAGTAATTGAAGCAGCTTATCAAATGAACCTTGTACTCATAATGTCATTGGAATATCTGGCCTTTTTAAGAATCCAAGATGTGGCTGGACATAGTGGCTTATGTCTGTAGTCCCAGCACTCTGGGAGGCAGAGGTGAGTGGATCATCTGAGCTCAGAAGCTTGACACTAGCCTGAGTAAGAGTGAGACCCAGTCTCTACTAAAAATAGAAAAACTAGCTGAGTGTGGTGGTAAACACCTATAGTTCCACCATTCTTGGAGGCCAAGGCAGGTGGATAGCCGGAGCTCAGGATTTTAAGATCAGCTTGAGCAAGAGTGAGACCCCCATCTCTACTAAAAAAAAAAAGAAAGAAAAGAAAAGAAAAACTAGCTAGGCATGTGTAGTCTGAGCTTCTCAGGAGGCTGAGACAGGCGGATCCCTTGAACCCAGGAGTTTAAAGTTGCTGTGAGCTATGACACCACAGCACTCTAACCAGGGTGACAGAGTGAGACTCTGTCTCCAAAAAACAAACAAACAAACAAACAAACAAAAAACCAAGATCTTCCCAGGCAGAGAACTTAGGAAACTTACATATCTTTGCAAGTAATACTGGTCCCCAGTCACCACTTTTGAATGGGGGGAGTATGAGCTCACTAAAGAAATGTTGTAAATTTACCAATGATTTAGTACTCCAGTTCATTGAGTCAGATGATTCAGGGATGTCCAACCTTTTTTTCTTCTCTGCTGTACATTGGAAGAGGAATTGTCTTAGCCCACACAGTAAATAAATACGCAAACACTAACGATAACTGATAAGCAAAAAAAAAGGTCTGGGAATAATTTTTGCAATATCTGCCACCACACGTAAACAAAACATTCCTTACATAATCTGCATTCGGCCTCCAGGCTGCAGGTTGGACACCCTGGTAGGTGTCAATGTAGGTGACTCAGGTGGCTGGATGAGACAGCTCCATGAAGAGCTCTGAGATTCTGTTTCTCATTGCCCTTGGCATACCTATTGTGAGAATAACCAAAAGAGCAAGAGACTGGAAAAATATGGATAACACATGGTGCCAGCAATGTGATTAAACAGGCCCTTGAATGCAGTTCTCAGGGTAGTATGAATTGCCATCAACCTAGGAAAGCAATTTGGCAATTTGTATTCAAAGATCTCAGTCTCTGAGCCAATTATTTCATAGGAGAGGATTTTTTTTTTCTTTGAGACAGAGTCACCCTGGGTAGAGTGTCGTAGCATCATAGCTCACAGTAACTTTAAACTCTTGGACTCAAATGATCCTCTTGCCTTAGTCTTCCAAGTAGCTGGGACTACAGGTGCCATCCATAATGCTACTTTTTCCTATGTTAGCAGAGATAGGGTCTTTCAGGCTGGTCTCAAACTTGTTAGCTCTAGTGATTCACCTGCCTCGACCTCCTACAGTGTTAGGATTTAAGCGTGTGAGCTGTTTCCTTTTTTTTTGAGACAGTTTCACTCTGTCATCCTAGGTAGAGTACCGTGACGTCATAGCTCTCAGCAACCTCAAACTCTTGGGCTTAGGTGATCCCCTTGTGTTAGCCTCCCCAGTAGGTGGGACTACAGGCACTATGCCTGGCTAGTTTTTCTATTTTTAGTAGAGATGGGTCTCGCTCTTCCTCAGATCTCAAACTCCTGAGCTCAAATGATCCTCCCACTTCTGCCTCCCAACGAGTGGACTGATCTTTAAACCAAGTCTGAGTTAAAGGCCAGGCCAAGCAGGGTAGGTACCTGTATGGAGGGAATGTCCCACGGGGAATGTGGAGCTGGTTATGAGGTAGGTAACCATGTAGGGGCAGGGAAGACAGGACAGGACACGGTAGCGTGGCAAAGCCCAGGTGGGGCACAGTTAGGGTCATTGATCCAATAGGTAAATATCACTGAGGGTGATGAAAGCCAGGTTCTCACCCTTGGACAGGACAGTTAGAACTATGCAAAGAGAGAAAACCAGATTGAAGTCTGGGGCAATGATCGGAGCTATTGATATGAACTCAGGGTAGCAAACTTTACCAGTGAATAATGCCTTGTTGTCTTAATTTACATCTTAGAAAAGATAAACGAGCATCTTTGTCGTTTGCTTACCCTCCAGTGTTAGTTCCTTCTCCCTCAGAACCATTACGAGCTTTTGGAGTATTGGTAAACTTAGCTGTTCATGCCTAAGAAATCTTGCAAAGATGTTCCCCCATTTCTTTAGTTTTATGTTATTGAATAGCCAAACAGATTCAATTTTCTTTCTTTCTTTCTTTTTTTTTTCAGGTTCCACTCTACCAATATCTTCCCTGACGTTTTCTGGGTTTTGAGCCATGCTTAGAAACAGGGTTCTGTTCTACATTGCTCTACAAGGCACCCCTGGTTGTGTGCTTCCAGAGGCGGGGATAAGGAGACTTTTCCCAGCACAGGGGACAGGGCCCCACCGAGGATGTGAGACCCTGTTACTCAGTGGGCTTGGGCCATTTCTCTAACCAATTATCTCTGCGCCTCCATCTCCTCATCTGTAAAGTGGGACTGCCAGTAAGATCCAGCTTAGAGGGGGAGGTAAGAAATCGTGGAGACTAGATAAATATTGTCTTACTGGCCATCGTGCACCTGCCTCTGTGAGCGCCCCCAGGAAGCCCAGCGGGAACTGGGGCCTCAGTATCCCCGGCGCGCCGGGGCGCGGGGAGTGAGCGGTGCGCGGTCTGGATAGAGCCTTGCGAGGCCCGGACATCCCTAGGCGTCCCCATTGTCGCTGGAGCATGGCGTCACCGTGTACTTCGCGGGGCCTGCCAGCCCTCCCAGCATCGCAGTCCCTGCGGGCTCAGTGAGCTTTTTTAAATAAAGGAATTGAACATACAGGCGCGCGCACGAGGGTTTAAATCAAGAAAAGATGGAGACTCGAGGGTAGAGATTCCCCTCTTTGGGGGTGGGCGGGGGGAGCCAGGCCGGGAACAGTGACCCGTGGCTTACTGGGGGACGGGGAGGTCCCGCATCGTTTGCGTTTGGTTCTCGTGGCTGGTTCCTTCCGCAGAGGGCTGGAGCGCCTGCCCCACCGTATTGTCCTGTCTACTCTTTCTTCAAGACCCTGTTCCGGGAATTCAGAAACTAAACGTTCTTTCTTTCCCTCCTCCCTCCCTCCCTTCTTTCCATTTCAGAAACTAAACTGTCTTTCTTTTTCTTTTTCCTCCCCCCCCCTCTTCTTTCCTTCTGGAACTAAGCATTTTTCTGTTCCTTTACCCTTCCTTGCTTGCTTCCTCTTTTCCTTCTTTCCTCCCCTCATTCTCTCTTTCCCTCGCTTTCATTCTTCTTTCCTTCCTTTCTCTGTTGGAGGAAGGCCTTGCTCTGCCGCCCGGGCGGGCTCAAACTCCTGGCTCAAGCCTCCTCCTGCCAGTAGCTGCGACTGTAGGCGCACACCGCCGTGCCCGGGTGAATTCAGGTCAGCCAGCAGTTGTGTGGGTGGATGAAAGGCTTTCTTGGGCTGCACCCAGAGAGCCAGGCTATTTGCAGCAGAGCTAGGTGTTTAAGGAACGGAAAACTTGGTAAATGTGCCAGAGTGGGAGACAGGAGGAAGGCCAGGTCAGGCCAGACCAAAGAATAGGGGCATCGGGAGAAGCTGGGAGGCCACGGGCAAGGTGTGTGCAGCAGCCGGTCTAGGGGAGGGATGAGGCCAGTGTGATGTGTCCCTTTCCAAGCCTCTCGCTTCCTGGAGCCGCCGGTTTCACCCACAAATGTGATCATTATCTTGCTGAGTGCAGGCAAGATAAGATCATGAGGGGCAGCAAGGATCCAAATTTCTATCATTCTTAGTAAGTCGGAACCCAGGGTTCTGACTCCTTGCCCATGGGTAAGGCATGATAATTTTATCTCCCAGGATATCACTGGAGTATGGAAAAAAAAAAAAAAAGAAAGAAGTCCAAGGCAGCACTAAAGCTTTC
>NW_003852456.1:3550450-3551802 GCF_000181295.1 Otolemur garnettii
ATGATTATGTATTCAAAAAAAATTGCACAGCTCTTGTTAAAGCTATATTGATAGGTACTTTCTATTTTGGTTGCTGATCCAATGCTATCTTTCTTTCTCTAATTATTATTATTATTTTGTAATTTTTTTGTAATTCTTTTTTATATAGGAATATAATTGATTTTGTATAATTATTTTGAAGTTAGCTACATTGCTGAATTTTTCTATTGTTTTTGGTAACTTGCAAGTAACTTGGTAACTCGGAAGTAATGAAATTTGTATTTTTTTTTACAAACCATTGGGATTTTTAAGGTATCATAATTGTACTAGCTAGGATCTTCAACTTTACTAGGAGTGGTGGTAATGAGTACACTTATCTCATAATTGATTAGTAGATAATGCTTTTGTTTCCTCATAAAATTGATATATTTGTCCCAATGTTATCTTCACTGATTATGTCAATGTTTTGCCTATAGCTGATGTTCTATAAATATTCATGGAATAAAGGAGCCTAAAATAAAAAAAAAATCATTTGCAAATGGCTTCAACTTAGCTAATCTGACTGTCTTCAAGTATCCCCTGGTTTGTTTTAAAGAAAAAGGAGAGGGAATGAAGGATTATGTTTTTAGGCCAGAGTTTACCTAAAAAACAATCCCTCCCCTTTCCATTTATTTTCCCAAGTCCAAATGGCAATTCCTTTTTTATTAACGAGGGATGTTAAATAACAAAAGAAAGCTGTATTTTCTTCTTCTGCCTTCTAGTACCCGGGATTCGGATGGGTAAATTTTGGCTATTCCTCTTTCCTGGAGCCAGAGTGACAGGACTCCAAAACAGGAAGGACATCAACATTGATTCTAATGACTTTGCTAGAGGTCACTTTGGGGGAAGCATTTCAAAGGCAACCCTCACAGCAGAGAGGTGACAGTGGTCTTCTGCCTGATATCCTAGCCACATTAATATGCTAATGTTGTAATGTGGGAAGTCTTGAAAGATGACATGTCACTGGGAGATTGTCACTACAAAGAGTGGAATGGGGACTATCCACTGGGAGATTGTCACTACAAAGAGTCCCCAGGGGACTATCCCTTTTCTATCTCCCCATAAGTTAGTGGAGTTTCATCTCCAAGTGTGTGTGTGTGTGTGTGTATGTAATCACATATTTGTAGAAAAAGGAAAATGCATCTTGTCTTTAATTGCATTTGTATTTCTACCTGGATCACAGGCATCACTCAAAGGCTATTCTAGACTAAGGTTTTTCTTTTCTTTTTTTTCTTTTTTGGAGACAGAATCTTACCCTGTAGCCCAGGCTAGAGTGCTGTGGCATCATAGCTCACAGCAACCTCAAACTCCTAAGCTCAAACAATCCTCCTGCC
>NW_003852456.1:3552276-3553304 GCF_000181295.1 Otolemur garnettii
CCTTAGCCACTTGAGCTACAGGCTCCACTCCATTTCTCATTTTGAACTGTGGGCATCAGCATCCAGCTCCGGTTGCAGGGTGAGCCTAAAGGACACTGTGCATGAAGTCCCTGGCAGAGAGGCTTGGCACACAGTAAGGGCTTGACATTGTGAGCAAGGATTATTCCTTCTCCCCAAGCCACAACTTGTCATAGAGGAGGCACCACTCACTGCCGCAGAGACAAGACAGGGACACGTCGGATAGAGAGGCAGCAAGCTTACAGCCAGGAGCTGCAGCGTGGTGAGGATGCTCAGGATGCAGCAAGGCTTCTGTGGCCTCACAGACCCCCGGGGTCCCTCTGTGCCCTGGGCAGGGGAGCAGCACAGGGCATGGCAAGCCTCTAAATAACCATCTGTCAGGAACCATGTCACAGAGCAAATGAGGGAGATGTGAGGAAAGCACACTCCAATAGCCCCTGTGTGAGCGCACCTCATGGCATCCTCATGATGGTTGATGACTGACTAACTGACCAACTGACTGACTGACTTACTGACTCACCAATTGACTGACCGACTAATCAACTAGCTGACTAGCTGACTGACTGACTGACTAATTTTCTGACTAATTTTCTGACTAATTGACTGCCTGACTAGCTGGAGGAAGGCAGCTCCTGGCCTTCTGAGGACCCAGATTCACACTTTGTAGCCTCTGAGAAAGGCCTCGGGTGCCCAGAGCCTGTTGTCCTCAGAGACAACCTGGGACCTTATTGAATTCCCCCCAAATTAAAAAGGGTGCAGCCATGCTCTAGCTGTTCCACCTGTGTGCTTCACACACATCCACAGCTAGAGGGGGTGAGGCCTGTGTGTGAAAACTGGAAACTGGAAAGCCCTGCTATAAAATATGGGGATGTGACAGTGTGACAGGTCTCTGGGACCCCCCCAAACCTTTGGCATTGTTTTTGACCCCACAGGTTTGAATCCTTGAGCATTTGGAGTGTCAGTGACATCTCTTGTGAGGAACATTGTGTCCTAGGGATAAGCAAGACACA
>NW_003852456.1:3554122-3555940 GCF_000181295.1 Otolemur garnettii
CACCTATAGCTCAGTGTATGTTTGCATATCAGCAAAAGATTTGATTTTTCCATCAATTTTGAAACTTAGTTTAGCAAGATATAGAATTCTGGGCTAAAAATTATTTTGTTTAAGAATGTTAAAGGTAGATGACCATTCTCATCTGGCTTGGAAAGTTTAGCTTAAAAGTCTCCTGTCACCCTAATAGATCTGCATCTATAGGTCAATTGGCACTTACTCCTGGCTGTTGCAGAATTTTCTCTTTTGTCTTGACTTTGGACTGTCTCATTACAATGTGTCTTGGAGAAACTCTGTTTGAGTTGAGGTGACCAGGGCTCAATTTCCCTCTAAAAGTAGTGTGTCAGAAACTTTAGTGAAGCTTAGGAAGTTTTTATTTATGATATCCTCCAGTAGGGCTTCCATTCCTTTAGGACAATCTTCTTCCCCTTCAGGGATCCCTATGAAATGTATGTTTGAATGCTTTATGAAGTCCTGTAATTCTCTGAGCAATTGTTCTGCTTTTTCTCTCTTCTTTTCTGCCCTTTTGACTACCTGGGTTAATTTGAAAACTTTATCCTCTAGCTCTGAGATTCTTTCTTCTCCATGGTCCAATGTGTTATTATTTACATTCCCGGGTTGACTCCTTCATTTCCTTAAGCCCCACCATATCCTTTCCATATTCTTCATATCTTTCATCCATTTGTTGGTTCTGTTTTTCCACTTTCTCATCAATTTCCTTTATTACCTTTATTATCCACATCTTAAATTCCCTTTATGTCAATTCCATTGATTATTTATAGGTGGAGCCCTGTGCAGTAGCTACCTCATGGTCCCCTGGGGGAGTTGTTCTGTTTTGGCTTTTCATGTTGCCCAGATTTTTCTGTTGGTTCCCCTCAGGTGTATTTTCTTCTTATTCACCACCTTCCCCTACTTTTTTTTGTATTGCCTCCTTCACTTTATGTTACCTTATCTCAGAGCTTTTGAAGTGACCTCTTGGTATAATGCCAAAAGGAAGAGAAGAGTAAAGACCAAGTAGGGAGAAAGAAGAGGAGAAGAAATAAAGAAGACAAGAACAGGAAAAAAATAAGGGTGGATGAAAGAAAAATCTGAAGAATAGGAGACAAGGACAGAAAGTGAGAATGAGAATGACAGGAGAAGTGGTGTTGCTTGGCAGGGATCTATCACCATGACTACAACTGAAGGACGTTGGGGAGTTGAATTGGATGGATCCCTCAAAACCAGGAGCTCCTTACTAGCCTGAGCAAAGCCGGATCCTACCTCTGCCAAATATAGGAAGAGAAAGGCAAGGAAAAATTTAAAAAATAAAAGAAATAAAAAAAAAGAAAAGAAAAATCCAATACTGTTTTTAGAAAGGCCGAAGATGGAAGGGGCTCCTTAGACTATGCTCTGGGGACCTCTTTGAACTAGACCATGGCTGTGACCTCCCAGCCAGACCAATGCCACGACCCACCAGCACTCAGAGAAAGGAGAAAAAAATAGAATAGACAAAGAAAATAAAAAATACAATTATATCAGATAAAGATAAAAGAAGAATGAAGAAAGAAGAGAGAAGAAAGTGGGATATCTTAGTTGTTGTATGAGAAATTTATGAGGGAAAGATGACAAAAGTAGAAAAGTCTCTACTGGAAGAGAGAAGAGAGGAGAAAAGTCAGAGAGAGAGAATAAACAGGGCTGAAATACTGTAATAAAAGTACAGGAGCCCTTGCTCTTGAAGAAATAGAAATTGAGAATACAACCAAAGAAACTAGCAACAAAACAAAACAACTTAAATAACCAGAAACAACAACAACCTCAACAACAAAAAGGGAAGTCTCGGCT
>NW_003852456.1:3557130-3557836 GCF_000181295.1 Otolemur garnettii
GTTTTCTATTTTTCATAGAGATGGAGCTCACTCTTGCTAAGGCTTGTCTTGAATTCCTTATACGCCCACGTTGGCCTTCCAGAGTGCTGGGATTACAGGTGTGCGCCATAGCACCTGTCCCCAAAATACACCTTTAAAACCCTGCACCCAGGTGGGTGGGCGGAATGGGAAGGGAGAGTTCCTACAGCAATGAAGGGGACACAGTGAGGAGGGAGGAGGAAGAATAGCTAAGGTTTACAGGCCATGTGCCTGGCACATTTAAGGGACTCCAGGACAGGTGCTAAGAGCTGCCCTCTGAGGTTGTCCTTTGCTGTGCTTATCTTTTGCTGTGTAACCCCTCACCCCAAAACATAATGCTATCCTGAGCTCCTAATCTGTGTGACAGTCCAATTTTCTCCTGTCCCACTGCAGGGATCACACTATGGGGTCGCAGCTGGTGGAGGGCAGGGGAGACTCATGAGTAGGGAGAAGCCACAGAGCACATGACGGAGCATCTGTCTCTCTTGTTCTCAGTTGTATCCACAGTTCTCAAAGTAATTCCTAGCACACACATTTTTTTTTTTTACTTTGTCACCCTCAGTAGAGTACCATAGTGTCATAGCTCACAGCAACCTTAAACTCTTAGTTTTAAGTGATTCTCTTGCTTCAGCCTCCCAAGTAGCTGGGACTACAGGCACCCACCACAATGCCCAACTATTTTTAGAGA
>NW_003852456.1:3561212-3563362 GCF_000181295.1 Otolemur garnettii
ATTAATGTAATTATGGGGTACAATGTGCTGGTTTTATGTACAATTTGAAATACTTCCATCAAACTGGTTAACATAGCCTTCACCACATTTTCTTAGTTATTATGTTAAGACATTTATACTCTATACTTAGTAGATTTAACTTGTACCCTTGTAAAATGCACCATAGGTGTGGTTCCACCAATTACCCTCCCCCCACCCATCCTCCCTACTCTCCTCACCCTCCTCTTTCCCCTTCTTCTTGAGCTGTAAGTTGGGTTATAGCTTTCATATGAAAGTGTGGATTTTTATAAATTGGTTTCATAGTAGGGCTGAGTACATGAATCTTTTTCTTCCATTCTTGAGATACTTTGCTAAGAAGAATATGTTTCAGCTCCATCCATATAAACAAGAAAGAGGTAAAGTCTCCATGTTTTTTTAAAGCCTGCATAATGTTCCATGGTATACATATACCATGGAATTAATCTATTCATGGGTGATGGGTTTCTTCCATGACTTAGCAATTATGAATTGGGCTGCAATAAACAGTCTGGTGCAAATATCTTTGTTACAAAAGCGATTTTTGGTCTTTTGGATATATACCTAGAGGGGGAATTGAAGGATTGAATAGCAGGTCTATTTTTAGGTACCTAAGTGATCTCCAAACATCTTTCCAAAAGGAACGTATTAGTTTGCATTCCCACCAGCAGTGCAGAAGTGTTCCCTTTTCTCCACCTCCACGCCAACATCTCTGGTTTTGGGATTTTGTGATGTGGGCTAATCTTACTGGAGTTAGATGATATTTCAAAGTGGTTTTGATTTGCATTTCTCTGATGATTAAGGATGATGAGTATTTTTTCATATGTCTGTAGGCTGTGTGCCTATCTTCTTCAGAGAAGTTTCTCTTCAAATCCCTTGCCCATCCTGAGATGGGATCATTTGTTCTTTTCTTGCTAATACGTTTGAGTTCTCTGTGGATTCTGGTATTAAACCTTTGTCAGAGACATAACCTGCAAATATCGTCTCCCATTCCTATATGAATTATTATTGTGATGATGATGCCACATTAAGAAATAATTCTGGGCTCCGGGCCTGTGCCTCAAGCTGCTAAGGTGCTAGCCACATACACCTGAGCTGGCGGATTTGAATCCAGCTGGGTCCCGCCAAACAACAATGACAGCTGCAACCAAAAAATACCCGGGCGTTGTGGCGGGTGCCTGTAGTCCCAGCTACTTGGGAGGCAGAGGCAGGAGAATCGCTTGAGCCCAGGACCTGGAGGTTGCTGTGAGCTGAGATGTCACTGACTCTACCCAGGGCAATGGCTTGAGGCTGTCTCAAAAAAAAGAAAGAAAAAG
This sequence comes from Otolemur garnettii, assembly GCF_000181295.1. Lineage (NCBI taxonomy): Eukaryota > Metazoa > Chordata > Mammalia > Primates > Galagidae > Otolemur > Otolemur garnettii. The sequence goes on from NW_003852456.1 coordinate 3,562,544, forward strand.
AAAGAAAGAAAGAAAGAAAGAAAGAAAGAAAGGAAGGAAGAAAGAAAGAAAGAAGTAATTCTGGCTTTTGGGACTGGCCAGCAAGGTGAAACAACGTGAGCTCGCAGGTTGCCTGTGAACACAGGACCCAGGTACCTCCATACCTGCTGGGGAGAACACGTTAACACAAGGTTATTGGGAGAGTAACTAGCTAAGAGGCAGCGGGGCCTTTTAATTTTCATTTTTTTTTTGAAGATTGCTCTTGCTCAGGCTGGTCTGAACTCCTGAGCTCAAGCAATCCACCCACTCAGCCTCCCAGAGTGCTGGGATTATAGGTGTGAGTCACTATGCCCAGCCCAAGGATCTTTTTAAAAGTGTATTTCTGGAGTGGCACCTGTGGCTCAAAGGAGTAGGGCACCAGCCCCATATGCCAGAGGTGGTGGGTTCAAACCCAGCCCCGGCAAAAAACTGCAAGAAAAAAAAAAGTGCATTTTCTTTTAACTAAAATGCTCTGTATTTCCCCCATAAAAATACTCATCACACTTTATTTTAACTCCTTGTTTAGTACCTTAATTTTCTGCCAACCTAAAAACTCTGAAGGGGAGACCATGTTCATTTTGGGGATCATTGCTCCATCTTCAGTGTTAATTAGAGCTTTGTGTTAGAAGACTCAACAGGTAGGGCGCCGGCCACATACACCGAGGCTGGTGGGTTCAAGCCCAGCCTGGGCCTGCTAAACAACAATGACAACAGCAACAACAACAAAATGGTTGGGCGTTGTGGTGGGTGCCTGTAGTCCCAGCTACTTAGGAGGCTGAGGCAAGAGAATCGCTTAAGCGC
>NW_003852456.1:3563459-3568575 GCF_000181295.1 Otolemur garnettii
AACTCAATAACTAAGAAAATGACACGAAGTTTATGTTAACCAGTTTGATGAGAGTATTTCAAAATGTATATGAAAACAGCACACTGTACCCCATGATTGCATTAATGTACACAGTTATGCTATAAGAAATTAAAAAAAAAAAAAGAAGAGGAAGACACTCAGCACAGGTGCTTAAGGATTATTGAATATATCTCACTTCAGGGATTTATCCCCAGGAAACAAGTGGCCAAGTATGCAAAAAGGTCAGTAAAAGCCCATTTATCTCTTGATATCTCTTGATATCTCTTGATATCTCTCTTCTAAAATGTCTAAAAATGAGAGATTAAATAAATGAATTATAGGAATCTATAAAATAGAATACTATGCAACCACTTAAAATGATATTCCATATTTAGTGACATGGAAAGATAGTCACAATCTAGAGTTACAGCAAACTAAAGCCAATCGCACAGCTACACACAACCTACCACTGAATTTTCATAAAGTAAGAAAGCTGTGTGGTAGAAAATAAGGTATTTTTATTTCCCTCTTTAGGGTTCTATATTATCTGTATTTTTAAAAAAACCAACAAACACATATCTCTTAAAAGTATTCCTTTTATAATATGAAAATCCAATAAAACCATTTCCATTTTGAAATAAATATTGTTATTGTTTGTGCCCATCTGGCCATTCTTTAGAGTCAAGGCAATTATGTGTTGTACTTGTGAAAGGTGGAAAAATGGCTTCAATTAGAGAATGCAAGAAACTAGGGCCCCATTAACTGAAGGAATTAAAAAGAAGGAACTGTGGCTACTACACCCTCTCTCCATTGTCTCAAGCAGAAAAACTAAAAAGGCATTTGTGTCACTCTGTTTTGTGCTGCTAGAACTAAATACCCAAGACTGAGTGATATATAAACAACAGAAATTTCTTCCAGTTCTGAAGGCTGGGAAGTCCAAGATCAAGGTGTGTGTCTGGTGGGTACCACTCTCCACTTCAAGACAGCACCTCGATGCTGCATCCTCCAGAGGGGAGGGATGCTGTATCCTCGAGTGGCAGCAGGCAGAGGGACCACAGGGATGAACTCCCACACCAAGCCCTCCACCAGATCCCATACCGAGGGGAGCACCCTCAAGACTCACTCACCTCCTAAAGCACTAGTGAATGAAGTTTCAGCATGAATTTTGGAGGGGACAAAAACATTGAAATTGTAGCAACATTTTAAAATAGGGCTGGAAAACAACAGAGCTCTATGAGTGTGTTTGGGCTGCCATGACAAAATACCACAGATTGTGTGGCTTATACAAGTTTATTCTGTCCCAGTTGTGGAGGGTGGGAGTCTGAGATCAAGCTGTGTCAGCGTTGGTTTCTGGTGAGGCGTCTTCCTGGGCTTGCAGACAGCTTCCTTCTGGCTGTGGCTCACGTGGCCTTTCCCCTGTGATTGCAGAGAGAAGTCTCTGGTGTCGCCTCTTCTGATAAGGCCACCAGTGGGCGTGGATTAGGGACCAATCCTTAAGACCTCACTTAATCTTAATTGCCTCTTTACCTGCCCTGTGTTCAAATACAGGAACACTGGGAGAGAGGGTTCCAACTTGAATTTTGGAGGGACCCAATTCAGTCCATAACAGGGGCCAGAAGTGTTGATTTGGTGCCCAGTGAAAACTCAGAACAGAAAATATAGAAATGATGAATTAACAAATATTTCTATTTTTTGAGACATTATGTTGCCCTCGGTAGAGTACGTGGCATCACAGCTCACAGCAACCTCAAACTCCTGGGCTTAAGCAAATCTCTTGCATCAGCCTCTTGAGTAGCGGCGATTACAGGCACCTGCCACAAAACCCAGCTATTTGGGTTGCAGTTGTCATTGTTGTTTCGCAGGCCTGGGCAGGGCTCAAACCCACCAGCCCTGGTGTATGTGGCTGGCGCCCTACTCACTGAGCTATGGGAACCGAGCTGAATCACAAATATTTCTTCTTTCTTTCTCTCTTTTGTTGTGATACCCACATCTTTATGCATATTTGAAATCTAGTACTAGCTCCCTGGTTGCTGCTAAAATCCTCCAGCCTTTGTAATCACCAAAACTTAATTTCCAGACAAACTTGCTTGAGGCTCTGTACCATGCTGGAGATATAGAAAGTTCAGGGTGTCCCCAAGATTACTGGTGATGCCCCCAGATTGGGGGGGCAGAGGATACAGGTTCATATTTCTAAGCCATGTCTTGCTACAAACTCCTGCTTTTCCTAAAATTTGGTCTTCAGCCTCTGTGCCACCTACTTTGAATTCTGCTGTTTTTCCCCTGGAGTGTGAGAATTCTACAACTCCGTTTTTTAAATAGTAGCCTCCCCTTCACATTAAATGTACACAGACGTCAGATTTCCAAGGCAGCTGACTTTACTGACGTTTGCCATATGCTTTTGTATTTCTGTACACACACGCTCATATATGTACATACACAGTTCGTTTTTTAAATAGATCAAAATGTACACTTTTTTTTTTTTTTTGAGACAGAACCTTAAGCTATTGCCTGGGTAGAGTGCTGTGGCGTCACAGCTCACAGCAACCTCCAACTCCTGGTCTTAAGCAATTCTCTTGCCTTAGCCTCCTGAGTAGCTGGGACTACAAGCACCCGCCCCAACACCTGGCTATTTTTTGGCTGTAGTTGTCATTGTTGTTTGGCAGGCCCGGGCCGGATTCAAACCTGCCGGCTCTGCGGGTTGCTGCTTAGCTGCCTGAGCTAAAAAATGTAGACTTTTTTTTATACAATCAGTTCCTATTTCTGTTGTACAAGCTTTAGAGGTGGGGTAGCAAAACAGGAACATATGGAAAAGGTATTTTGGGGTCTAGCACAGACATTCCGTAAGAAATTTCAAAGCATCTATGTCTCAGGGTATATTTGCAGAATAAGGTCTAATTTAGAACCATGGAAACCAAGAGTTTGTATTTTGATGGTGGTGTGGCTGCCCAAGGCCTTCAGAAGAGCCTGTTCAGGAGGCTTTGGCCATTCATTCTCTCCCTGGAAGCTTCCCACCTGCTGGGCTTTTCCTCCTTGCACTCCACTGGAGAAGGCACCCTTGGGCCTAGAAGAGAGATGACATCCTTTGAAATGGCACCCAAATGTTTGGCGATGATTTCTCCTCACTTTATTCCAAATTATGAATAATTTAGGGCTACATTTCAAGCCCTACTCTCTACTGCCTATTCAACAAATCTCTGCCTCGGCCCGCTCTGCAAACATTAAATAAAGCATCTGGCATTGAGTTTGTTCATTATTGTTCATGAAATGCTGCTGAAATTACTCAAGCACACGAGTTCACACAGATGGAGGCCCCTAAGTCCTGGGTCCTTTCAGGATGTGTGATGGATGAACTTATTGTGTGTATCCACATTCTAAAGGGACATTTATAACGACAGCGAAAAGGCTGGATAATGGCCCCATTTAGAAGAGCCATTTAGCACCATAATGTTTCCTCAAATAAATGTGCTGTCTCTTGCCCTGACTTGATGGCTCAGCCACAGCTTGTCCTGAATATTGCAAAGGGCCCACCCTTGTATCCACTCATATCCACTCGGATGAAGACATAGAATAGGCAAGCCCTTTCTGGAAATGATTGCACAAAATGAGAAAAGAAATGGAGGGGAAGGCTCCCGGTACAGGGGGTGTAGTGGCCCACATCTGTAATCCCAACTCTCTGGGAGGCTGAGGTGGGAGGATCCTTTGAGCTCAGGAGTTCGAGACCAGCCTGAGCAAGAGTGAGACCCCATCTCTACTAAAAATAGAAAAACTAGCCAGGCATGGTGGTGGGCACCTGTAGTCATAGCTACTCTGGAAGCTGAAATAGGAGGATGGCTTGAACCCAGGAGTTTGAGGTTGCTGTGAGCTATGATGGTGCACAGCACTCTAGCCTGGGTGACAAAGTGAGACTCTGTTAAACAAAACAAAACAAAACAAAAGCAATTGGAGTGGAAACCTTGTAAGCAAGTGTTTAATATCTAGCCAGTTGCCTATACAAAATCACAACTGTTGTGTCAGGAGAAGTTGGCCACAATTCAAGGCCTGGGTGAGTGTTACTACAAACATTTTTGAGGTGCAAAAGAAAAAAACTCGAGTTTTCATTCAGATATGTGATAAAGACAAGGGGGACAGTTGAATGCTGGTTGGTTCATCTTTTAGGGGGCCAGGTTACTTAAAATGCTTCTGGGTCTTTGCTTGTAGGATAAAGTTGAAATTCCTCCGCATGGCAGAAAGACACTTGTTGCATCCTCTCTGACCCCCACAGGGGTCTTCCACCGTCTGTTCTAACCTTGCAAAACACTGGCAAATGTCTCTTGATCTCTAGAGGTTTTGTTTTTGAGACAGAATCTCACTATGTCATCCTAGTTCAGTGGTTCTCAACCTTCTTAATGCCAGGACCCTTTAATAGAGTCCTCATGTTGTGGTGACCCCCAACCATAAAATTATTTTTGTTGCTACTTCATAACAGTAATTTTGCTACTGTTATGAATTGTAATGTAAATATCTGATGTGCAGGATGGTCTTAAGCGACCCCTGTGAAAGGGGGGTCATGACCATAGGTTAAGAACCACTGGCCTAGGTAGAATGCCATGGTGTAACAGCTCACTGCAATCTCAAACTCTTGGGCTTGAGTGATTCTCTTGCCTTGGCCTCCCAAGTAGCTAGGACCACAGGGGCCTGCCACAATGCCTGGCTATTCTTTTTTGTTGTTGCGGTTGTCATTGTTGATTAGCAGGCCCAGGCCAGGCTCGAAACCGCCAGCTTCGGTGCATGTGGCCAGCGCCCTACTCACTAAGCTACGGGTGTCGAGCCGAACTCTAGAGTTTTCTCTCCTCTCCTATCCCCATCTTTGCTCACCTGATGAAATCTTATTTATCATTAGGAACTCAGTTTATGGGTCATTCTCTCTGCCGTCTTCCTTGAGTCTCTTCCACACCCCAGACCCACACCTTTCACCATTAACTAAGTTAAACTCTCACTGGATTGAAGATTTAAACTTAAGACATGAAACTATGAAAATACTAGAAGAAAGTGTAGGGAAAACACTTGAAGAAATAGGCCTGGGTGAACATTTTATGAGGAGGACACCCCGGGCAATTGAAGCAACATCAAAAATACA
>NW_003852456.1:3571071-3571816 GCF_000181295.1 Otolemur garnettii
AGTGAAACTCTGTCTCAAAATAAATAAATTAATTAAAACAAATAAAATAAAATAAAATAATAAAAAAATTAAAAATGAAAGAATATCCAAGAAAAAATATTTCCCTGATAATTCAGAATTAATTCAGCTAGGTACATTTGCTATTCTATTTAAGGTTATTTCTAATAATTAAGGCCATTTGGACTAGTGATCTGAGGTTAGGGAAAGACATATGTCTCTAGTCAAGCCATTGGTGATTTCTCATTTATATGGTGACTCTCCCCTACCCCCACTCCACCCCATCCAGGGCACCCCCTTGATGCTGCTGGAAACACGAGGTATATCATAATTTAGATATAATTGCTTTTTAAATAGGAGAGAATGATTCTGAGATTGCAGAATAGTTCACCGAGTTAGTTGTCTGTAATTCACCACTGAGGCCTCCTAATGAGATTACATCCAAGAATTACACAGCTGCCTGTTTATTATCTTTCCTCGGTGTGCTGAGATGAATGGTGATGACCAACCTGAACGCCAGTTATTTTAGCACAATGAGGTCTGCTCTCTGAGAGAGCTCACGGCGGAGACCCAGAAAATATAACTCACTCAAGATGCGTTCAGTGTCATGGAGTCAATCACAAACTCTGTAGTTAAATGACCCTCCCAAGCACATGGATGGCAGCTCCTTGACACAATGCGTTCTCTATCTGAAGGATTTGCTGTGTTAATCTCAGACAATAATGGCCATTCACTTACTCTGGCCAGC
>NW_003852456.1:3572904-3575874 GCF_000181295.1 Otolemur garnettii
CCACCTTAGGTGTATGTGGCTGGCGCCCTAGCCTCTTGAGCCACAGGCGCTGAGCCCAGAGTGGAGTTTCTTTCTCTCTCTCTCTCCCTCTTTTTTTTTCTTAAGACGGATTCTCATTCTGTTACCTGGGTAGAGTGCTGTGGAATCATAGCTCATAGCAACCTCAAATTCCTGGGCTCAAGTGATCCTCCTGCCTCAGCCTCCCGAGTAGCTGGGACTATAGGTGCCCACCACCACACCCGGCTAGTTTTTCTATTTTTAGTAGAGACAGGGTCTTGCTCTTGTTTGGGCTGGTCTTGAACTCCTGAGCTCAGGGAATCCTCCTGCCTCAGCCTCCTGGAGTGCTGGGATTACAGGTCTGAGCCAGGGTGTGGGCCTAGAAAAGAGATTTCTTTCTCCTCTTGTTCATGATGAACAGCTTTACGTATAGCAGCCAAACCTGGGACCAGCAGATCTTTGGGTGGACTTGTTTATTTATCCAATGAGATTGATTAGAGCTGACTCTAGGAAATATGGGGAGGGCAGGCAGAGCCTGGGTGGCGTCTGCTTACAGTACCCGGCTAGGAGGCACCAAAAAAAATGATGGTCGGGTGCTTGTGTCCCCTCTCCTCTGACTGCTCCATTTGCCCCCTAGAGCCAGGTTGTGGGATTTCACAGTGGTCCCAAGGACTGGTGTGGCAGGTGGGAAGTTTTGAGAGAGAAGTAGAAGACTTCCTCCAAGTCACCTTGTTGGCAAAGAGCTTCGTTAGAGTTCAGGTTTTCTGTTTGTTTGTTTGTTTGTTTTTTTGAGATAGAGTCTCACTCTGTCCCCTGGATAGAGTGCCTTATGTCATAATTCATAGCAACCTCAAACTCTTGGACTTGAGCAATCCTCTTGCCTCAGCGTTCCGAGTAGCTGGGATTACAGGCCCCATCACCACCTCAGCTAGTATTTCTATTTTTAGTAGAGATGGGGGTCTGGCTCTTGCTCAGGCTGGCCTCCATCTCCTGAGCTCGAGCAATCCACTTGCCTCAGCCCTCCAGAGTGCTGGGATTACAGGTGTGAGTCACTGTGCCTTCTGGGGCCTTCTGATTCTGAGTAGGAGGATTTTCACACTGCACCACCCTTCCTTGTCCCCAAGAAAAGGAGATATTCAGCCCAACTCTGTCCCCAGAAGCCACTCTCCTGGTTCTGGGCACTTCCAAGTCCTTTGAGAGGCTGTGGGGGAATCACCTGGCAGAGTTGCCAGTGTCCCAGGGGAACATGGGCTTGGAGACCAAAATTATTATATCCTCCAAGAAGATACCTGGATGGCCACAGGCACATTGAAAAGACACTCAAATCATTCATTACCAGGGAAATGCAAGTCAAACCCAGTCTGAGATCCCACCTTACACCAACTAGGAAGGCTAGAATAAAAAGGACAGATGATAAGAAGTGCTGATAAGGATGTGGAGGAATAAGAACCCTCATACGCCACTAGTGGGGATGCGAAATGGTATAGTTTGGGGAAAAAGTTCAGTGGTTCCTCAAAAGGAACTTGGAATTCTCATGTGGCCCAGAATTCCACGCTGATGTGTCCACCCGAGAGGAATGAAAACATATCCACACAAAAACTTGTGCAAGAATGTTCATAGTAGCACTATTCATAACAGCCCCAAGGTAGAAACAACCCAAATGTTCATCCTGCTGAGTGGATTAATGAAATGTGGGCTAGACACATAACACAATATTATTTGGACATAAAAATGATGAACCTTGAAAACATGCTAAGTGAAAGAATCCAGACACAAATGACCCCATATTACGTGATTTCAATGATATGAAATGTCTAGAATAGGCAAATTTATAGAGACAGAAAGTAGGCCAGTAGATGCCTAGATCTGGGGTAACAGAAGGATTAGGGAGTGATGAATAAAGGGGGTGGGGTTTCTTTTTGGGGTGATGAAGATATTTCAAAATTGAGTGTGACAACAGTTGTGGAGTTGTCCACTGTGCATGGATGAACTGTACGGTGTGTGAAATCTAGTTCAATAACGCTGTTACCAAGTCAATGCTCTTTAGACTGGCATCTAGTAACAGTGCAATGGAGAAAAGAGAATGGGTGTGGCTGTTTCCTGAAGACCCAGTTTGCAGGACTGTTGCTCACAAGGCTCCTGGTTGTTAGACCCTGAGTGTCCCAGACATCTCGCCGTTCGTTCACTTTCTCATGCGTAGCTCCTCTGCGTTCTGGCTCAGCACATGCCAGCTCAGCCACACTGACGTCTAGGGGAGAGGAAGGCATCTCACATCCTCGATCAAATGGAAAATTTTCCTTTTTTCCTTTTTTTCAAGACAAAGTCACACTTTCTCACCCTGGGTAGAGTGTCGTGGTGTCATAGTTTACAGCAGCCTTAAACTCTTGGGCTCAAGTAATCCTCTTCCCTCAGCCTCCCTAGTAGCTGGGACTACTGGCACCCACTACAATGCCCAGCTATTTTTTAGAGACAGGGTCTCACTCTTTCTCAGGCTGGTCTCCAACCCGTGAGCTCAGGCAATCAACCCACCTCAGCTTCCCAGAGTGCTAAGATTGCAGGTGTGAGCCACTGCGCCTGGCCCCAAATGAAAAATTTTCTGCTTCTGCCTTGTCAGTTCCTGCCAAGCACTGTGAAGCAGAAGTGACCAGTAGGCCGGCCGGCCTGCAGTGCTGGAGGAAAGGGAAACATGCAGGGGACATGAGAAAGTATGTCCTAGCACAGTTCAGCTCTGGCCACGTCCATAGGCCTCCCACGGTCTGGTTATCGTCCTCATAAAGGGACAAACACCTACCTATTCTTTAAAACTGTGCTTTGGGCCAGGTGCATTGTCTCATAACTTGTAAACACAGCACTCCAGGAAGGCCTAAGCTGGTGGATCCCTTGAGCTCAGAAGTTGGAGACCAGCCTGAGGAAGAGTGAGACTCCATCTTTACTAAAAATAGAAAAACTTGGCTTGGCGCCTATAGCTCAACC
>NW_003852456.1:3576325-3588604 GCF_000181295.1 Otolemur garnettii
AAAAACCCTCCCCAAACCTGTGCTTTGTAAATGATAAACTTGAGCAACTACACAAAGAAGGGACCCAGCGAACATTTGTATTAAAGCGACCTCCCCTTAGGCAGTCCCATAGTGTTTGTAGAATACTCCGTACCTTACAAAACAGAGCCACACTCAGCATGCTGCATTTACAGTCTATGGTCGCTTAAATATCTCTATCTGTTGAAATGGTCCGTGTACTTGTTGTTTATAATGGCCACAAAATATTTCATGTCAGTGTGTAATTTATTTAGCCATTTCCCCTGTTATTGGGTGTTGGGTTTGTTTCCAGTTTTGTACCACGTTAAATTGCAGCTGCTTTGAAATCAACATATATACACAAAATACATAAAAGGGGTCGTTTTTGTGCGTATTTTTTTCCTCAACATAAAGACATTAATGTAACCCCCATGCTGACTGAAGCCACCCTGAATGTCTCCTCTGGGTCATTACTCACAACCGTGAAGGTAACTGCCTGCATAGTGTCTGTCACGTAGTATTATATTAGCTGGTCTTGAACATAATAAAAATAAAATCAGATAGTTGTATTTCTTTGGTCCTGGGTTTTTAAATTAAATATCTTGTTAGAATTAACCAAGTTTTTGTATCTAAAAGCAGTTTATTACTTTTTCATTGAGTATAGTATTCTATTTAATCAGTAAACCACAATTTTGCTGATAAAAATAAATAAATTCCAGTTACTATGTACATATTTGCACATATTCATTTTTTTCTTTGAGTTTATTTCCTTGTAGTGTATTCCCAAAAGTGGCATGACAGGATTACACAGTTCTGTAGCTTTGGTTACATACACACTATCTGATTTTTTTTTCCATTTTAGCAATTTCTTCTTAATTTTTGCTTTTTCTTTTTTATTTCCTTGTTTATTTTTCTTTTTATTTCCTTGCTTTGTTGTTGTTGTTGAGACAGAGTCCCACCCTATGTCCTGAGCAGGGTGAAACGGCATCATAGCTCACTGCAACCTCAGACTCAGGCTGTGGGCATCCTGCTGCCTCAGCCTCCCCAAACTGCTGGGATTACAGGTGCTTGCTTCAGCGCTGCCTGGTTGAATTTTTCATTTTTTTATGAGTCTGGGTTTCACTCTTGCTTAGGCAAGTCTCGAACTCGTGAGTTTAAGCAATTCTGCCTTCTCAGCTTCCCACAGTGCTAGGATTACAGGTGGGAGCCACTGTGCCCAGCCATTTTAGCAGGGGGTTTTTTGTTTGTTTTTTTGAGACAGAGTCTCACTATGTTACCGTTGTAGAGTGCTGTGGCATCACAGCTCACAGAAACCTCAAACTCTTGGGGCTTAAGCTTTCTTGCCTCAGCTTCCTGAGTAGCGGGGACTACAGGCACCCTCCACAATGCCCAGATTTTTTTTTTTTTGTTCTTGTTGTTGTAGTTGTCATTGTTGTTTAGCAGGCCCGGCTGGGTTCAAACCCACTAGCCCTGGTGTATGTGGCTGGTGGCCTACGGGTGCTGAGCCAGTTTAACAGTTTTTAATGAAATCTGTACATAAGATTATTTCATTCCTGCATCTTCTCCGTATTTTCTTCCTTATACTTGCCCGTTTCCTTTCCTACTTGGTGAGGTTTGGCTTTCTGTTCAAGGATCTTTTGGGTGTTCTCTGGACAGTTTAAGCCTAGTAATAACCACCTTGCGGGCGAATGCCCACGTGAACAGCTGTGCCATTAGCCTTTCCCGCTGCACCTGCTCAGTGTAGATAGCGTATGGATGTAGTAATCCAAAGCCTGGATTACTTTGCCAATCCACTGCCCTTTAAGTGCCTCCAGACAACCTAAACCTCACCATCCTCTCAATGGGCATCAATTGAACACTGTTCTTCTGTCTCACCTCTTTAGAAAGAGGGGAGGACACAACCGTCCCAGGAATGTGGGGAGGTGCTTTGAAATGTCTTCTGCGGTTCTTGCTTGGGTTAGAAGTCACAAAGGGATTGAACTTCAGTTTGGCTGCTGCCTCTTCAGGGATGGCCGCAAAATGGCTGATTTTTCTTAAGACAGAAAGAGAAGAATCACTGAAAAGAACCACCCACAGTGTACAAATATGATTATTTCCTTAAAGTCCTGCCAGTATTATGCTTTATTTAAAAAAAAAAAATTGTGCTAGCTCAATAGATGGGAGATTGTTTTAAGTGACATTTCTGTCATGGCAGGGGGTTTGAAATAAGGCCAAGTTGGCACTGGCCCAGGTGTCCACAGGTCTGTGCAGGGATCCCAGCAGAAAGAATGCAGCAGACCACACCCGGGGGGAAAGGAGAAGTCAGCTAACAGGCAGCCCAGCCAGGGTCCAGCTGGCCTTCCCTGTTGCCGTGAGCATGACGTCTAAGGCACAACACATAAGGCAGATAGTGGACGCTCTGTGCATGCGGACTCTGAGATTCTTCATGTTAGCCTGGATCAGGACAGTGAGATCCATCTCCCCCACCTTCCTAGAAGGATTTGGGGTTAGAGTTCCCAGCGGGGTTTTTATGGAAGAGGCTGTTACAATGGAGTCCCTTTGGCTATGGGGGGTACTCCAGGAACTACATAGGGACTGTGAGCTTGGCTCTGTCTCTGCCTCTCCCCACTTTTTTTTTTTTTTTTGAGACAGAGCCTCAAGCTGTCCCCCTGGGTAGAGTGCCATGGCATTGCAGCTCACAGCAACCTCCAACTCCTGGGCTCAAGCGAGTTTCCTGCCTCCGCCTCCCAAGTAGCTGGGACCACAGGCCGGTTGAGCTATAGGCGCCGAGCCCCTCTTCCCACTTTCAAAGAGAAAAGTCCACGCAGTCCTCATGCCTCAGCCCATAAGCATCTTCCCAAGCAAACAATCTACCTGTGGACATCCCCCAGGAGGCCTGTGCAGAAGGAGTTTTTACCAACCCAGAGGGTTACCAGTTAGGTGGCCCCAAACAGGAGGCTGCTTACTTTTGGAATATATTTCTGCCTGTGGGGGCTCCTAGGGTCCAGCTAAGCTAGCCCAGCAGGAGAGTCTCAGACTGAATAGGGGATTTCCCACCCTGAGCCTCTGGCCCTGCAGCTTCCTTGGCCCAGAACCCTCCCCCCCATTCCTGCCGCTAAAACCTGAAATTTAAGTATCATCATTCCTGCCCTGCCATCCCAGATTGGGAGCAGCTGCTGGGCTCTCTCAGCACCTACCCTTTCCTTGGTCTTAACACTTGTCAAACTGGAGCATGGGGGAACCCCGGGAGACCCATCTCAGAATCCCCAGCTCAGGGCCTGGTGCCACTCAATCTGGTGAAAGAATGGAGGAGCGTGCTTTTGAGGATGAGAGTAAGTGACTTAACCCTGGTACAGGCAGTGGCCCTCAGGCTCATGGTTGGCTGAAGTTCAGGGCAGAACCAGGTAACTGTGAGCTGTCTCAGACACTAGCGCTCTCAGTGCGCGCGCTCTTTCTCTCTCTCTAAACCACGTGGGGGGGGGGACTGAGAGAGACTGACCCCCAAGTAGGGGGCCAAAGGAAGTGCTCCTGTTACCTCTCGGCTTTAGTAAAGTTAAGATAATTTCTTTTGAACGTATTTCAGGCTGTCCCTGTTTGTTCTACGAACTCCTTTTATGGAAAAGGGTAAAAGATAAAATATGGACAAAAATTATCAATCAAAACTTTGCTGTGAATAACTATTACATACCCATAATTATTTTAAAAAACATTTTAAAAAAACAACCTTTGTTATGAGGAAGCAAATTTCCTTTTCTTTTATGTTGGTCTAAAAAGACCGTATGAAATATCCATGTGCCACCGTCATCCGTGTTAGGACCCCGAGTTCTCTTATTATCATATTTTGTTCAATACAGCTCACAGTAACAAGCTCTTAGCCAAATTTAGTGGAGTGGGTGAGGTTACAAGTTAATAAGGAAAATAGGATCAAAGGATTTTATTTTCTTTCTATCACAGGTGGTAGCCACTTAAAATTATAGAGTTTTTTCAGTATGTCACAAAATTAAAGACAACAGCAACTACTATTTCTCAGGCTATGAGGTATCCTATTTACTTTAATTATAATTTTCTAAAATACAAAGTTCTTCATACTGGGAGTCATAGATGCCTGGACATCTGCAAGATTTTAATTTTGTATTTTCATTTTAGTATTTTTTTTAAGTAGCAATTACAAGGAGAAAACTTTCTGTTTGAATCTTCATAAAGAGATTAAGGTTTTTCTTTTTTTTTGAGACAGAGTCTCACTTTGTCACCCTGGGTAGAGTGCTCTGGTGTCACAGCTCACAGCAACTTCAAACTCTTGGGCTTAAGTGATTCTCCTGCCTCAGCCTCCCAGGTAGCTGGGACTACAGGTGCCCACAACAACAGCTGGCTATTTTTTTTTTTTTTTGTAGTTGTCATTGTTGTTTTGGCAGGCCTGGCTGGGTTTGATCCCGCCAGCCCCAGTGTATGTGGCCAGTGCCCTAACCACTGAGCTACAGGTGGCAAGCCAAAGACTAAGTTTTTTAAATCAATGCTTTCTGAAACTGGGGTTCACAAGTAAGTCTGAAAAGGCAAAAACAAACAAACAAAACAAAACAAAAAAACCAACTGTAAATTTGGTTTCTCTGTAAATTCTTCCAATTTAAGAAATACTACTTTAATACATATCCTCAAAGTCCATTCTTTTCTGCTTTTTTTGAGCTACAAATTAATGACACATTAACACTATCTCTCAGATTTTGCAATATCTACTTGGTATTAAATTCAGTCCCTGATTTTTAAAGATATAGTTATATTTTTATATATTTTTTCTTTTTCTTTGAGACAGTCTCACTCCGTAGCCCAAGCTAAAGTGTTATGGCTGCAGCCTAGATCACAGCAACTTCAAACTCCTGGAATCAAGTGATCCTCTTGCCTTAGCCTCCCAAGTAGCTGGAACTACAGGAGCCCACCCTGACACCTGGCTAGTTTTTCTAGTTTTAGCAGAGAAGGAGTCTCTCTCTTGCTCAGGCTGGTCTCACCCTCCTGAGTCGAAGGAATCCTCCTGCCTCCCAGAATGCAGAGATTACAGGTGTGAGCTACACTGTGCTCACCCCTATTTTCATTTCTTAAAGCGCTTTTGTTTTTCCATTCCAGGTCTTAAAATTTGCCAGGAAATTTTCTCCTTTGTTATTATGAAAGCCTCACCGTAGGAGTCAGATGAATTCCACAAGTGAGATAAAATCTGTTTATCTTTTCCTTATTATAAGGATTATGGAAGGGTTTGGAAGCTGCCCATTGCCTTCTTTATAAAAGTAAATTTAGGATTATGCAAGGGGTCAGTCTGGCTGACCAACAGCATAACCACACAGAAGACAATGACATGAAGCGGAAGGTTTATTCACAGTGTGGCAGAGTTCGAGCTGGATCTTTAATAAGGAAGCATCCAGGGCTAAGACAAAGAATTCCAAACTAGAACCATTCTTTGTTGGCAAGAGTAAACCACTTCAGTTAGTTTTATTCAAATCCTGCCAACTTAGGGGCTAAGCTCCAATGCTCCTTCCTCCACGATGCCACGACGTCTTCCCCGCTTGGCCCATCTCCATAGCTGGCTCTCCCTCCACTCTCAGGTGCCCCCTTTAGTCTGTGCCTGGCCTGTGGCACTCTCACCTTCACCTCCTGTGTTAGTTATTAGGAGGATGTCTTTTATTTTCCTATAAGACTGTGTATCTTCTCGTAAGGGGGTATCATCTCCAACTGCCCGTAACATTCACACCACACATTCTATACTGTATGTATTCCATTAACGACAAGTAAATTCTTAAATGTGAAATGTTACGTGTGGGTTACGCCTGGAACTCAAGGAGCCTGTATCTGTCTATCTTTGTGGGAAGCAGAGATTCTACCACAATGCCTTCCACCTGGGCCATGCAACAGACGTGGGCGGAGGGGCTTGTCACACTCTGGAGTCCACAGCCAATTTTGTCATCTCTCTAACCCTCACCCTCAAGTCCCTGTGAGGGGAAACTTGGCAACAAACCCTAACTCTGGCCGCAGCCTCCTGGCCGCAGCCCTGGGTTGGGTAGCTGGACCCGTGGCCACAGGAACCACGGTCAGTTAGCAGGTATCCGATTCTCTTAATCCAAAGGCAGGGAGACAGTAACACAGAACTGCCCTGGGGGCCCAGAGTCAGAGGAGAGAGCCCCTCACCTGCATCTGAGGAGAACGCGGGTTATGTGGGAGCCACGCTGAGCCCAGCCTGCCCACCAAGCCCTTTCTGGCAGCACGAACCTCCATTTTAGAAGAATCCAGTTGTCTGAACTCTGGACAGGGACATCTGTTTCAGCCAGTGTGCAATCACAGATAACCTATCTGTAGTTTCACATCTGCCACTGAAGACGGGTTCGAAAAACAAAATACAAACTAAAAATAGGAACTGTCACTTAATGAGCACCTAGTGTGTGCTGGGAGCCTCCCATACCCTGGGCCTCACCTTCTCAGGTACCTCCTGAATGCTGGTGCCTGGTTGTTATTATCCTATTCTAAAGTCTCAGAGGGGCGAAGGTGCTCAAGGCCACACAAGTATAAGAAGCAGAGTCAGAATTTCAATTAGAGTCTTTATGATGTTCAAAGCCATGCTCTGCCATTTCTCTTAAATAAACCTGTGACTTATGGACAAACTTCATCCTCTTGATTGACGGAGGGGAAATCCATGTGATAACTCTGAATTCAGACCATTTTTGTGCATTTAGGTGGGGATTTTCAAAGGCTTTTTATAGTTACGAGGGGACACAGTGTCCTTTTGAGTGCAGCTTTGTCCTGTGGGCTTCAGGATTGTGGTTGTTGCCAGCTCCTCCCCCCCCCTCAACAGCTGGGAAATCTGCTGCTTTTAGGAGCAACCCCTGCACTGAGAGCAGGCCTTACAGGTAACAAGGAATGACAAAAATGTCATTGCAACCCCATGATTTCCTTTGCAGGGGACAAGAGAAACCTCCTCAGACCCTTATTGGACTATCTTCTGGAAACCTGAACAGGACAACTTGTTGAGAAAACAAAAAGCCTTTGTATTTGGGGACACACTGGGCCAGCAGCAGGTGCCCCAGGGGAGCCCCCTCCACGGACCCTATCCCCATCCCCAACTCAGCCCTGAGTGTCCTTGAGTTGGAATGTCACATCCTGCAGGGCACTGACATCTCCAGGACACTGCTACTTAGATGGGTCCCCAGGAAGGCTTAACTGTTCTGGAAAGGTCTGTAAACATGTGATTTGAGCTCCTTGTGGTCCGGAGGGGGGGGTGTCAGATGTGACTGAAGCAGGGCTTTCCCTATACCAGCTCACGAGGTCAGGCCAAGAGGGGCTGCCCTCCTCTGCCTCCAGGGCCTTGGTGGTGAGGATTTCCTGTCTCTCTCTGGTAGTGACTCTGCCAGGCTGGGGTCTTGGTGCCCAGAAACCCGGGACAGCAATGTTTATAGGTATTCATTTGATTTATTTCCCACAGATGCTTTTCTGCAGGCATTGAATATGTATTTCCAGCCAAAATATTAGATCCTAAGCTCCTTGAGGGTAGGGATCACGGCTGCTCGCTGCGGGCCTAGGGCCTCAGTAAACACTGTTGCACAGGTGATTGCTAACACTTCAGGCTTTCTGTAGTTGCCTGCAGTTCAAAGATAAAGAACTGGACTGAGATGACCAGCCTTGCGTGAGTCACGTAACGTGGTGCCGTGGATACAGCCGCTGGTGCAAACCCAACAGGGGCAAAGATCAATGTCAAATTTTACCTTTCGTTCCCAGACAGGCTTCATTTCTCAACTCCTGGAAGGAGCTGGAGTGTTCCCAGAGTCCTTAGGCTGATGTTTCCTTTAGTCATTCTGGACAGTAGGCCCAGGGCCTACCCTGTTAATGAAGGCCAGGTGCCCGCGGTGACTCCTGGATTGGTCCCGCCTGGCCGTGTCTGCACCTGCCACTCCAACCAGGTCATGAACTCCCCTCTCACTTCTCCTTCCCCTAGCTCCCAGCACCATTTGTAGGACCAGTGGGGGCTTGACTACTTTTTGCAGAGAATTTACTCTCTTGGAGAAAAGGACAGACATTTTGACAGCCAGGGCACCAGGCAGGGAGTGGATTTCTGCCCCAAAGTCAGCAGCGTGACTCAGCAGAGAGGGCCCTGGAATCTGGGTCCAGAGGCCAGTCCGCATGTTGACCTGCAGCCAGGTGCCTTGGTTCCTCAGGCCTCAGCTCACTGGTAGTGCAAGTGCTGTGGTTTCCAGATGTCGGTTATCTCTGGGATTCCACACTTCCCCAGACACCCCTTCAAGGGGAGCCACCAAGGCCCTCACTGATTGGCAATGATTTTCCCATTTGTTAACTGGAAATTAACTTAGCCAGGAGTGGTGGGAGCCTAGATTAATATTTAGAAAGGATTTACAAATTTAATCCTGAGATAGAGAGCTTTTCATTTCTATTTGCATAGTGGGTGGAGGCTGGTCCCTGGTTAGGACCATTTCTATAAACTCCTTTGCAGTTTCTCCCTTCATGGCCACAAAGCCATCATGCGCCTCCCTCAGCTATAGGATACATTCAAGTTGACTCTGACCCGGGGAGGTGGCACTGTGCCGAGTGTCCACAGTTTGCAAGTAAAGCTTCAGGACAAAATGGAGAGGGCTCTTTACAGTGGTGGAGGATTGCTTTTTATAGCCTCACAGATTAAGGCCTGGACTTTGGTGTGAGACAGGCATGGGCTTAATTCTTTGCTCAATTGTTTGGCATGTTAATTGGCTTATTTAAGGCTCAGATTCCTTATCTTTTAAATGGAGGTAATAATCGGTCTATACCACAGAGTTCTTGTGAGAATAAGTTAACATAGATAAGGTCTTAACAAGTGCCTGGCAAGCAGTAAGTACTCAATAGACACTAGCCATTACTATTACACTTTTGCCATGGCTTGTCTGAAGTTCCTATGTTGGACACTCAATGCCACAGTGTTGGGAGGTGGAGCCCAGTTAAGAGGTAAAGAGGCTGTGAGGACTCTGTTCTCATGAATGGGGTGTCAGATATCACAAGTATGCATGGGCCTTTTTTTGCTAGTGTTTGTGTACTTACCATATGGCTCAAGATAACTCTTCTCCTTCCAGTGGATAGCAGAGAAGAAAAGAGTTTGGACATCCCTGGTCATTAATATCATTATCATGCAAGTGAGTGAATTATCTTGAGAGTGGTTCAAGATTTATTTTGGCGGGCCGGGGCTGGACTCGAAACCACCAGCTCTGGTGTATGTAGCTGGTGCCCTGGCCGCTTCAGCTACAGGCACTGAGCCCCTCATTATTAACTTGAAATAAAAAAAGTTTTGTTTTGATAAAACTGAGTAAAATTCTCAAAAAGTGATTTGGCCCCTCTTGCTGTCATCCTCTGTGCTCTTCCACCTTCTGCCACGAGATGACGCAGCACGAAGGCTCTCACCAGAGGCCCCCACCAGACTCTTGGACTTCCAAGCCTCTAAAAGCATAAGCCAAATAAATTTCTATTCATTCTAAATTACCTAGTCCCAGGTATTGTATTAAAGCAGCACAAAACAGATAAAGACAACTTCATTCTGTCCCTCTGTCCCTTAGTTGCAGCATGACAGGAGACATCCTCTTTACAATCCAGAGCTGATGCCTTGTATTATTTCCTGAGCTTTAGTCCTTTGAGGGTTTGGAACAAAAACTCAGCTGGGGCCTCAGAAGACAGACTCATCAGATAACCAGGCTTTCAGTAACACTCCAGCCCCACCCCCGCATTCCTCCCTGCCAGCACCTGCACGCAGAGATCAAGTTAATATTGACTAGGGTTCCCCTACTTCCTCTCTGAAATGCCATTACCTGGAGTCACAGCAGAGTCGTTAACGCGGGGACAGTATGTCCTGGGCGTGTCCACCACATACCCACCTTCTGGACCCGGGGCTGGAAGGGTCCATATTCCTTCCCTCCTGATCTATACCCGAGAGGCTGTGCTGGGCTGGGCTGACCCTCTCCCACCACCTGCACCCAGCGGCTTCACACATCAGAGGCTCTCTGGGGAGTTACCTTCAGGAAACTCCTCCTGGGGCCTGACACATTTCTCTCAGGACATTCCAGAGGTAAAGCAAGAATTAGTGATGGGCCCTAATTCTTGCCCATTGGAGAAGAAAATAATAATAATAATATGATCATGAAAAGTCTTTAAGGAAAAATATGCAAACAAGTATAAACTAATATTTCTCTGAATTAGGGCTTTTTGTTCCCTCTCTCCTCAACTCTTCGGTAAAAACTTCAGGAGCACTCAGCTGACAGACTGGCTGGCAAGTATAAAACCGAATGAATCAATTCAAGTAACTGATAAAGGCTATGTATTTTATTAATTATTTTTTTGAGACAGTCTCATTCTGTCACCTTGGCTGGAGTGGTAGAGTCATTGCTCACAGCAACCTTAAACTCCTGAGCTCAAGCCATCTTCTTGCCTCAGCCTCCCTAGTAGCTGAGACTACAGGTGCCTGGCATCACACCCAGCTAGTTTTTCCTATTTTTTAGGAGAGATGGTGGGGGGGTCTCACTATTGCTCAGGCTGGTCTTGAACTCCTGAGCTCAAGCAATCCACCTGGGTCAGCCTCCCAGAGTGCTAGGATTACAGGTGTGAACCACTGTGCCCAGCCAGGCTATATGTTTTAAAACAGTATGCTGTATATATTTTAATCCCTGACATCCTAACTGTCTGCAGGCCAAGCTCGTGTTCCTTGGAAGATCAGGACATAAAGGCTTCACACAGACCACATTTATACTTCAGGCCAGTCACTTTGAGCGAAACAGTCAAGATCAAGCGGCAGGTGGTAAAGGAAGGGGATGACAAAACCCAGACATGCCTCACTCTGCCTTCCCCACAGCCCTGGGGCTGGGCATCGGTGGTAGGGTGGGCTCCGTGAAGGATTCTGGGGATCTCAGACCTAGCACCAGGTGGCACAGCCGAAGGGCCTGGTTCTCAAACACACAAACTTCAGTGTGTCCAAGAGTTACTAGGGGAGTCTCTCAACCTGCAGAACCTCGTCCCCTCCGCTCCCCTGAGAGATGCCAATGTGTAATGTCTGGGCCTGTCATGGTGCAGAGGAGCTGGGCCACACTGGGGCTGGGAAGCCCTGGGAACCTGGAGCATGTGGCCTCATGTCCCAGCCCAGGAGGCCCTGTCTGCTCTGAGGGGTCCCGCTCTGCACCTGTATGCTCTCAAGGTGTGCCCCCTAAACCAAAAACCCCAAACAAACAGGACAAAGCCTCGAGGGCCAGCCCCACCGCGGCTTGTGTTTGTCTTGGAACTGGCAAGAGACTTGGTGCCTGGTGCCACTCTGCCTACATGGCTGAAATGACCATGACCATGAGGACAGCTCAGTTCTGGACCAAAAAACACCTCCCAGGATGCCAAGACACCATGCTTTACCCCCTGTCCTTAAGGAGGCTGGAGAAGATGGCAGACTAAAATTAGGGATCTCCTGGGATGTTCCCTTTCTCCCCTAGACCCCCGGGCATCACCCTTGGTCCTTTTCATTTTAATCAGCCCGGTGAATCTATCTTTCAAAGGGATCTGAGGGAAACTTTTCTGCCAAGTCCCAGCCGAGTCCCTGTGACACTCAAGAACATGGGCTAGGCTCCTGTGTAGGTTGAAGTCTGAGAAAATAAAGATTATAGGGAAACAGTCTACCTTTCTTTACAAGGCCTTGTTTTGCATCCCAGAAATCTCAGATTCAGCTATTACAATGAACTCCTGTTGTAGAAAGAGCTGGCCTTTTATCACCACTTAAAATCTAATTAATCCATATTGAAGCACAAAGATTTCTGTTGTCTTTTAGGGTGAGGGGGTCATAGAGACCTCTTTGTTCATCCTTAGACTTATAACCATCAAGCATTGAGGATATAATTTTACCAAATTGGAAGGTAACAGATCAAATCCTTATCAGAGAGCCTAACTCATAGCTTTAACAGAGTCCTTCGTCCTTTACATGAAACATTATATTTGGGAAGAACAAAAACGCATTTCAGAGTGCCGAAAGAGTTAATACCAAAGCTTATATTCCAGGCAGCATAGAACCAAGGTCGTCACACTACTGTCAACCACAAAGGACAGCAGGTCCTAAAGGGGTGGAGGAGCCCTAAGATTTGTCCCAATGGCTTTACTCTTTACAATAGCGATGCAGTCTGTTGGACTTTTGTTATCCCTGCTGGGATGGGTCTTATCTATTATTACAACTTATCTGCCACACTGGAAGAACCTCAACCTGGAGCTAAATGAAATGGAGAACTGGACCATGGGACTCTGGCAAACCTGTGTCACCCAAGAGGAAGTGGG
>NW_003852456.1:3588927-3590803 GCF_000181295.1 Otolemur garnettii
TTTGCCGGATTTTGCCTTCTGCTAGGAGGATGTCTGCTCAGCTGTGCAGCCTGCTCTGGCCAAGCTCCTCTAGCTTCAGGCCACTATGTGGTGGCCGAGATGCAAATTCAGTGTCCATACCTGGAAAATGGAACTGCAGAGCCTAAACTGTGAGACTTTGACAGGGCCAGAGAGATAAATCCTGCATCCTCTTTGTTATGACTAAGAGGTCTCTGTTACACAACTAAATCTGTGCAGCTCACAATTTCTCAGTAACTTATTTTTCTCACTCAGTAACTTATTTTTCTATACTAGACCCACCTACCCTTACAGTTTGGAAAAGAAGGAGAGAAAATCTTATACCTAAAACTATTATGGTAAGCATTCCATAGGTATGAGTGAAAAAATTTCATCAATGGTTATTTAAATCAGTATGTGGTGGTGGCTGCCTAATAAGTCTTAAGCTTTAAGGTGTTAATTTCGTATTAGGAAGCTTTTTTTGGTCTGTTTTGTTTTTTATTGATAGTAGGAAATAATTAGTTTCTGTGTCCTAAAGAGAAAAATAACCTAACAATTTGAAATCGTCTAAGTGTTCTGTAAAACCACATGCTAAGCCAACCCCAAAGTGTTAGTTCCACAACAGTGACTTTGGTCTTCTTCAAACAGAAGTGGTTTGTGTTAAGGAAATTACGAGGCACCCTGTGTGACAGGATTTTTATGAGGTGAAGGTTTTCAGTACATTGTGATACTCTGAGATTTAAAATACTGGCCAATCTCTTGTCTCATCTCTTCCTCAAAGGCTTCATATTAAAGAAAGAAAGGAAAAACAATTTCAAAGGTATTTTTCTTGATCTCCAGATGCTGTCAGTTCATTTATCTGAACAATAAACTTTCCTTTATTCAATTAAAAATTACAAACATGGATATACACTTTAGTGGTGAACAAAAAGTGGTGTTGATTCTACCCTACAAAGTCCTGCTTTAACCTTCCTACTGCATAGAAAGCATATTTCAGCAGAGAAAAAATAAACCAAGTGCTTTATGACCACGAGTATGACAGAAAGGCAGGAAGTTAGTTCAGCATTGTCTCACGGGCAATGTGGTACGTGTGGCCTCACTGTGGAGATTTCTTTTTTTTAAGCAACAGGCCTGATTTAAGGTCTACAGAGATTTCTGATAAGATCAATTTATTTGGTTAAGAAATACTTTTCTGGAACCTATTTTAGAGAACGATAACACCCAGTACGACCACAGCATATGAACTGAAATGTGAGACTCTCACAGATGAAAATCTGCCAGGTGAAATTAGCAAGGCTGTAAAAGCTGGACGAGCTGAACCCAAACCGTCAATTAAATATTTTGCTTTTTAGATGTCTTTGATTTGTCAGAAAGGTGGGGAACGGCATGAAAGCCATTTGTACTTTAACCATGAAAGGAAGATTGTTACCACTTATGTTTACTTCCCGACAAACTGCTTTCCACAAAATTCAGCCCACAGGACACAAACACGATCTTGGCCACACCTTGGCCTTACTTGCTGGTTTGCAGCATTTATTTCCCTGTCCTTTCCTGAAACCCATTCAACATGGAATCAAACAAAGGCATCTCTGGCAAGAATCCTCCTAGGTACACAATGAAAAAATATTTCTGAGCTTTGCAGGTGATAACACAAGTGCCACACAGCAACGGCAGGGCCAAAGTCACCGTGCTGTAGGATGGCCTTAGTATTTAGAACTGTGGCACAATTAGCTGGCATTTTGTTATCTCCGCTGGGATGGGTTTTATCCTGTCTTACAAACTACCTGCCACACTGGAAGAACCTCAACCTGGAGCTAAATGAAATGGAGAACTGGACCATGGGACTCTGGCAAACCTGTGTCACCCAAGAGGAAGTGGG
>NW_003852456.1:3591130-3596202 GCF_000181295.1 Otolemur garnettii
GGATTTTGCCTTCTGCTAGGAGGATGTCTGCTCAGCTGTGCAGCCTGCTCTGGCCAAGCTCCTCTAGCTTCAGGCCACTATGTGGTGGCTGAGATGCAAGATCATTGCCAAAAACTGGAGATGAAAAGCACCAATCTGAAAATCTAAACCAGGACGGACCAGTGGTGTCTACTCTTAGGGAGAGGCCGATTCAGCACTCGAGATGGTAGGATTTCCTGCGACAGTCACCATTCACTATGCTTTTGATTTTCTGAAATGTATTTTTTCCCCTGTGGCTACTAGTTTCTCAAACTATATTTTCTCTATAAGACTGGTAAACTGCTTTCATCTTCTACACTGACAGCAAAACCAATTAGGTCTTAATAGTAAGTAACAGTAACCATACCCATCACTGTAGATGAGTTTGCTCAATTTTAAAATAGGCTCCATGATTGCACAGAACTGGAAAATGAAACATTAGTTAGTCCTCATGTATCTTTGAAGGTATTACTCATATGGAAATGAATCATTTTGGAAATCATTTACTTCTTTCAGATGTTTAAGATAATCCGTTACAATAAAGCAAAGGTCTTGTTGCATATTTATTTAAAACTCATATTATCTAAGAAGATGGCTAGCTCTTTAAAAAGCCTTAGAGGTGAGAGACGTGGAATACATCATCTCCTTCTGAATCACAGACCTCAGTGCTTCTGTGGAGACTTTTCCAAAAGTCAGCCATATCCATCATACCTTCTTTGCTACTGAGAGGGCACACTCAGGCTCTTTGCATGATTCACATAGAATCTGCCACACAAATGTGCTTCTGCTTCTGTGTCCCGTGCTCTGGGTCTGATGCCCCATGTGCACACCTGCCCCAGCTCTGAGCAGCCCAGGGGCCCCGCAGTGTTGGGAGGGAAACTCTTGGGACCAGGACCTTGCCTTGATCACACTGCCAGCTTGTAGTCTGGAGCCCTTCATTTTACTTGCACAATAAAAATATTTCATCTTTTTTTTTTTTTTAAATCAATAGTACATACAATCCAAAAAAGAACTATTCACAATAAACTGCTGGCTTGGGGATATCTTCATGAAAGATTTTATATTTGCCTGGTACACGGTTCGAATAAACACTTGTGTTTGTGCCAATCGGGAAAATTAACTGAACAATAAATGACACGAAAATGAAGTATTAGGCAATATGTATCTTTGTTTTAGGGGAAAAAAAAACACTGAATTTTTTCCCACTCACAAACACATGGAAAGTGCAGAAACCAAAGTTAATCTAAGCAATGTATTTGCATACTTTTACAAACAAGACAAATTAAAACAGAAACATCCAGAATTTAACCTGATTAAATACTTAGTTCAGTCCTGAGCTTTTGATATTTAATTCAACATAGATAAAGCAATAACAAAGAAAGAAGATTTTAAATTTATTTGATTTGCATGCTACAGAGATTCAGCTGAACTTTGTTCATTTGGCTAGTAATATTCCTTTTGTACCAGTAACACTTAAGATTCTGATATACAAAATTGTAATAATATACTGATAATTCGAACTTGAGAACTAAATATTACATTCTTTTTACCCTGTGCAGAATAAAGTCTACTTTTTAAAAATAGTATTTATAATATTAAAATTCATATTTGTCCATATGGTTTTGTGATCAAGTTATTAAAATGTTTCATCACTGTGAATCATGTGGGTTAGTACAAATATGACAGGATTATTAAAAGTTGCCTATAAATACATAACACTATTGCTGAGTTTTAAACTGTGGCAAAAGAAATATTTAAAATAAGTCCATCTCTCATGTTAGAAATGAGCACTTTTTGTAAAATAAAACCAAAAACATCTTGGTCACAACTGTTTACTACCGGCCTGAGACAGATTTTATTCTTTAATACTTGTCTGAAACTTTTTGTATTACAAAAAGTTAACAGCCAATCTGATGAAGATTTATAAAGCTGTGAATATTCCAATATAACCTCTTCTATGTCAGACATTTAAAATGGCCAGAACCAAACTATATATTAAACAGAACATAAATAAGGCCGTAAATAAATAAATGAAGAAAATAAAATCGTACGGTACAACTACACATAATTCTATAAACATTTTTATGGTCAAACTAAGAAGCTGAGAACAGCTGCCCTTCATTTATCTCTACTTTAAATAAACTTCTGTCTTTCACATTTGACCTTGGTAAGGGCGAACGGTGCTCTTTTTTTCCATTTTCCTTGGTTATCTGAAAGAATGACCAGGGCAGCCTTGAAGGATGGCGCTCAGCCATTCACTGGGCTGGTGTTTGTTCAGAGTAGTGTCATGTCCAGTTACGTCTTCAAAGAAATGGATACAGAAGTGGTGGGACATTTAGGAAAACATAAAGCTCTAGGCTCAGAAATTGCTTACTTTGATTCAGTTAAGGTGAACTTTCCAAAACAAGACAGACAAAAATCTTGTCAATCAGGATTCTAGATTAGGAAGGGAGTTTTTTTTTTTCTTTAAGGGGCCAATTTAAGAAAATTTTGCATTTCTTAAAAAAGAAATTGATTTGGTTTGCTCCCTATGATGGCTAACCAAAAATTGCTTCTTCTAGTACAACAAACTGCATAAAAAATATGATTTTAAATTGCCTAAACGCTTATGAATTTTTAAAGCCTTTATGCTGGCAGCAGCTACACAGAGGGTTTGTTTCTTTTGAAAAGTGCCAGGGCTGGGTGAGCTAAAATTCTGAACTGGAAGATGCAATAGTCAATTTCTCGCTCTCATCTCGCACAAACGATCCAGCCTATATTTCAGATTAATAATTTCCCTAGACACATTCTTTTCCTTTCGTCTCCTGACTATTTACCATAAATTGTATATAGGGCCCCTAAAAATGACAGCTGCAAGGTAATTTCTAATAAATGTTTAAAAAATCTGTTTGACGAACTATTTTTAAAAATTATTTTTGGCAATTTTGATTTGATCAAGATCATCTTCCCTCTGCTCCGGGTCTCACCAAATGAGTCCTGACCCATCTTCTTCCACATCCTGTGGACTATCTGACCTTAGGACACAGGGCCAACACAGCATCATCCTCCTATCTAGGACAAAACGCTGGTGTGAGCCAGAAACCACATTTGGACATGTGCAAGTTCAGGTGCTATAGATGAAGCAGCCACTCATTTGATGAATTCAATGCAGTGTGTTTTGGGGAAGTGGCGCTTCCCTCTCCCCCCCCTCCACTCTCAGTGACACAGCCTTCAAGATCTGGAGTGTAGCCAGGAGCCTTGCTTCCTTTGCATCCTTATATCCTAGACTCAGTATTTTATATCATAGGTTTTTTTTAAGCAAATATAAAAGGACAGAAAAGGAAATTGTTTTAAAGAAACCAAGTGTCCCATCCTAGGTGCAGGAAATGAACCCAGCGCCTATTTCAAGGGACTGTGGACTCTAAGCTTCATCCTACACTCGTGTGGAGCTCTGAAAGAGCTGCTCTGGAGTACAAAGATGTCCCACGGCTCTGTTGCCATTGTCACAGTCTGCTCCGAAGAAAATAGAGGAAAAGCTAAACCACCTTCTCAGCAGTCAGCTCAGCAGAGCAGGCGCTTGGCACTACCTCTACTCTGTTTTTCTATAATATAGTCAGTTGGCAACACACGCAGACTGTGCAACACTGGTGTACCAGATCATCCCATTTCTGTTACCTGATTTTTCTTCTCTTCTTGAGGATATAAGAATTACATTCAAGGTACTTTACAAATAGATGTGTGGAAAATCTGACGTGAAATAAAGTTCAAGAGTTGACAGTTATTTACCAAAAAGAAAAAAAAAAAATCCCTAGAACCCCAACCAAACCAACCAAACAAACAAACGTTCAGTCTTTTGCCCTCCCTCACCAAGTGAACAGGTGAAAAAATACACTTCTTAAGTCGTGTGCTCAGACGTCGTCAGCCGGCAGGGCTGGGATGCTTATCTTCGCTCGGGTGAAGTAGGCAATCTTCTCCCTAGAGCGAGAAATAAACCAGCCTAAATATGATAGGGAAGATACTCTCTGACCACAAGCGTCATCTGCAAGGGTGGCAGCGATGTCTCTGCAAGCCGGGACGAGTGTCTTTTCCTCAGGTAGAACTCCATTTAGTACCAAGAGAGTCTCTGCCTGTACCCAGCAGAGCAGCATCTCTGCTTATCGCAAATCACCTTTGGACCAGGCCAGTGCGTCCCCTTCTGGCATTTCCAGTATAAGATGGTTTTTAAGTCATTACAGGTTTGATCTGGGTACAGGTGTTGCTAAACCAGGAAGTATAGGATTCAAAATCCCTCATGGAAATTTCTCAGTGACCTCGCAGTACATGATGCCAGGAAAATTCTGTAAAACGAATACCCTGCTAAGCAGGGACAGCCTGACCAGGGCTACTGAGGCTCCGATGAAGGGCCACGGGGGAACCTGGCTGCCTGACCGGTAAAGACTGTGCTGCATCCCAAAGCAGAGAAGCTGAACAACCCGACAGGCAGATGCTGAGAGCGACAGAGCCAAGTGGATCTGGGGTTAGGAGAGTGGTTAAGACAATACGATTTTAGGACTGAATAGTTACCAAAGAGCAACATGTCTATTTGTCCACAAAATGTCACATCAACACACATTTGCTGAGGCTGCAGGTGGGCTCGTTGGTAGCGGGAAGGAAGATTACAGCACTGGCCCCCCTGTGGGGCAGTGTCGGGGAGGACAGAACAGGCTAGAACCAGAGCTGAGGGGGACGCCCTGGAGACTAAGACAAAGGGACAGAGGAAAAGGGCCAGTCGGCACAGTGTGGACGTTGAGATGAGAGCGATTTCTGTGGAAAAGTGTCCCTTAAACGTGCTCAATTCCACAGGACATTTCATAAATAAAAACTGACAATGGCAGGAGCATGGACTGATGAACCCACCAGTCAGCCTCCCTGGTTTCTCCACACCTGACCTAGCCCATCATTTGCTTTCAGCCTGGAGTCCCTCTCCTGGTCCCCTCACCATGTGAAAGCACCTTCCACACCTCGTATGGTCTGAACCCAGCCCTCCGGGCCCTCCCTGGCAGGCTGTCGGCTGGCAGCTCCCCTCGCGCTACCCA
>NW_003852456.1:3596431-3599376 GCF_000181295.1 Otolemur garnettii
TTCTTTGCTGCATCTCAGGGCCTAGTACAGTGCTGGACGAATGTCTGTAAAGTGAGCCAAAGATCTATGACGTCTGCACCACTTTGCATCCTGTGCCAAGATTTCTCAATGAGAAAGCCACGGTGGCTCACACCTGTAATCCCAGCAGTCTGGGAGACCAAGGCTGGTCGATCCCTTGAGCTCAGGAGTTCGAGACCAGCCAGGGCAAGAGCAAGAGCAAGACCCCATCTCTACTAAAAATAGAAAAACTAGCCAGGCTTGGTGGTGGGCACCTGTAGTCCCAGCTACTTGGGAGGCTGAGGCAGGAGGATCACTTGAGCCCAGGAGTTTGAGGTTGCTGTGAGCTATAACTCCATGGTACACTACCCAGGGTGACAGAATGAGACTCTTTCTCAAAAAAAAAACAAAAAAAAATTAAGAAAAGATTTCTCAATGACATGTGCTGACTGCACTAGGAGCTGGTGACACTTGGGTTCTTGGCGGCCAGGCTTTTACCAGCCTTTACCTCTGCAGGCAAACGAAGAATGACATATTCAAGCTGGAGAACAGAGGATTTCTGTCTCATGTCTGAACACTGAGGTGAATTCCAGCATAAAGAGATGACCCGAGGACAGCCCAAAAGCTGTCCCAGTGGGGAGCTGCTTACCTGAAGGACTGCACCTGCCGAGGCACCTTCCGGCTCTGCTCCCGCAGTCGACACACGTCCTTGGAGGCTTGCCTCATCAACTTCTCTGCGCTCAAACCTTGCTTCTGCTCTTCTTTGGACTGTTCAGCCTGGTGAAAGAAATAAATACACAGGAAACCCACTGATTAGAAGTCCCTGAAGACATCCTATCAGGCAGGGGAGGGGACACTAGTGGAGTCAGAGGCTGGGGCAACTGAGCTCACACGAGAGGACCCCTCCAGGGGACACTGTCTTCCTCCCGTGGCCTTCTCAGGGTGCGCTGCCATGATAGGATGTAGCATGTGGCACCTTTAGTGAAGGCTGCCGGCCATGGCAGGGGCAGACGGGAAGATGGGACAGACGGGGCAATTGGAGTAAAGGAAATCTCGGGAAACTTGGAACACTGGTGTCTGCTGCTCCCTGTAGCTCAGAGCAAAGGTTGGGCTTGGAGGGAAACTCAGGTCAGAGGCGACCAGGCGGCACAGTGAGGTGGGAGCAAATGCCGCTCAGCTGAAGGCAGCAGCCTCAGCTGCCGTCTAAGGTGACAGACAGTCCATATTGGGGTCCTTTTGGACCTGAAAGGCCAGCTGCTTCTGTTATAACGTAAGCAGTTATAAACTTTAGAGGGAGATGAGGGGACTGGTGATGGCAAGGGAAGGATTAAGGATCGCATTTCCCTGTGTGCCTGCTGTTCAGACACCCTCAGAGCTGGGAAGACCAACAGGCTGAAAAGACAGGACAGAGACAAGAGCTTCAACGATTCAAAGCCCAGCTGTCGACACTGCAATTCTCCTCCCAGGAATTCATGTGTTAGGACCACTACTGTGACCAGACAGGCACAGAAGTACGTGCAGAGATGTGGGCGGCCATGTCACTTATTACTAAAAATTTGGGGCACTGCATTAGAACAATTAAATAATTACAATATACACAGGGGGATACCTTAAACATAACAGCAACATTTACTAATACGGAAAGATGTCCTTCAAGTATTTCTAGAGTTAAGTTGGGGGAAAAAGCAAATTTCAGACCAACATTATCCTTGTAACTCTACTTTTGGGTAACTCTTCCGTGTTACATACACAGAGCACAAAACCTGGCTGGAAAGGCCTATGCCAAACTGCCAGCCTGGTGGCTTCTGATGAATGGGTATCCAAGGGGGGATTCTAGTTTGTGCTTTATATGAATGTTAACATAAGCATGTGTAAAGCATTTTTTAAATTTTTAAAATATTTTCAGAGCAAAAGACCCTAAAATTACTTCAAGTTTGAAAATAAAAATGCTGTGGTACGTTTAGGAAAGATGAGACAATATAAAAATTATTTATTCAGCATCCTTCAGTGGGGTATCCTTGGTATTTTACTAACAATCTACTCGATATCTTCTCATTCTTTTTCACCACAAGATAGCTTTTCCAGATTATTTTTTATTGTCCTCCACCTTTGAAAGGATTTTATCTATAGAAAAGCAGGCATATCCATCCATCCATCCATCCATCTATCTATCCATCCATCCATCCATTCATCCATCTATCTATCTATTTTTAGACAGGATATGGCTCTGTTGTCTAGGCTGGAGTGCAAAGGCATGATCATGGTTCACTGTAGCCTTGAACTCCTGGGCTCAAGTGATCCTTTCTTTAGCCTTGCAAATAGCTAGAACTGAAAGCATGTACCACCACACCTGATTAATTTTTCTTATTTTTTATAAAGATAGGGTCTCACTATATTGTCCAGTCTAGACTCAAACTCCTGGCCTCAAGCAATCCTCCTGCCGCAGCCTCCCTAAGTAATCGGAGTACAGCCTTGAGCCACTATACCCAACCCTAGCTACTTCTATTTAAGTAACAATTCTCTCGTAATTATTTTGCAATTGATGAGATAACTCAGTCGTCAGTTAGAGCTTCTGAACTGCCATAATTCAAGTTCAAAAGGGACACATGATATATGAGTTACCCTGTGAAGTCTTACTGATAGTAAATGTATGATTTTTCATTAGGTCCTAGTGGAGGAGGTACTAACATAGCACACAGAGAGAAGTGATGTCCACCATGCTGTGTTGTATCAAATTACTAGATTAATACTAGATTAATTACTGCTATTCAAATTATTGGTAAATTACTATAAGGAAAAAAATCAACCTTCATGTTGCTGACTGACTCATGAACAACTGGGTAAATTAGGAAAAGCCAGAGAAGGAACGTACATGCTGGATTTTATATATACGCCAAGGGAGCTGGATTTTATATATACACCAAGGGAGCTGGATTTTACATATACAC
>NW_003852456.1:3599660-3600221 GCF_000181295.1 Otolemur garnettii
ATATACACCCAGGGAGCTGGATTTTACATATACACCAAGGGAGCTGGATTTTATATATACACCCAGGGAGCTGGATTTTACATGTACACCAAGGGAGCTGGATTTTATATATACACCAAGGGAGCCGGGTTTTATATATACACCCAGGGAGCCGGATTTTACATATACACCCAGGGAGCTGGATTTTATATATACACCAAGGGAGCTGGATTTTACATATACACCAAGGGAGCTGGATTTTATATATACACCCAGGCCAGCTAAATAACAACAACAACTGCAACAAAAAATAGCCAGGTGTTGTGGCGGGCGCCTGTAGTCCCAGCTACCTGGGAGGCAGAGGCAAGAGAATCGCTTAAGCCCAAGAGTTTGAGGGTGCTGTGAGCTGTGATGCCACATCACTCTACTGAGGGCAACAAAGTGAGACTCTGTCTCAAAAAACAAAACAAACAAACAAACAAACTCTAACTCACTTTTCTTGCCTAGAAATGTATCTTATCAGATCTGAAATAACACAGGTTCCCAGAATCCTGTCCTCAGCCCCGTCTCCTGGTCAGTGAG
>NW_003852456.1:3600449-3601929 GCF_000181295.1 Otolemur garnettii
CAGTTAAATCTCGATGCTGAATACTTCATGGTAATTGTTAAGATTTATTTTGTTGAATGAGGTATTATCAGTATCTTTGACATAATTTTTTTTATAGATTCTAACTTTTACAAGTGCTAACATCTGTATTATTTAAGCTTTAAAAAAGACTAGCACCTTGGCGTTTTGACAGGGAAAACGACAGGAGGAAGAAAAGGAAAACTCTGCTTTGTGAGCAATCTGAGTCTCCCCTGGAAGATACCAGGCCTCTGTCGGCGGGCCTTCCCCCTCCTGACAGGTCATATTAGACGCCTGGTTCATGAGGACAGAAGGCCACTTCTTACGCCCCAGACTCTTGAAGGATGTGATTAACCTCTAGTTTACATCATGGGCACCTGATCCACCAGAAGGACCCAGCGGTTTACTTACAGTCGTGTTAAAAAGCCAAACAAAATAAAGAACAACCCAGTCTTACTTTACAGTCCTGAGCTTCCTAAGGGGATTGTACAAAACACATGGACACTAAATAAGGTTTACTTTTTATTTTGAGCTACAAAACAGACTTTCAGCCACGAAGGAGAGGGTTATGGAGCGTGACCCTCAGACCCGAAGGCTTTCCCTGAAGAGGGAGGCAGACCCTGAGTGTGCTGCTGGCTTGAATCCACTGCCTTTCCGGGAGCCATATTTTT
Organism: Otolemur garnettii; assembly: GCF_000181295.1. Lineage (NCBI taxonomy): Eukaryota > Metazoa > Chordata > Mammalia > Primates > Galagidae > Otolemur > Otolemur garnettii. The sequence goes on from NW_003852456.1 coordinate 3,601,118, forward strand.
TATGTCAATTGGCAGGCTCTTGGCTCATCGTTAGGCATTTTATGACTGTCCTGCTGAAAATCTCACCAATCCCTAACACCACAGGGAAACTGTGGAAATGAAAGGGTGATGTGTGAATGCGGGCGCTGGTGCCCCCACATGCATTACAAGTGGATGGGGAGTGAGAAGGAAGAGGTGGGGTAAGTCAGTGGCTGTGACGACCTCTACGGCAGTTAAGAAAAGGCACACAATTCAAATGGTCTGTGTTTTCACTCAGCTAGTTATTGCACGTTCAGTGGTGCAGATTTGCAGAGGCTGAGTAACATGACCAAGTCTGCACTGACGACTTCCTTGGGTTCCCCTTTCCATCTACTTGTCCTAAGAGCCATTCAAGGATTTCTTTAGTGTAGAAGAGAAACAAGAAGGGCTAAACTACAACTTGAGCTTTATCTCAGAAATGAAAACAATGTAAGGTAAACATTTGTACCCTTGTATCAATCTGAAATTAACAACAAAAATCATCCGATGAGCCCCCCCCCACACACACACTTTGGGTACTCATAAACAGCAAAGAACTTGCAGAAATCCTACAATGAATGACAATCTTTAAAAAGCTTTAAAAAACAGTGTATTTATTACAATTGTACTTTTTTTTTGGAGACAGAATCTTACTCTGTCGTCTTGGGGTGAAGGGTCATGGCATCATCAAAGCTCACAACAAACTCAAACTGTTGGGCTCAAGTGATCCTCCTGCCTCAGCCTCCCAAGTAGCTGGGACTATAGGCACCTGCCACCAAGCCCAGCTAATTTTTTCTTTTTCTTTTTTTTTTTTT
>NW_003852456.1:3603471-3605414 GCF_000181295.1 Otolemur garnettii
GGCTGCTTTGGTGATAAAATGGCAGAGCTAAATGCAGAGACTGATAGCATATGGCCCAGAGCCTAAAATATTTATTATATGGCCCTTAGGAGGAAAAACTTACTGACCTTTGCTCTGTGTGAATATGGTATATTTCTCCACGAATTTGTGTGCTCACATTTCTTCCAGTGAGGTTTTGTAATTGTCTCTACCCTGTACTGCAAATTTTTATTAATCCTTGAAATATGAGATTTTTTGATACTGCTGTGAATATTATCTTAATTAAATTTCCTCCTTGTTTCTGGTTGTTGTACAGAAATGCAACAGACTTTTATATATCATTCTTCTATTTACCCATCTTGCTAAACTCTCTGAATATTGGTAATATTGGTACAGGGTTTTTATTTCTTTTTTAATATTTATTTATTTAGAGACAGAGTCTCACTTTGTCGCCCTCAGTAGAGCGTCATGGTGTCATAGCTCACCTCAAACTCTTGGGTTTATGTGATTCTTTTGGCTCAGCCTCCCGAGTAGCTGGGACAAAGGCGCCCAGCACAACACCTGGCTATTTTTTGGTTGCAGCTGTCATTGTTGTTTAGCAGGCCCGGGGTGGGCTCGAACCCGCCAGCTGTGGTGTATATGGCTGGCACCCTACTCACTGAGGTTTTTAATGTATGCAATCGTGTCATCTCTGACAAACAACTTCATTTGCTCTTTTTCATCTTTCTGCTCCCACTTTTCCCTTGCTGTACAGTACTGATTAGAACTCCTGATACGATGTCAAACGGAAGAAGGCTGGATGTCTTGTGTCCGATTTTAAAGGAAATGACTCCAAGTCTGTCTCTTTAAGGGTCACATTTGCTATAGGTTACTCTCCACCGAGTTTAGGACACTCCTATCTCTTTTTAACTTACTGAGAACTTTAAACATGAGTAAACATTGATTTTTATTAATATTTTCCTGCATCTATGGAGTTGATCAAATGTTTTTTCTCTTTAATCTGTTAAAGGGATTAATTAATATATTTTTCTAAGATTAAAATATTCTAAGATTCTTTTCTAAGATTAAAACATTCTTATAAGATTCAACATGGTCAAAATGTATTGTCTTTCTAACACAGCATTGGATTCTATTTACTAATATTTTAGTCAGGGTCCCTGTAGCTCAGTGGTTAGAGTGCTGGCCTGTGCTCCAGGGGTGGGCAGGTTCAAAGCCTGGTGTGAAGGCTTTGTGAAGCCCTTCACAAAGGCAGGTGTGAAGCTCAGGCCTGCTTCACAAAAGAAAAAATAAGTCATTGAAATGATATTTTAGTCAGAATTCTTACAACTACATTCATAAATGAAACTGGCCTGTAATTTTCCTTTTTGACAATGTCTTTGCCTAGTTTTGATGTTGGGATTATAGAATGAATTGGGGAGTATTCTCGATTTTCCTAATGTCTGGAGGGGTTTGTATGAAACTGAGATAACGTGTCCTTTGAAAGTTTGGTAGAACTTGCCTACAAACATCTAAACCTTACAGTTTCCTTGTGGCTAGATTTCTAATCACTGCTTCCATTTTTCTACAATTTATAGAATTTTCTACCTTTTTTTTCTTTCCAAACATCAGTTCTAATATGCAGTAGTCTCCTAGAAATATGTCTCAGCTGCAATCTTATATTTTCAATAGTATTCAGTTATCTTTTAAATCCTTTCTTAACTGTAATTCCATCCCTCATTACCTTCTTAATGCTCTTTATTTGTATTTTCTCTGCAATGATTTTGTCAGAGCTTTATTTCTTTTTTTAGTTTTCTTTTCTTTTCTTTCTTTCTTTTTTTTGATACAGAGTCTCACTCTGTCACACTGGGTAGAGTGCTGTGGCATCATAGTTCATTGCAACCTCAAAGAGGTTGCAATGAACTATGCTCAAGAGATCCTCCTGCCTCACCCTCCCAAGTAGCTGGGACTAGAGGCACCTGTCACCA
>NW_003852456.1:3605945-3607081 GCF_000181295.1 Otolemur garnettii
GGAACAAAGAAATTGTGGCAACAAGCAATTTGTGGATGACTCTTTGGATTATGATATTAACTGGAAGAATTAAGTCTCACAACTTTTATAATTACTGACATCGAGAGATCTAGAATTTCATATGATGAACTGGAAATAAACCAACAAAACCCACAAAGATGAAAAGTTCTGTTTTTATCATTGTAAAACTCCAATTCAGCTCTGAAAGTCTTTGACCCAGAGGAGTCAAAGATTGTGATACTTATTTGCTAAAGTTGATCAAAGTCAACCAACAGTTTGAAGTTATTGTTGGGTTAAAAGACGCAAGAGAGTAATGATGGCTGTTGTTATTAAGGTTACAAACACGTGAGGTCCTCAGAAATGGGGAGACGCTGAGATCTGTACCTGCTTCTCGGCTTGTTTCAGGAGCTTCTGGAACCGCTCATCCTCCAGTACACCTAGTGGAAGGTCAGTCTCTCCCTGAGCTTTCAATTCCTCCAGCTTTTGCCGCAAGCCCCTCAGGGCCTGCAGCTCATCGTTGAGGCGACTCTGCCGTGTCAGAGAGGCCTGCAGGTCCAGTTCCAGGTCCAGAGATGTGCGCACAGGGCGCTCTTGGGCTGTTCTTCTAAGGACTGGCTGGCAGACAGCCTGGATGGTTGGAAACAAAACAACAGCAGAGCACTCTGTTAGTGTGGGGAGTGATTGTTCTTCCACCTTTCCTGGTGCAGGATGGGACTGTACTTCCCTGCACCCTGGAAGGAAGGGCAGGGTGGCCAAGCAACTTGCTTTGGCGCCTAGAGGGTGAGCGGGAAGGACGGGCACCATTTATCAGAGGCAGGATGGGAGGCACAGGTTTCTGTCCCCTGCAAGATGGATAACAAAGAACCTCACAGCGAGGCTCCAATAGCTTGGTCCTGAGTGAGAACAACACAGAACCTGGAACCCAGACAACCTGCAGTGAATGAATGGACAAGCAAGAAATAAACCTTTGGCTGGGTGTGGTGGCTCACACCTGTCATCTCTGCACTCTGGGAGGGTGAGGTGGGAGGATAGCTTGAGCACAGGATTTCAAGACCAGTCTGAGCAAGAGCCAGACCCTGTCTCTACTAAAAATAGAGAAAATAGCTGGATGTGGTGGTGGGTATCTGTAGTCCCAG
>NW_003852456.1:3608590-3623963 GCF_000181295.1 Otolemur garnettii
GTCGCTCTTGCTGAAGCTGGTATCGAACCATTGAGCTCAGATCCACCCACCTCGGCCTCCCAGAGTGCTGGGATTACAGGCTTGAGACACATGTGCTGTGAAATTTTTAAAGATCATTCATCATATCATTTGTGAAAGAAGTTTAAGGCATAGTAAGTATATCCTTATTTTTTTTAACTCTATTTTTATCAACATAATTTGACTGTGCCACAGAAGTTTAACTGTAGGTTCAAGTGTGCTGTGAGATAAAAAAGATGAGAAACACTGGTCTAGACCCACATTCTCTCTGACTGTGTTACTTGTTTCTCAGAACCAGGAATCATTCATAGTTGCCAACCACATGACGCTGGTGAGTCCACATGAAGGACTCATGGTCTTTGGCAAGCGGTCATCAACGGGATCCTTAAGGGAGAATAATAAGGGCTGATTTGTAGGGTTGCCAATTTCACTGGTGTAAATATTCTCACCATCATCGTTTTCAAGCTGTCACTGTGAAGTCACGGATGAGGAAAGAGACAGGCACAGTCGGCTCCTGTGAGCCCGTGTGAGTAGGGTCCAGCACGGCACAGCCACGGATCCCCTCTGCCTCATCACACGGATGCCTGTGGGGCAAACCTTTTACTGTTTTCTTACATTTATTCACCCATCTTTTTTTTTGCAGTTTTTGGCCAGGGCTGGGTTTGAACCCACCACCTCCGGCATATGGAGCCAGTGCCCTACTCCTTTGAGCCACAGGCACTGCCCCTCACCCATCTTCTTCATGCTGTAATTCCTCCATCAGAACTCTGCTCCCTGCTCAGCCCTCTCAAACCTCAGGTCTACTTTACAAGCCATTTAAAAACATCTATCATGTTTCAGGTTCACCTATGTCTGGTTCCAGTTCTTTTAATACTGAAGTTTATCAGTCACCCAACTGTTTTGCCCCTCTACTCCAAGCAGTTAAAATTGCTCTGAAAAGCGCAATCCCCCCATGAAGATGCATGCTGCTCATGAAGGCAGGAGACTTAGGGAGCAGTTGAGAATTTTCACTCGAGATGATGGAAATTTAGGTGCTTGGCAACCTGAAAGATCTATACCTCAGAATTTTGTGAAAATACTGACTACTAAATAAATACCAGCACATCTGGTCCACGTCCTTCTCCTGGACACATGAGGGTGGCGACCTTGCCACTGACTGAGATCTATGCACAGTGCTCTGCCCTTACCAAATCACACATTTTAAGTCAAAATGCCATAGTGAACAAATAACTTTCCTTTAGTATTTCAGCAGTTGGTAAGTTAACAGGAATTTTTCAATGATTTGAATAGTTCAACCTTTTACTTTATTTCTATATTCTCTCAGACTTGTCTTTTTTTGAGACATAGTCTTACTCTGTTACTCTGAGTAGAGTGCTGTGGTGTCACAGCTCATAGCAACTTCAAATTCTTGGGCTCAAGCAATCCTCCTGCCTCAGCCTCCTGAGTAGCTGGGACTATAGGACCTTCCACAATGCCCAGTGGAGGATTTAGCCAGTGGGACCTCTGATAGCGAAGCCTGGACACTTAATCTGCAGCATGTGTGCAGACTCGGCCCACAAGTATATCAGACAGGGTGTGGGACCCAGTGGCCTCTGACCTGCCCACCCATGTTAATTTTTGACCTCCTAAAAATATGTTTCAGTACATTAGAAAAACTGTGCGTTCTCCCTTTACCAGAATGTCTGCTGGTCCCACAACTGCTCAGCGGCCATTCATACTGGGGAGCCACCGGGGCAGTCTGTAGTTCAGGAGTCCCTTGAACTCCTGAGCTCAAGCAATTTACCCACCTCGGCCCCCCAGAGTGCTGGGATTATACGCATGAGCCACTGTGTCCAGCCTCTCAGGCTTGTCCTTAAAGCCTGAGACCTGTGGCCCCTGAGCTGCCCGTCCATGTTAATTTTTGACCTTCTAAAAATATGTTTCAGTAAGTTAGAAAAGCCGCGTATTCTTCCTTTACCAGAATGTCTGCTGGTCCCACAGTTGCTCAGTGGCCATTCATAGCGGGGAGCCCCCAGGGCAGACTGTAGAAATGTGTCCCACGTGGGCTGAGTCTGCACACATGCTACAGATTAAGTGACCAGGCTTCACAATCAGAGGTCCTCTTACACCAGTGACAAGCAAACACTCTCACCCTCTATCTGCCCCCACAGCTGCCACAACCCCTGCATCTCTGCAGAATCCCAGTGGCTCCACTCAGCAGCCAGGGAGCCTGCAGCACTGCCACTGCACAGTTCTGGGGTCCACACTTCACAGCCCACAGCCCGCAGCTCTGCCCAGTGGGGTGTAACTGAGGGAATACATACCCTTTTGACTCTCAAACTGCGCCGTTCAGTGGAGTTTCTCACAAACAGTGATTTTTTAGCCAGGGTTGAACTGTCACTGTCGCTCCGATTTAACTGGCAGAAAGATTAAAAAAAAAAAAAACCACAAAAAACAACCAAACAAAAGTTGAGCAAATGAAGCAGGTACTGATAATCTAAGTTTATTTCTTTAAATAAAATCCTCCCAAACAAGTTTTCCCCATTCTATGCTTTTCTTAAATAACTTCATTTTCTTCTTCTTCTTCTTTTTTTTCCTGAGACAAAGTCTCACCCTATCATCCTGGGAAGAGTACAGTAGTGTCAGCTCACAGTGACCTCAAACTCCTGGGCTTATGTGATCCTTCTCCCTCAGCCCCCCCAAGTAGCTGGGAACACATGTACCTGCCACAATACCTAGCCATGTTTTTTGGGGTTTTTTTGGGGGGGGTTGCAGTTGCCATTTTGTTTAGCAGGTCCAGCCAGGCTGGGCTTGAACCCGCTACCTTCAATGTATGTGGCTGACACCTTAGTCACTGAGCTACAGGCACTGAGTCTGTCTAGAAGTATTATTAGGAGAAGATTTCTGCTTTAAAATCCAGTTCACAATTTCAAGTTCAGAAAGACTAACATGGTTTGAAACATGCATGACACAGACCAGAATACACGTATATCACTTTATGTTTCTAAATAGAGGTTAAAGTCCAAATACATATACTTAGTCACCAGATCCTTTTATTAACACTTAATTGCCAAATAAAATCACATTAGAACCAATGAGATATTAAATTTAGGGGAACAACTAAGTTAGACCCTCGGAGCGTACTCTTCCCTGTATATTCCCTGGCTCCCTTTGCAGCCAGCTTGGGAAGATTCCTGGTGCACAGGCTCCTGTCCCCAGGGGCCACTCCGTGCGAGGCAGAGGGGACAGGCTGCAGCCTTACCCTGCAGATGTACTGGCTCCGCTGTCCTGGGGAAAAGGTCTGGGAACGCACAATCACGCTGCTTCTCACAAGCGGGTGCTGCGGGGCGCTCAGGCCGCTGCGGTCTTTGGGGCGAACTGCCACGTTGTCACTGGCCGCTTCATCTGTATTTGTCTCTTTATCGACCTACAAAGGAAGTGGAAGTCAGCGCTTTGTCAGGAGCTGATGTGTGTAAGGAAGGAAGAAATAGGAGCGAGGGGGACACCTTTACGCTGTTGGTGGGACTGTAAACTAACACAGCCTTTTTGGAGAAAGTATGGAGAATCCTTGAAGAACTCAAAATTGACCTTCCATTTGATCCCACAATCCCACTACTAGGCATCTACCCAGAAGAAAACAAATCATTTTATTATAAGGACATTTGTACTAGATTATTTATCACAGATCAATTTATAATCACCAAGACGTGGAAACAACCTAAATGGCCCATCAACTCAGGAATGGATTAACAAACTGTTTTATATGTTTACCATGGAATAGTATTCAGCCATAAAAAGATGAAGGCTTTAGGCTGAGGCAAGATAATTGCTTGAGCCCAAGAGTGTGAGGTTGCTAGGCGCTATGATGCCACGGCACTCTACCAAGGGTGACAAAGTAACACTCTGTCTCAAAAAAAAAAAAAAGAAGAGAGAGAGAGAGAGAGATGGAGACTTTACATCTTTTTTTATTAACTTAGATGTAGTTGAAACACATTCTTCCTAGTAAAGTAGTACAAGAATGAAAAAGCAAGTGTCCAATGTACTCAATACTAATATGAGGCCAGTAGAGGATCTAATCTACGCCCACACTAGAGATAGACTCAATTCAATGTAGGCTAGGGGGTGGGGGAAGGAGGAGGGACGAAGAGAAGGAGAGGGGGGACTGGGGTGCTCCCATCTAATGGACACAATGTAAGGGGCAGTACACAATTACAAAAGGGACTCTACCTAACAAGTACAAACATTGTAACCTAGTTGTCTGTACTCTAACATTAACCTGAAGTTAAAAAAAAAAAAAGAAAGGAAGAAATATCTAAAGTTACATATACACAAAAGAAATATCTAATGTCAGGACAGAGACTCATCTAACAAGAGGGCTGCTTCCAAAGGGCAACCGAGGAGAATGGCTTTCTACTGAGTTCTCAGCACGGTAGATATCTCCCTACCCACAGCAGGTAGGGTGATAGCCGTCCAGTGAGGCTGCCTAAATAGAAGTGTCACCTCCAACAGTTTAGACACAAAAGCGGAGGTTTAGACTTAAGGAGGTTCTATAAGGAACCCTATTTGGGAATGTATCATCCTTAAACTTTATTCAAGATTCTCATTAATTTATTTCAGAGTAAATGATAGAAATAATTAAACACAAGAAATTGAAAATATACCACAAAGTTGTAGATTTAAATAAAATATGCAGTTACATACATATGAATATAACAACTGTTATGAAGCTGAGTTTGGATTTATACTGGATTTTTGGCAATGTAACAAAAATAAAATTCAAGTAAAAATGGAAAATTCTCAAAATATAAATTTGGTAGGTGTAGGCTGATGTCTGTTTTTTATCATATGGGTATAACTTGATTCTGAACATGCCTCTTTTTTTTTTTTTTTTTAAGACAGAGTCTTACTCTGTCACCCTGGGTAGAGTGCTGTGTCATCATAGCTCACAGCAACCTCACACTCTTGGGCTCCAGCCTTCCTCTTGTCTCAGCCTCCTGGGTAGCTGAGATTATAGGTGCTCACCAGCATGCCCAGCTAGTTTTTTTATTCATAGTAGAGATGGGGTCTCACTCAGCGTGGTCTCAAACTCCTGAGCTCAAGCAATCCCCCTGCTTTGGTTTCTCAGAGTGCTGGGATTACAGGTACGAGCCACCAGGCCCTGCCCCAAACATGCTTTTTGATGAAAATTTGCTCCTTTGTGAAAGATGTCCTCAGTCAGGGTATAATATTACTTCCTCAGGAAGAAAGAATTAGAACTTTCTAAATTCTATTACCAATATCTCAAGTGTGTAACATCATCAAAGCTTGAAAATAATCTTCCTCGTTCGGGGATGGCAGTCTCAATACATCTTTCACTCATCTAGCAAAATTACCTGCTTAATAACTTGGTTAGCTCCTGTCTCTAAACCAAGCCATCAGCCACCTTCCACAGAAGATTTAAATCAGAACACTATCTAACCAAAACGAACTTTAAACATTTACTTTTGAGGCAGTGCCTGTGGCTTTGTGAGTAGGGTGCTGGGCCCATAGACAGAGGGTGGTGGGTTTAAACCCAGCCCCGGCCAAAATGCAATGAAAAAGTCCCCGGGTCTTGTGGCGGGTGCCTGTGGCCCCAGCTATTCAGGGGGCTGAAGCAAGAGAATCGCCTAAGCCCAAAAGCTGGAGGTTGCTGTGAGCTATAACACCACAGCACTCTACTGAGGGTGACAAAATGAGACTCTGTCTCTTAAAAAAAAAAAAATTACTTCATGTTTGAAATGGAAACAAACTCATAACATACATTAAACTTGTTATAATTTAGTCATCCCTGCTATCATCCAAGACATTCAGAACATACATTAAAAAATTCACAGAATATTTATAAAGATTTAAAGGAGCCAGCACTACTTCTATTCTTTTATCAAATACAAGCAGAGATTTGTTATTTTAGGTTCACTTAAAAATCTCAATGTATTTACAAGGCTTCCTAGAGCCTAGTCCCACAAATGAGGACAGACCTGAACGGACAAACAAGCATGTCCCTGGTCTACAAGGTGCCTACAGGATATGTGTTTTAGGGGCGCAGATGTATAGTCACCAGGGTTGGTATTCCAGCAGGTGGTTGGCTTCTCAGGTCATTGGCACAGTTATTTTCTTTCTGGCTGCTGTCTTCGTTAATCCCGGACACACTAGTGTGTGAACTTAAGTCTTCTGTACAGCTACTGCCCTTTGGCATTTTAACTTCAGCCTCTTTTTCAGCCACAATTTCATCAGAGGCCTCTCCCAGCATTGTCAACCTATGGTGAAAGGACACGATACAGAAACAAAATACACTTTCGGTCAGGTGGGCGTGCTCCATGGACAGTGCAGCTGGGGCTTACCAACCCGTTAGCTGGGAAACAAGTGACAGACTCACACATAATGATCTGGCCATTTCTGGTACTTTTGACTAAATGTCTCATAAAAAATAGAATTCTTACTTTGTAGGAACCTGCAGCAAAATCACCATAATGTGGTTCTAAGTTAAAATTCATAAAATATAACCTAATTTCTAGGTATTAAAATAGACACATTCTGAGACTCATAATAACAGTTTGATCTCAGCACTTAAATATATTGACACCCACTATAAAATAACTTGGTATTGGTTGTTAATTGACTGTAATATTAATCACGGAACAAAACGGAGTTACTCTCAGCTAACAGTTAATTAAGACTCTTAGTCCAGCAGCGAGAGCCCTGTGTTTTACTACTGAACTAGCGAGGACTCCTAGTGCCATAGGATTTCATCATTAACAAAAGCCCTGGGCTCAGCACCTGTAGCTCAGAGGCTAAGGGCGCTGGCCACATACACCAGAGCTGGTGGGTTCGAATACAGCTCCCTACTGCCAAACAAAAACAACAAACAAATGGCTGGGCGTTGTGGCGAGCGCCTGTAGTCCCAGCTACTTGGGAGGCTCAGGCAAGAGAATCGCTTAAGCCCAAGAGTTGGAGGTTGCTGTGAGCTGTGACGCCATGGTGCTCTACTCAGGGCAACATAGTGAGACTCTGTCTCAAAAAACAAACAAACAAACAAAAACAAAAGCCCTGGCATGAGCCTGAGTGACATTACAAGTGCTGCCCCAGGATGTAAGCGCAGTTTCTATAGAACACACAATGCAAAAGCACTAGGAGGGCTTGGGACATGAGTTTCATGTCTCAGAGTGGGAATATTTTCCCACTGGTCACCAAATGTCCGGCTTTGATGGAGATTGGTGATAACGTGACAAAGTGGCATGGGCTAGCCATGAAAAGAACATAAAGGGAATCAGCGATGACCACAATGAATGATAAATTCCTTTATCTACACACTGAGTGTATTTTTTGGAGATAGTTGTAAAACAAGTTGTATTTTACATGTATGAGGAAAGCTTAGTATTTAAAGATGCTGTGATGAACCTTATAATTACTATTGTAGTTATTTGTTTTGCAGTGCTGATTTTTATTTACTATGAAGAGTTTTTGATAAGCACAAAGTAGAACTACATCTTTTATGTCAGTGTTTATGATATACTTTGTCGCTCTGAGTTTCTAAATAGTTTTATATGTATATATACATACATACAAATGCATGCTATGATGTATATGCACGTGTTAACAGGAGTATAAGCAACTATATATAAAAATTAATCTAAATAACTTTACATACACATCATTAAAAATGAAGTATTCACTAAAATTTGTTTTTAGAGAAACCAGTACAAACAGGAAAAGGAAAGACACCTTTTTATACACACACACAAATCTGGACAAGTGCAGTAATAACCTCCTCTTTCCCCTGCCCCTGCTTTAAGGCGTGAGGTACAGATACAGAGAAGAAAACAGAAAAAGAAGGTGAAAGTGGTAAAGAAATGACTACTCAGCCGTTTGCCAAAGGCTCTATTTATCTTACGAGAGACTAAATGGTGCTTCTGGGTAGTTAAAAAAAAGAATCTCTCTGAAATTTATCTATGACTCTACAATAAGCTTCCTTATCTTTTTTTTTTTTTTTTGAGATGGAGTCTCAAGCTGTCCCCCTGGGTAGAGTGCTATGCCATCACAGCTCACAGCAACCTCCAACACCTGGGCTCAAGCGAGTCTCCTGCCTCCGCCTCCCAAGTAGCTGGGACCACAGGCGCCTGCCACAACGCCTGGCTATATATATTTTTTGAGGGGGTTGCAGCCATCATTGTTGTTTGGCGGGCCCGGGCTGGATTTGAACCCGCCACCTTAGGTGTATGTGGCTGGCGCCTTAGCCACTTGAGCCACAGGCGCCGAGCCATCTTTTTTTTTTTTTTGACAGAACCTCATCCTGTTGCCCTGGATAGAGGGGCTGGGGTGTCACAGCTCACAGCAACCTCAAATTCCTGGGCTCAAGTGATCCTCCTGCCTCAGCCTCCCAAGTAGGTGGGACTATAAGTGCCTGCCACCACTCCCAGCCAGTTTTCTATCTTTAGTAGAGATGGGGTCTCACACTCCTGAGCTCAAGCAATCCACCCACTTCAGCCTCCCAGAGTGCTGGGATTACAGGTGTGAGCCACTACACCTGGCCTTTTCTTATCTTTTAAAATTGATAGTTTAGATTTTTTTTTTAATAGAAGCTCAGAAAATAGTGATTAACAATGAAAACAAGAATAGAACATCTGGTTAATGTGTAAACTTTGCCCACAGTCTTTCCAAATTACCTCCTCCAACTCTCTGATGACCAAGGAAAGACTTCCCCTGGCCAGAGCTCAGTGAAGCCACACTGCCTTTCAAATTCTAGAATAAAATGTGGCCCTATGAAGATTTCCCTGAAGGTTTCTTATGAGAATCTAAATATATGCTCTTTGAGTTCCCAAAGCAAGAGGAAACAAGCACTTTACCAATCTCCATCTGGACCCCTCTGCTCTTCTTCCTGCCCTGGTTCATCCTCCTCTTGTTCTTGTGCTAATTCTTGTTCCACAGCCAACAACTCCGCTGAGGTTCTTGCAAGCAAGGCTGACACTGCATCCTGGAGAATGTAAAACATACGGCAATTAGCATCACAGACTTGGAAGATGATTTAAAACCTCATCAGATGGAGACTTGTATTTCCAGCTATGAAGACGCAGCTTGTAACAAATCCAACTCTCCTGCTGGGAACAAATATGAAGCTGAATTAAAAAACAAACAAACAAGCAAACAAATAAAAACTCTCAGATGTCTTGAAGCAATGTGGAGCAACAAAGGCAAGTAGGACCCGAGGGCCGAGATCTCAGGAAGAAGAGAAATACAATGAGGTGAAGTCACTGCCATTCCCGCCCCTTTGGGTGACTGCCAGTTCTAACAGTGGGGTGCGCAGGCTGAACACACCTGGCTGCCCAGAACTGAGGCGGCGTCAGGAGGACGGGAAGACCGAACCGAGTCCAGGACTACCAAGGCGCTGGGTCCACAAGAGCCCAGAGAATAAGAACCGTGAAGAGAGCCCAGTGTTGGGCAGGATATTCCATCCAGGCATTTGCTGTCCCTAAGCTGCCTGCGTGCAGAGCGAGAAGCTGAGAAACAAGCAGAAAAGCAGCTGCCAGGAGGCTAACAAGGCAGGGAGGTGTTTCTCATGTGGTACCCGAGAGAGAAAAACTGGAGTTCAGGTCCCCAGGCAATTTGGACAATCTGCCCGTACTGTAATTGGCCTTCTAAAGAATATGAAATCCTCTCTGGAGGCAGTATCAGCCAGGCACAATCATGTGTAATCTCTGGCATTCCATCAGGACGGAAGGCAACAGGAAGAGCTCACAGGTGATCTATGCACTGCAGGTATTTTTTGTTGACAAATTCAAAGTATTTCCACCACTCCCAGGCAGCCAGTTTTCTATTTTTAGTAGAGATGGGGTCTCGCTCTTGCTCAGGCTGGTTTTGAGCTCCTGAGCTCCAGTGATCCTCCGGCCTTGGCCTCCCAGAGTGCTGGGATTACAGGTGTGAGCCACCACGCCCAGCCAAAGTGTGGCTTTTTGAGTCTGTGTTGTTAGGTGAATGTATTGCCTCTTTCTGTTCAACTGACCCTTTATCATTATGAGATGTCCTTAAATACTTCATATTTTAAAAAAATCTTCCCTTCCACAATGTTCACTCTAGTTTCTCATGTGTGGTAGATGACTAGTGAAGCACTACTGCTTAATTTAACTGATTTTTGCTTAGTAAACTCTTTCCACTAGATAATCTAATAAACTTGAACTCAGTATCAACAGCCACAAATGTCAAATCAGTGGTGAATGGCTTCACAAAATTCCCCTCTGTAAATGTTTTGAAGTATTATATTGAAGTATGACTGTTGTTTACAGAACACATTTTTTTTTTGAGACAGAGCCTCAAGCTGTCCTCCTGGGTACAGTACTGTGACATCACAGCTCACAGCAACCTCCAACTCCTGGGCTCAAGCAAGTCTCCTGCCTCAGCCTCCCAAGTAGCTGGGACCACAGGTGCCCGCCACAACGCCCGGCTATTTTTTTTGGTTGCAGCCATCATTGTTGTTTGGCAGGCCTGGGCTGGATTCAAACCTGCTGCCTTAGGTGTATGTGGCTGGAGCCTTAGCCACCTGAGCCACAGGCACCGAGCCTACAGAACACATTTTAATAGAAAATACGTGTGGCCACTGATATTACAAATGAAAAAACGAACATACTGTTTAGGTTTAACAACTTGCAGTTTGCAGAAAGTGCTAAACGTATACCCCACAGTGGAATCAAACAATGTGAACACAAAATATGAAAGTACAAAGTTTAGTCAAAAGGTTTTCCATGGTTAAGTAAAACAATGGCATCTCCAATATCAGTTTATTTTTATAAGGAAGTATAAGCAGAAAAGAGTGATTCTTTCTAAACCATACTTGAAATGGAGCTGCAAAGTATCTTCCTTTCTTTCTTGGAAGCTGGGAGAACAGGGTGAAGCTGTGAGAGGACAGAAGGAAGGACAGTGAAAGTGAACAAAGATACGCTGGCCCACACCACTGTATGTCTCGCACAACTTCACCAAATTGTAACGACTTTGCTCTGTCATTAAACGGACATTAAATCTGACTCACCAAGTCTACAGAATCTACTAGTGGCTGGTCTGGTTGAAATATACAGTCCTCGTTTTCTTCTTCATTCTTTTTGCAAGGCATTTGCTTAGAAGGAAGTAAGTTATACCACAGAGTAAAAATCTCATTGGAGAACGGTAAATCTGCGAGGCTGATCTGAGTTCCAGCCTATGCAAATAAAAAAGAAAAAAAAAAGGGGGGGGGGAAGAGAAAACAAAAAAAAGAGAAGAGAAAATGTTTGAATTAGGATTTGGTTCCTCTGATATAACAAAAGATTACTGTGTGAGCTTGTTTTAGGGTAAAAAAAAAAATACAATACTTATGAGGTTAACCGCAGCTAGTTTTTTAAAACCCAGAGATTAACATTATATTTTTAGCTTTAAGAAGTAACTCTTGATCTAAAAGTCAATCCAGGTATTATACAGACAATATTTTGCCAACACCTAATGACTAAGCATGTAACTTCTTAGTAAATGTGAAATTATTTTTAAATGAAAAGTTAAAAAATAAAAATAAGAGGCTAAGGCCAAACCATAGTACTTCTTATAATATGCTGTAATATATAAGAATATGATATATTCTTAAATCAATAAACCATTATCCACTGAAAAATTTAAAACAAACAAATGAAAACTCTACTTCAGTTCTTGAATAAGAAAGAAGTCATATAGCAAAATTTTTCTTGAATATGGAAGATAGTAGTCAGAAAAAGTAAATGTTTAAGACTTTCATATTTCACCAAATCACACAAAGCCAGAATCTAAATTTAACTATACAGTTTTTACAAGGCTACCAATTAATATATTTTCTAACTTTATTAGCGCCTTTGGTATATATTATGCTAAATATGGAATTTAATATACTAAAGCCTTTCTGATACCCTAACAAATCTATTATCTTTGCTTCTTTCTAACTTTATGGTCAGACAATATTATGAAACATTTTTTTCAAGAAAAAAATCAAGAAGAAACTTATCACTCTTTAAAACTTTGTTCATCATGAAACATGCGTATTTCTATGCTTCTCTCTGGGCTGCAGAGAAAAGCTCAGGTGGGAGCTCACACTGTTGTCTGAACACACGGGCACACCTCTAGAAGATGGTTTGAACAACTTACATAACTTTCCTGGGATGAAATGATTTTCTGCTCATTATGCAAAATGGTGTGTTGAATTCACTATCAAGTATGACGTCTTCTGTGGCATCATTTAAATATCATATTGTTTTAAATAGTTACACTTTGTCTTCCTAGAAGTTCTAATACCAGGGTGGGAAGAAGGAGCTGAATAAAGGAATTACATAGTTTTTTGGTTTTTGATTTTATTTTTTGAGACATAGTCTCACTCTGCTGCCCTGGTGAGTGCCAGGGCATCATCATCACAACTCACAGCAACCTCACACTTTTCTGTGATCCTCTTGCCTCACACTCCCAAGTAGCTGGCACTATAGATGCCGGCCACCACGCCCAGCTAGTTTTATATTTTTAGTAGACGGGGGGGTCTCTTGCTCAAGCTGGTCTCAAACTTGTGAGCTCCAGAAATCCACTGGCCTCGGCCTCCCAGAGTGCTGGGATGACAGGTGGGGGCCACCGTGTGTTCAGTGCCTTGCTCAATCTAAATTGGTAACAGTGAATGACGTGGAGATGGCTTTTGGATGTCTGGCCTTCACTAGCTGTGTGACCCTGAATGCATTTCATCTCGGAGAGGCCCTTTATCTAAAAATGGTGGACAATGACACCTTTGATTCTCCATCTTTCATACAACTGTTACGAGGATTATTTCAGACTGTAATATCAGTATTATCAGTCCATAACATACACAGACACTCAGCACAGAGCGGGCCTGGGGCATAATAAGCACATTCCATAAATGATAGTCACAGCCAAAGGTAAAAGTGCTTCTGTATTTAAAAGAGAAATGGAAAGTAGCTTTTACCGAAAATTGAAACACATAAGCAGATTTTAAAGGTTTGGTATGAGAGAATGAAGAACAGAAACTACTACTTTAGGGGAAAAAAAAGAAACAAACTTTGGATGTGTTCCCCAGTGCCAGGCAGGTTTCAGGACTTTTAAAATAATAGAAACTACATTCTCCGAACACCCACTCCTAACTGTCACTTGATAACAGTAATTGGAAGACCCCTACCAGGCACTCTTCCCTCCGCTGTTTACTGGCAGAGCAAAGGTCGACTCTCAGGGTCTTCTGTTGTAAGGCTGTTTGCGAAATGGCTACTCGGAACACATCGCTGAATAAAATGGACTCTGTGGGCGGATGGACTTTGGTTCGAAACAGACAGCTGACATCAGTTGAGGAAGGAAGGACAGCGACCCTAAAATAGCTGCAAAGAACAAGAATAAAATGGATTTCGTGGGTACTTCAGTTACATTGGAGTCACAGCTATCATCTGAAACTGTCTGCAAGACAGAAAATGAGGGAAAGTTTCTATCAAGCAAACACGCTGCTGCCATCACAGGCCCTGCCCTTCACCCACCAGGCGCCAACTGTGCCCGCAGCACGCGGTAGGCCGGCCTGCCACTCACTACGGGGTCGCGGCAAAGGCGCGTGATGGGAAAGGAAGAGGAAGAAAGTCCGTGGGGTAGACGAATGTACAGCCAATTCCAAAACAATGCATTTCAAGCCTGGGAAGGTAGGACCATGCTAAGTAGGTATTAATGACTTGATCCCCAAAATCCTCTCCTGAGTATTAAACAAGAGATGCTGAGGGTCACTTCCCGGAAAGAAATACATTATCCTACCAGAGAAAAAAAAAGCTCAGTAGCACGTTGTTAAGAAAATAGAAAACATATGAAATAACAATTCACAAATATCATTGTTTAGCATCTCCAAAGTCTCAGATAGGATAAACTGTTTTAAAAGAGTCTCGTGCTTGGCTCACGCCTGTAATCCTAGCACTCTAAGAGGCCAAGGCAGGTGGATTGCCTAAGCTCACAAGTTCAAGACTAGCCTGAGCAAGACCCCCATCTTTAAAAATAGCTGGGCATGGTGGTGGGCATCTGTAGTCCCAGCTACTTGGGAGGCTGAGGCAAGAGAATTGCTTGAGTCCAAGAGCTTGAGGTTGCTGTGAGCTATGATGCCAGGGTGCTCTACCAAGGGCGACAAAGTGAGATAAATAAATAAATAAAGATAAATGTTAACATTTAAAAAAAAGTCTCATGCTTTATTATTATTATTTTTTTTTTGAGATAGAGTACTCTGTCTTCCTGGTAGAGTGCTGTGGAATCATAGCTCACAGCAACCTCATACTCCTGGGCTCAAGTGATCCTCCTGCCTCAGCCTCTTGAGTAGTTGGGACTATAGGCACCTGCTACCACACCCAGCTAGTTTTTCTATTTTTAGTAAAGAACGGGTCTTGCTCTTGCTCAGTCTGGTCTTGAACTCCTGAGTTCAATCAATCCACCTGCCTCGGCCTCCCAGAGTCCTGGGATTACAGGTGTGAGCCACCGTGCCTGGCTAAGAGTCTTATCCTTTATAAAATTTAGAGGGAGGATTATAGAAGAACAACTTCAAATATAACTTTAAAGTGAATTTTCCAAACACATATTAGGTAAGGACTCTTAATTCCTGGAAACAGCATGAGGCATTTATTTTCCTTTAAATTCTAGAAGGAGAATACCCATAAAATCTACCCTCTCCGACTCATTTCCAGGTTTGTCTGATTCATACTGTGAAATACGCCTTTCTCCAACTAGAAAAACTGTGACTTAAAATGCAGAAAGGAGGAATGTCATATTATGTTGTATTTCAGATCACCTTTAATTATGGATATTTAGCATTAAAGAACCAGTGGGCCGTGGGCCTTGGGGTACTGCTGCTAATGTAGGAGCCTTACTCTAGGTTCATTCTCTCCAGGAGGCTGAAGGTTCAGCAGGAAGAAATCATTTACTCTGCCCTGATGGAAAATCAATAAAGTGGTGTGCTAGAGAGTCAGAGTAGAGGGAGAGAATCTCCTGTTTCTCCAGACTTCAGTTTTACTACAGAGTGTGGCCTATTCACTTCAGTGATTTTAGAATGTTTCCATATTAGAACAGTGAATTTTGCATGGTTAAGAGCCAAAGGCACAAGGAAAAGAGGCAGGAGGGCTCTTCCTCTCATTTGGCCCAGGCTGGGAAGGTCTCCAAACTGGACTAGACAAAGCCACCGGCCCCTCACAGAGAACTCTCTGGCAGCTGTCAACCAGCTGAGGTGTGAACTTTGCCTGTCATAATTAGTCATCAAAGAATAAATTGAAGTTGGGGGGAAAAAAAGAACTACTTTAAGCTATCATGTACTGGCTCGGTGCCTGTGGCTCAAGTGGCTAAGGGGCCAGGCACATACACCTAAGGTGGC
>NW_003852456.1:3624176-3638195 GCF_000181295.1 Otolemur garnettii
AAAAAAAAAAAAAAAAGAATATCAAGTACTAACTGTCCTTCTTAGCACTGTCATTTTATATATGGGCTTAAGAGAAGGCTGCTAGGTACGTCAGGAAAGGTTCAGACCAATTTGACAGGTAATCGGGCTGTGCACCCCCCAGGCAAGCTGAACACTACCACTAGACCTCAACTACCCTTGGCCCCCGACACGTTCAGAGGGCACAAGGGCCACTGTGACTTCCTGTGAGGTGGCAAGGGTGGCCCGGACTGTTCAGCTGAGGTGGACGGTGGGGGTGGGGGGCACTGTTTGAGTTTAAAGAAAGTGTTCATTCTCCGGGCATTCTGTTTTCTCCTGGACTTGTAAATTGGTCCTCACTGTTCACAGAGTCAGTCTCTGGTAGACTTGTCTTCTCCCTGATCTGCCTTACTAAAAGGCCACCAAGGGCACACGTCAATATCACGGCATATTTACCCACAGGGAGAAGGCACAGATAAAATTATCTAGCCAGATTCTCAGAACTCTGCGAACTGGGGTCTTTAACCTCAGGCCTGGAAAGAAGGCTCCCTGGAGTGACCTTGGCACCACCACATCATGCCTGCTCTCTTTACTGGCCTTACTACTAATGTGGACAGGCCATGCCTCGATTTTAAGAAGTCCTGGGAGCCCATGCCCTACTGGAACCCCACCTGCTCCAGCGCCGATGCTTTGCAAAACACAGACATAGCCCATCTCTGTTCTGCTGCTGCCTGCTCAGTGACCTGACATGGCTCTTTAATTCTTAGATCCACTTTCTTTTTTTCTGATAATTCTTGGAATGTTAGGACGTGAACTTAAAAGTAAACCCGTACCAAAAAACTTCCAGAACTCTTACAATTATTCTATTAGAAGTCCTTTTCTTTTTCTTTTTGGATCAGCGTCTCACTCTTTCACCCTGGGTAGAGTGCCGTGATGTCATAGCTCATAACAACCTCAAACTCCTGGGCTCAAGGGACCTTCCTAGTCCTGCTTCTGGAGTAGCTGTGACTACATGCACCCTCCACCAGGCTCAGCTAGTTTTTCTATTTTTAGTATAGATGGGTGTCTCACTCTTGCTCAGGCTGGTCTTGAACTCCTGAGCTCAAGCAATCTACCTGTCTTGGCCTCCCAGAGTGCAGGGATTACAGGTGTGAGCCACCATGCTCGGCTTTTCAAGTCCCTTTTGATGAAGAATATGTTCTCCCATTAAGGAAAACATCCACTTGCCTGAGCCTTGGGGATCATCCCTTGATAGCTCTTTTTCAGTTTCAAGCCCTTGCACAGCATATTTCAAATATTAAGATCCACCTCTTACAGGAAGTTGAAAGGCAGGCTGGGGATACATATCCTGGATTCTAAGTCAGAGATGCTAAGTTAAAATCTGGCTTCATTCTGGTACCATGCAGCCCTGAGCCATTACCAGTCACTGAAACTCTTACTCTGGAAAGTATGAACGGTGGTAAAGATCTCTACAATGAACTTGCTGGGAAACAAACAGTCTGAAGCAATAAATGACACAGCATTGTGACACCACTTCCGAATCGTTTGAGGAACTGAAATAACTTTAAGAAGTCTTTGGTCCCAGGCAAGTGACTGATGATAAAAACATGGTCTTAGCATGTAGTGTGATAAAATGTTTGATCAGCCATATTGTCCTGATAAATAAAATTTCACTACATTTTCATGTGAACTACCAGAAAATTCCTCTAAACCAATAGTACTTAAGTATTATACAATAACAAAAACTTTAATTATCTTTCAAATAATCAGGCCCCTGCCTAGCATGATACAGAATTTCTGGCTGAAAAAGGATATTAAAAAGTCTTGGCTCCTATTTTTATTAATGATTCAGTTAAACAAGAACTAAAACCCAACACACTTTTCTCCCGTTTCCCTTCATCTTTGCCTACCATAGATTTAGACGTGATCAGCCCTACTCTGTCTTTCCCATATCTTCACTTTGATGAATTGTTGGATTACAATATAGAATTATCCCATGTGGAAGTTTTTAGGTTCTTTGCTGATTTTACTTACACTTTTGAAGTATGAGGTATCAAGAAGGCATGGAGATTTCGGAGTTGTGCTATAATCACCATGAAACTTGCACTTTTTGCATCGTATCTGTCAAAAGAGAATCTAGATGAAGTAAAGAACGACCGCAGGCCACTTGCCACTGCCTTGATCTCAGAGCTGCTCCCGTCCCCAGGCACACTCCTTTACCTGAGTCCTATCTGGACCTGGGCAGTTTCCACAATGGTCACATCTTCTTCACTGTATGTGACATCTTCAATTTCATTGGGCCTAGGGACAGTGAAGATGTGAACAGTTAATGGGGATATCAATTGTTATGGTCACAATTTGCCACTTAATGATTCTGAATGAAAACTTACATTTTTAGCTTTTTTTTTTTTTTTTTGCAGTTTTTGGCCCGGGCTAGGTAGATGGGGCTGGTGCCTTGCTCCTTGAGCAACAGGGGCTGCCCAATTTTTAATTTTTTTAAACAGAGTCTTACTCTGGCACCTTGGGTAGCGTGCTGTGGCATCATAGCTCACAGGAACCTCAAACTCCTGGGCTCAAGCGATCCTCTTGCCTCAGCCTCCTGAGTAGCTGGGACTACAGGCACTGCCACCACGCTGGCTAGTTTTTCTATTTTTAGGAGAGAAGGGGTCTCACTCTTGCTCAGGCTGGTCTTGAACTCTTCAGCTGAGGTGATCCACCTGCCTTGGCCTCCCAGACTGCTGGAATTATAGGCATGAGCCACCCCACCTGGCCCCAAAACCTGCATTAATAGGTCTCCCATGCTATCCCAGAGGCACTAACAGCAGTGAAAGCTGGTGGTTTTAGAAGCTTTCTTTACCTTTTCAAGAGTCTGCCTCAGAGCTCTTGGGCCAAGACTGACTGACATCTGGCTTTCCTGAGTCTTACTAGGGCAACCCACACCCCTGAGCCATTCTGGGCTTCCAGATACACAGGAGAGGCCAAACGGGCACTGGAGAATCACTCCCACTTTCCTACTAAAATCAAGTATTTACAAATTTTTATGAGGATTAGTTGCCTCTGAGGACACCAATTTATTTATTATTTTTATGGCTGACGAGATGCTCTCGGTATACTGAAATTTTCAGGCACACCATTGCTTTAGCAGCTAATATCCTTCTGATTCTAAAGACAGGACGAGGGGTACCAGCACATTTACAGGCATAACCCACAGGCAGGCCACGAGGCCACAGGGCGCGGCTAGCACCCCTGCTGAGTCCTTACTGTTTCACAAACGCTTCATAGACACCGCTGTCCCCAGCCACAGACTCATCGGACACCGCAGCTGACACGCAAGTGGTTTTGTCCCCAAGCAAGTGAAGTCCTCTTCTTTTTGGTAATGATTTTTCACCATCTAAGGCGGGGATGGAGATAGCATTAATTAGAATATCCTGCCAGAAAAAGTTAAGTACAAAATACACAGTTTGCTCATGAGAAATCCAAACTAAAATTTCCTTTTGACAGCCAAGCATGTTACTATTTAAACCAACAGATATGCACGATTCCAGGCACTGTGACATGGAAGTTTCCAGGGATGCCAGGCATTTTGGTCATTATGTATGAGAAAATATGGTTTTTCTTTGTCCTGAAATATTTTAAGGGAAGGAATGAATTACACAAATTCTCGTTCAGAACTCTTTATGTCTTTATATATAGCGTTCACTGCAGTTACCAGAGACTTGGGGGTAAGAAAGAAACTATCCTCCTTCAAGCACTAGAGCTATTTCTGTGATAGAGCATCCGGCTACTCAATGGAAAAAAGGTTTCCACCTCTTTTGCTTTTGACCCTTCTCTCCACATGCCATTTTCTACATCTCCTTTGCTACTATTCTGAGAGAAATTACGGGAAAAATGTCTTTAGCTGATAGGAATTCCTCACCAGCTAATATCATCAAAACAACTTTTTGTGCGACTGAATCTTTAGCACCAACTACCACTTAACTTTTATCTGTAACTCATATTCATAAGCCAGTCCCCCGTGGGGAGCAAGGAACACTCATTTAGAGCTGTGAGCCAGGCTGTAATAAGCCCAGGACTGCTCCCTTGACTGCTCCCTTTCATCCTTCAGTGGGCCAAGCGTGAGGGGACCGCATTGCTATGCATTCTGGCCCCCTCCTGAGTTGTGACTTTACATCTTGTTAAGATGTTTAAGTCTGAAGGCTTCAGCTTATAGGATTGAGCGCTGCATTTCCCCTTTCATTTCTGGCAGTGGGAATGCTTTTTCCTGGATGATGAAGTGCCTGCTCTCCGCCTAGCCCCCTTTGTGAGGGGTGAAGGTGATGACATGATCCACTGATTACTCCGAGGAATAACCACCACAGCCCCAAACTGACTTTGACAATGACAGCGAATGACTGTGGAGGACTTTGGAGTTATTCCAACGTGGTTTCTGTCATCCAGCGGGGCCCAGTGCTGGAGAGCGCAGTTTATATGAAAGAGGTGCTTGGGGAGATGAGTAGTGTCCCTGACAGAGGGCCGCCTGCCCCCACAGCAAGGGCAGACGTCCCTTGAATAGAACAAATGTTGGTGACCTGAAAGAATTAGTCCTTCTAGTTACAACAATATGTGATTTCAGCAGTTTTCAGACGTGAGACTGAATGTCATCTGTAGTCAAAGTTCTTGGATGGATTTATGGATTTTCCCTTAGAGTGACTTTTTTTTTGAGACTGAGTTTTGCTCTGCCGCCCAGGCTAGAGTGCTGTTGGATCATAGCTCACACTAAGCTCAAAGTCCTGGGCTCATGCGATCCTCCTGCCTCAGCCTCCCCAGTAGCTGGGACTACAGGCGCCCACCACAATGCCTGGCTAGTTTTCCTATTTTTAATAGAGACAGGGTCTCGCTCTTGCTCAGGCTGGTCTCAAACTCCTGAGCCTCAGTCTCCCTTGTGCTGGGATTACAGGCGTGAGCCACCACACCTGGCCCTTTAGGGTGACTTTTTAATAGCAGCTTTCTAATACGATGTGCATTTTTAAACTGTTTCACAGAAGTTTCAGAGACAACTGTCTCCAGCTAGGAATCTCTCAGACGCAGTAGCAGGCCTGAGTGCCGGGAGCAAGGCAGCGCCAACCAAACCCACCTGCAGGACAGGGACCTCAGCCTCGGGCTTGCTGGGTGGGTGACAGACCTTGGGGAATTGTTTCTGCTGATTCCCCTTCCTTCTCCAGCCATCGACCTCACTTATTGGACCCTCCAAATTGAGTGAATGTTGAGAAGTGGTTACTAGAGGATACTCCAAACACACAAAGAGCAAGACCAGTTGGAAATGCTCAAGAACGTAAGGTCTTTCAAGTCCAAAGCGCAGAAGAACGGCACAAGGAACACTCAGCTTTCTTCTCATTCTCCTGGGCCTTCATTCCCAACTTTCAGTGGTTTGTGGTGGGGACTGTGCTTAGCAGCATCTGTGTTATTTACAGCCATCAGTGTCATGTGTGTGCTGAGTGCCAGACACAGCTGGATGTTTTACACGTGTCATGGCATTAACCCCCCAGGATGCTGCAGGGATCACCAGATGCGTATAATCCCCATCATGCAGATGAGGAACAATGGGCCCAAGAGGCGGGAAACGTGCTTGCCAAAACACAGCCAGCCAAGGCAGTGAGATGGCCGGAGCAGGCCTGGCTGGCCCAGGGGTCCCATGCATCCCTTCCTGGGAGCAGGAGTGAGGCCCAATGTGGCTGTCCACTTTGTTACGGCTGTTCTATGCATGCTGCTCCCTGTTTATTTCAGTAACTCTTACCTGTGGCTTCGACAGCACACAAGCCACCCAAATGTCACAATGTCACATAAGCCCTACCTCTGCTGCAGGCCATGGGTAGGGCACAGGACTGGAAGACAAATGCTATTGGATGAAGAGGGTCTGGCCTCTTGTCACTGTCAGCCAAAATGTAGAGCCGGTGATAGGTCCACCAAACTTTGTCAGAAGGTTGGGATTTTGAAGAACAGTGAGAGTAGCCACTCTGAGACTGTTTTGTTTTACCATTTTTAAAATTACAGTTTTAAAAATTTTAAAGTAAAGACTATATTAACCCTTAGTTTAAATAATAATTAGCATAACTCAGTGACCAGTATAATATTGCAATTTAAAAGTTAATACTTTAAATCAATCCACCTAAACTACTTGAGACAGGCATCTATAGGGTGGGAACTAAATTTGTGAAATAATAAGAATAAGGAGACAGAAGATGAAGATCACTTAGCACCCAGACCAACCAGACCAGCTGGGTCATGTCTGCCCGACTCCATCTTATTTTCAGATTCTACACATCTGAGCTGGCCAATCGATTAATACTCAGAATTCCTAAAAATAAAAATGCTTCTCAGAATAACAAGAAAACAGCTCTAAAGAGGCCTGTCCCCTGCCGCTCAGCAGGACACACAGTAAAGCATGCAGATCCGAACCAGGCTTCTGGGGATGTGCATTGGGGCTTTTATTCCACATGTCACCTCGAGCAGCGATCATTTGCTAGCAAGGGCACCAACTTATGCTCTTTACAACCATTTCTAATATAGTAAAAGTTTCTGCCTTGCAAAAGAAAACAAACAATTAAATTCCCCTTGTTCTGTCTCCGGGTATAGACACAGGGGTAAGAGCTTCCTCTGAGGCCATCACTTCCCTGGGCTGCAACTGTTAACCTGGCCAGGAGGTGGCAGGGTGACACTGCATGTGGAAAGGCAAATCAACTTTGCCTTTCTTTGGCAGAAAGGGAGAGAGAGCCTGGCTTGAAAGAAAAATTGTAT
Source organism: Otolemur garnettii (assembly GCF_000181295.1). Lineage (NCBI taxonomy): Eukaryota > Metazoa > Chordata > Mammalia > Primates > Galagidae > Otolemur > Otolemur garnettii. The sequence continues at coordinate 3,630,948 of NW_003852456.1, forward strand.
TTATATAGAATTCCCCGAGCAATCCAAACATTGAACCTTGGTACTAATTAGCTAGTATGCTAATTGCCTTGGTTTTAATCTGTTTTAGGCCATCTTCTAAAAGAAAGCCCTCTTCTTTGCCTAGGTATTTCAGAGCCAAAATCTATTTGGAAGTATGACATGTGTTCACAAAATATGTTCCCAGTCAGTAAGCATACAAAGAGGGTCTGTGGACAACACACCAGGCACTGTCTAGGCACGTAATTGGTACATAAATACATCTACTGAATTAAAGCCAAAACGATTACTCAGAAGAAAGAGACTAGGGCTGGGTGCGGTGGCTTACACCTGTAATCCCAGCACTACAGGAGGCTGAGGTGAGTGGATCACCAGAGCTCAGGAGTTTGAGACCAGCCTGAGCAGTAAAACCCTGTCTGTACTAAAAATAGAAAAATTGGCTCGGCTCCTATAGCTCAACCGGCTAAGGCGCCAGCCATGTACACCTAAGGTGGCGGGTTCGAATCCCCAGCCCGGACCCGCCAAACAACAATGACGGCTGCAACCAAAAAATAGCCGGGCGTTGTGGCGGGCGCTTGTGGTCCCAGCTACTTGGGAGGCGGAGGCAGAAGACTCGCTTGAGCCCAGGAGTTGGAGGTTGCTGTGAGCTGTAATGCCACGGCACTCTACCCAGGGGGACAGCTTGAGGCTCTGTCTCAAAAAAAAAAAAAAAAAAAAAAAATAGAAAAATTAGCTGGGCGTGGTGGTGGGTGCCTGTAGTCCCAGCTACTCCAGAGGCTGACATAAGAGGATGGCTTGAGCCTCGGGGTTTGAGGTTGCTGTGAGCTTAGGGCATTCTACCCAGGGTGACAGGACTCAAACAAAAAAAAAAAGAAGAAGAAGAAGAAGAAGAACATAAAGGAGATCATTTGTTTATATGGAAAAAGTAACCTTCAAATCAATCCAAAAAATCAATTGCCTTAGAATGATGAAGAGGGAGTGTGTGAAAGCAAAGGTCTCCATTTACCTGCAGCCCCTTCACACAGAGGCTCTCTAGCACACTCACTCAGGTCTTTATCCTCCAGAAGAGACTGGGATGCTCCTCCTGAGTCAGAATCCAGCAAGATGGAATTTTCGCCCAGGCCAATGTCTGCAAAATGGCTACTCAACTCACAGTCGTCAAAGTCGGCCGTGAACTGCTGCAGAGAGGCGTCATGGGGAGACACGGGGAAGGTGCCTTCCAAAACCAAGGGAGAGCCCGGAGGGGACAAGGAGGAGAGGGAGGACCTTGAGGACAAGGAGGTCACAGACTTGGGGGCCTCAGTTAGCAAGGGAGTGTGGGCTGTGGCGGTGGCCGTCACCCCGGAGAGTCTGCTCTGACCAGGCTGGTCGGGGGACTTGGCCACCTCATTTTCATGGATGGTGGTGATGGGCCCAGAGGGAATGTAGCCGCCTTTGTCCTGCAGAAGAAAGTCCAGTCTATACTGATAGTCCGGATCTATCTGATCGCCCTGACTGCTGTAATAGAGCTCGCTGGAACTCAGAGAGTTGAGTGACCCTCTGCTGGAGGTGTTCAGAGAGCCACGGCTGGACGCCAGGGAGCCCAGGCTGCTCCCGGATGACACGGACAGGGTGCTGGCAGAGAGGCTGAGGGAACAAAAGCACATGCTGTCAAGTCCAGTCCTACACAGAAAACCCAATCCCAGCCCCCCCGAGTCCTTCATACCCCTGACACCCAACACAGAGAAATGCTATGAGAAATGCATTGTTAGGCAATGGAATCAGAGAATGTGTTCTCACACAAACCTCCATGGTAGGCTGAAATGCTCAAGAAATGTACAGTCCCACACGCCTGGGCTGTATGAGACAGCTTATTGCTCCTGGGCCACACCTGTACAGCAGGTGACTGCACTCAATATTGTATGCGACTATAACACAATAGTATGTGTCTCTAAAAACAAAAGGTGCAGCAAAAATATGGCATTATAGTGCTATGAGATCACCATCATTTATGGCAGTCTGTCCTTGACCAAAATGTCATTACGTTGCACACAACTGGATATTATATTTTCCACACTTACTCACCAACATTTTAAATCTTGCTCTCCAGCCAGGCAGAGTAGCTCAGCACTGTAACCAGCACTCTGGGAGGCTGAGGCCAGTGGATTGCTTGAACTCAGGAGTTTAAGACCACTCTAAGGAATAGCAGGACTCCATTTCCACAAAAAATAAAAAACCCAGCCAGGTGTCATGGGACGTGCCCATAGTCCCTGCTACTCAGGAGACTGAGGCAGGAGGATTGGTTGAGTCCAGGATTTTGAGGTTTCTGTGAGCTCTGACGATGCCACTGTACTCTACCCAGGGCATAGAGTGAGACTCTGTCTCAGCAACAATAACAAAGAAATCTTGTTCTCAACATACTTTCTAAGTAGCTATTCTATTCTTATTAAAAATTATCCTCCCTTAGCAAAAGTTAAAAAAAAGATCAAATATCTATTAGTAAATTTATTTGCATGGATACCCAAAGCATGTTTGCTAATAAAAAATATTGAAAGAGGAAAAGAGGATGAACAGCACAAAGTACCAACATAGTTACTGCATTTTTAAAAAAGCTTTTTGTTTTAGAGAAACACAAGAGGTTACACAAAAGACCTCCAGCTTCACTAACCTTTACCTCTTCTCTGTGTGTGAATTTATGGAGTATTTTCCTAACTAATAAAAGGAAATCCACATCTATTCTACCTTGCCTTTTTAAAAGATGAGGTAATGGAAAAATGTTATTTTCCTAAGTATGTATTGATAGCTAACATGTATCTTCTTCCTATAGCGTATTTCAAAAGTAATCTAAATATAACTTTAGGGGTCATGAAAAAAATTCATCTATTGTGACTTTAAATTTGGTCAAATATTAATTGTACTCCTGTAACTATTACATTTTCTTTTTCTTTCTTTTTTTTGAGCAGAGTCTCACATTGTTGCCCTGGGTAGAGTGCTGTGGCATCATAGCTCACAGCAACCTCAAACCTGGATCAAGTGATCCTCTTGCCTCGGCCTCCCAAGTAGCTGGGACCACAGGCACCTGCCACCATACCTGGCTAGTTTTTCTGTTTTTGTAGGGATGGGGTCTCACTCTTACTCATCTCTTGAGCTGAGATGGTCCACCATCCTCTGGCTCCCAGAGTGCTGAGGTTATAGTTATGTGCCACTATGCCCAGCTAGTTTTTCTATTTCTAGAAACAGGGTTTCACTTTTGTTCAGCTGGTCTCAAACTCCTGAGTTCAGGCAATCTACCTGCTTCAGCCTCCAGAGTGTTGAGATTACAGGTGTGAGCCATTCTGCCCAGCCTACATTTACTTTTAAATACACTATAATTGAAAATAAAATGAAAAGTAATGGAAGATGAACTAGATAACATGCCTGAACATAGTCAGTGGTAAATTTTCCCTCCTGGAATCTAAAGGCTTACCTTTTAAGTTGTGAATGCAAATAAGTAGTTAATTTAGTAGTTTCTTCAAGTTTCTGTAACAACTCTTTTCTTTTCTCTTCCAATCTCAATCTAGGACAAAAATATAGAAACTCATTTATTTTCAAATGGTTAGGATGACACACAAAGACTAGAAGAAAAGAAAGATTCTTGTTATACAAACATTACGTATCACAGGGGCAGTGTGGGGAGTAGACATACAGGATGCCCAGCAAAAAGGATGGAGGCAGAGGTGTGCCAAGGTGTGGCCAAGCTAAAGGACCAGGGCAAGGTAGGCCACACAGCCAGCAGTACTGAGAATTCAGAAATGCTAGGGGTCTGAAATTTTCTTCTTTTTGGAGACAGAGTCTCACTCTGTCTTAGCTCACAGCAACCTCAAACTCCTGGGCTCAAGCAATCCTGCCTCAGCCTCTCGAGTAGCTGGGACTATAGGCACCCACCACAACAACTGGCTAGTTTTTCTATTTTTAGTAGAGACAGAGTCTCACTCTTGCTCAGGCTGGTCTTGAACTCCTGAGCTCAAGAGATCCTCCCACCTTGGTCTCCCAGAATGCTGGGATTATAGGTGTGACCCACTGCACCTGGCCTTTTGAGGCAAGTTTTAAAACTAAATACTGTTTTTACTAAAATGAAGTCCCTCTCATGTTTTAGGGAGGTGGCAGGATGGCATCAGAATCTGATTCTCACCAGCATGGAAACTTCCAGGGCTTCCTCCTTTCCCTTACACAGAGGCCTTCTCTGCCGCCTCTAGGCCAGCCTCAGTCTGCTCTCCCCTCCTTCATGGTTACTTTGAACTCCCAAAGCTTGCTTGGCTTTTATGTTCTCGTCCCCTGGTCCCCAGTTAGAGCTCACGGCCCCAGAGGCAGCCACGGCTGCTCCCTCTTCTCCCCAGGCTGCCTGAGCAGCACTGAGCATGCCCAGCACTGTACCTCCTTCCTGTAGGTGTCTGGATGAGACCTTCATGGGGAGAAGCATGATGAAGGCACTGGAGATAGTCACAAAACTCCTTCCAGTGGGACTGCAGTCTGCCTCTGATGTGATCATCAAAGCCTCTCCCAGTGGGAGCCTGAAGTCTTCCTCAGATTCCAGGTGTCTTTCATGGGAAACCACCTCCCCAGCTTCCCCTGGACCGGGGCTGAAGCTGTCAGCCCTTTCAAGAGGGTGCACATCTGCCCCTCTGATCTCTTCTCCAATCCCTGCTTTCTGGTCTCCTGGATGAGAAAGGGGCTTTTCGACCTGAGTCTAGCTGCTCCGCACTCCCTTTCAGCTGCCTTTCGCAAAGTGTGGCCTCACACTGCCCCACCTCTGCCCCAGTGTCCTGTGGGATAGAAGTCTGGCTTCTCCTAAACCCAGAAGTCTGTACCTAGGAAAAACTTCACTTCACATCATCTATAGAAGAAGACCTTTTCCCACTAAAAAGAAAATTATATTCACAACCTCCCCTCCAGCACTTGGTTTTACAGAATATTCAAGGCTGGGTGTGGTGGCTCACACCTATAATCCCAGCACTCTGGGAGGCTAAGGCAGGAAGATCACTTGAGCTTAGGAGTTCTAGACCAGCCTGAGCAAGAGCGAGACCCATGTGTACTAAAAATAGAAAAACCAGCCAGGCATTGTTTTGCTCAATGCCTGTCGTCCCAGATATTCAGGAGACTAAGGCAGGAGGATCACATGAGCCCAGGAATTTAAGGTTGCTGTGAACTATGACACCATGGCACTCTATCCAGGGTGACAGAGTGAGACTCCTTGTCTCAGAACAAATCAACAAAAATAAAAAGCAATTGGATTATGAGTGGATGTTTCTATGGATGTTAATTCCAGGCCATCTGAAACTCTCCTAATGAGGATTTCTTTCCCACTGTTCTGGGACAGGCATTGCTCCCTACTTGTCCCTAAAGGATGTATATTCGGTGGTTCTGAAGGGCCACCATGTGGTGTGCCCCCAAGCAGGTGTCTGATCCTATCAGCCAGCAATGGCTTCTACGCTGACGTATCTGCATAAAACTTACACAGAGGTTCCCTCACTTAATATTCCAGCTGATCTCCCTACAGAACCGAAATTCTTTTTTTTTTTGAGAACCGGAATTTTTAAATAGCCCACTCACACCTTCCCAGAGAACAGATCAGTAAATTGCCTGGAGTCTCTTCCCTTCCAGTTTCACCTGCTTCTGAGGAAGAGTCTCAACTGACCAACAAAATCCATGTGAATGCTTTGTGACCTGTTAGGGTATCAAAGGTAGCAAACTGTCTTTCTTGAGAAATGAAAGCGTAATAAAATGCAGGATAGAAAGCCTCAGTCACTGTAACAGTCTAGATAATCTTCCTTATCAGAGGGCAACAGTTTACAGCTATTGTTATCAGGCTCAGCTGGAGACAAGCTGCATTCGGGTTCATGCCAGCATTCCCCAGCAATGTCTGTCTTGGCCATTTTCACATTCCCAGCAGAATACTGAAGAACCGATACTGTCTGCCAATGGAAGGTGTGTTTTGTTGCTCTACAGAAAGTTCTCTTGTGCAGCTCCTCAGTTCACTAAGAACAGATGCGATTAAGATTTCCAAGCCCAAGACAGGCGAGGTGGCTCACACTGTGACCTCAGCACTCTGGGAGGTCAGGCAGGGGGATCCCTTAAGCTCAGGAGTTCAGAGACCAGCTTGAGCAAGAGCAAGACCCCATCTCTACTAAAAATAAAAAAAACTAGCCAGGTGTGGTGCCTGTAGTCCCTCCCAGCTATTCAGGAGGCTGAGGCAGGAGGATCACTTGAGTGCAGGAATTTGAGGTTGCTGTAAGCTACGATGATGCCATGGCACTTTACACAGGGTGATGGACTGAGACTCTATCTCAAAACTACACATATAAATAAAAGATTCCTAAGCTCAGGGACAACAGCATCGGCTAAGACACCCCCACAGGGTCAAGCTGCCCTGTCCCCAGGGGCAGGACGAACCTCTCAGCCAGAGCTCTGCTGGGAGCACCCCTCACGGATAGCAGCTCCTCCTCCAGCCGCTGCCTCTCGGCCTCCAGGCGCTCCAGCTCATCCTGCGTGCGTTTCTGCGGGGTGACGAACTGCAGCTCTTTCAAAAGTTCTTCTTTTTCATGAATCAGCATCAGCTTCTCCTTCTCGATATCCAGTGCCCCAGGCCAGGCTTCACTGTCTAATTTTGACAGCTCGATCTTTAAGTTGGCCATACTAATATAAAGGGACAAAAGAGACATGCACATAATATTTACAACTGCACAGAAGGGTCAACACAGACCAGGCCGAGTTCGGGGCGAAAGGCTGTCTGCACTGTCCTGGCTGGACCTTCCCAGACAGGGGTATGGCGAGAGGCTGGGGTGGGGCCCTGTACTCCACGCAGCCTCTGTCCTGACACCACACTCCACTGTCACCTGCTTGGTTTCCCCACCTGTAAAATGAACCAAAACAGCAGCCCCCTGACGGGTAACGGCAAGGCACACACAGGCTCAGAAGCAGAGGCTCCGGGCCGTGGAAGGCCAGCCCTGAGAGTCTGCCCGTGTGCGTGCCTGGAAGGTCTCCCTTCAGAGCAGAGATTTTCAGCCAGTGTGTTGGGGCACACTGGTGTGCCGTGAGAGGAACTGACATGTGGTGCAAAAACTGTTAAAGATCATTCATTAAATTATTTTCGAAAGAAGCACTATAGGTATATTCTTATTCTTCTTTTGATCAACATAATTTAAGAGTGCTGCGAAAGTTTAACTTTAAGTACAGGTATGTTGTAAGATCAAAAAGGCTGAAAAGGCTCGGCGCCTGTGGCTCCAGTGGCTAAGG
>NW_003852456.1:3639708-3645221 GCF_000181295.1 Otolemur garnettii
CGGTTGAGCTATAGGCGTCGAGCCGGAAAGGGATATTTCTTTATTTCTTTTCTACTGTTTTTGTTAAAGAGATGAGGTCTTGCTGTTGCTTAGGATGGTCTTGAACTCCTAAGCTCAAGGAATCCTCATGCCTCAGCCTCCCAGAGTGCTGGGATTACAAGTGTGAGCCACTGTGCCCGGCCTTTTCTCCTTTTTGATGGAAGAAATTATAGAAGTGAAGAAAAAAGGTGAACAAAAAGCATAATTATGGGGCGGTGCCTGTGGCTCAAAGAAAAGGGGGCCAGCCCCATGTACCAGAGGTGGTGGGTTCACAACCGGCCCCAGCCAAAAACTGCAACCAAAATATAAATAAATAAATTATTAGAACCACTGATCTTTCAAGAAGTTTACATTTTGTTTGTAAAGCTGTCAACTGCCAAAAACAATTCTAAGTTTCTGATGATAATACTTAAGAAACAAACAAACAAACAAAGCATAATTAGGAACAAAGATAGAAGTAGATGCACACCCTTGTAACCTAAGTTTCTTATGTGACTAAAATTAAAATCACCATTTTATATATTGGCTCGGCCTCCTGACTTTCACCCGCCGTCTGCATTTATGATAGATGTAACATCAGCTATTCTTCAGCTTTAACTACAAAACCATAAACAACTGTCCCAACGTACTAGAAAATTAATCATCAAGATGCTAAATAAGCATGATATTATTAGCTTCATTAAGCACATAAAACAAAGGATGAAAGAGAAAACAGATTTCAGGGAAACACAGCCTGCCTCTTTACTCACTCACAGTTGAGGAGGACAAAGCGTTTTCAACATGTGCATAAGCCTTTGAGATTTAGCTCCTCGTCAGCATCAATGCTGACTTTAAAATGAAACCCCAAAGACACAGCGATGCGACCAGATGGGGAAGAACCAGTGCCTTAAGTTTTGATGTGAATAAATCAGCCATGGGAGCAGTGCACGATGCAGGGAAGAAAAGCCCTTGGTTATTATTACCTGTGTGACCAGGCATTAGGTTGGTCTTAAGTTGTATTTTAGAAGCCAAGTCTGAGGACAGACTACGAAGGCTTCCCTGCAGGGGGCACCAGAAAAGAAAAACGCCGCATGAATGCACATGGAACGGACTGGTAGGGAGTCTTAGTGACGCCAAAGCTGGAGCTGATCCAGGAGGAGACTCAAGCCCCCCAAAAAGCAGCATAAGGCTTGGTTCACCACATCAGCTATGTGTTATGGCCATTCTCCATACATGAATCCTGGACCTTGCCCACAGCAGAGCCCAGAGCGGTGGCCGCAGAGGGGTTGGCACATCCACAGCAAGAGAGCACAGCAGTATCCCCTGACTCCTACAGGGCACCAGCCACCAAAGCCACAGATTGACCCTCCACATTTTTGGAAGAGTCTGGGCTCTGAGAAGGGGGCAATAAAATACGCAACATCTTTTCTAGCCTCAAGAAATAAAAATCCTACAGTATGGTGGCTCATGCTTGTAATCTCAGCACTTAGGAGACTGAGGTTAGAGGATCGCTTGAGGCCAGATGTTCGAGACCAGCCTGGACAACTTCGAGAGAGCCTGTCTTTACTACAGCATTTTTTTTTTTTAATTAGCCAAGTTTGGAGGCACACATCTATAGTCCCAGCTACTTGAGGAGCTGAGGCAGAAGGAACACTTGAGGCCAGGAATTTGAGCCTGGACAATATAGCAAGACCAATTTAAAAAAAAAAAAAAAATTAGCTGGGCACAGTGGTGGGTGCCTGTAGTCCCAGCTACTTAGAAAACTGAGGCAGGAGGATCACTTAAGCTGTGGAGTTGGAGGCCGCTGTGAGGTATGATTGCACCACTGCACTCTAGCCTGAGTGATAGAACAAGACTCAAAAAATCTACCAGGGAAAATTTAAAGGCATTGACATTAGCCGAGCAAACTGCTGCTCGCAGTGACTGAGGGACTTGCACAAGCTCATATGGTTAATAATTTGCAGAAGGGAGCTTGGGTTTCTCTCAGTAAATGGAGATAACAAGTAATATTAAGAACACAGCCTACATGGCGGCAAACATTGTATTTATTTTGCTTTGTTAAAGCCTGATAATCTCTAAGAACAATGGCTAATTACTCTTAAAACAATTCGAATCTATCTACTAGATAAAGACAGAGAACTCTCCTACACTGCACTGAAGAGCTACAAAGCAAGGGGAGGACGGCACAGGGTCAATGAGAGTTTCTAAGGAAAGGCGAGAAGTCGTCTTCCTTTCTCCCTGAAGGAAGCCAACTGGAAGTGACACCTCCATGGGCATTAGCAGAAAGACAGCCCTTCAAAGCAAAGGAACACACTTACTTATCTTAGAACTTCCATCTCAGGAATCAATCTTCTAACATTTAATGAAAAGTAACTAAGTATTGTATAAGCTCAAAGCTTCTTTTTTTTTTACTGAAGAAAAGGGGACACATTCATTCTCACACTTCTCACTAATTCTCCCTGTTCTTCAGCTTTGAGGGGAGAGAGGAAAAGCGAGAGGTAGAGTTTAGAGAGGAGAAGGATGCTAAAAACCAAGAGTACTCCTGGTGGGAACGTTCGGGGAGTGCCCAGCAGGTGTCACCGTCGGAGTAAAGATTAATTCTGGAAAAGAAAGAGATTGAGCCATAGCAAAACCCCTCCCCGTCATTACCTCCTTTTGGCTTCTTCATACTGTAGGCTGAGCCTGACCTTTTCAGCTAAATTTGATCTACTTCTCACTCCAATCTATTGAAAAACAAAAGGGAAAAAAAAAAGTCAATTAACTCTGCTAATGAACAAAGTAAACTGCTTTTGTTTCTAGGAAGTACAAGTAATTGAAAAACCAAAGAAGATGGTACTGAAATTGGGAAATACCAATTTAAAAAGGCACTTACTTTATTGTCTTAGTAGGGGCAAAACATTTCTTTCAATTTAACTGTTTTTCAAAGACTTTAACGTCATTTTCTCCACACATTAAATTCTAGACAAAAAATACCAGGTAAATGTGTCTGGTATCTTAGAGTTTATGAAGAGTGTACAGGTTAATAAGAGTTATGAACTGGAACTAATTTCTTTGCCCTTATGAGCCAAAATTTCCATCATTTGACTTTCAACTATACAAAATACAAACTAAACAACTTCACAAAGTAATTTTCAGACAGCTAAGCCCTACCATTTATCTCTCTCTATTTCACTTTTATAGCATACACTTCAAAGAATAAGAGAATATGAAAATAACTGGGAATTTACTGAAAAGTAAACACCTGCTAATGTTATCCCACAAAGGAAAAGGTACAATAATCAATGATGGCTGAGCCATACTATTTTCAAATGTTAGCTGTCACAAATTAAACATGTTAATATAAAAACCTTCGGATTTACAAAGATAAATGTTGTTAGTTTTAAAAGACATACATTTCTGTTTCTTATTAGCCTGAACATCTTTTTGAAAGGAACTACATCTCCAAGATGCTGAATGTAATGGGAAAAAGTTAAATTCTCATGGGTCTCAGGCGTTTTACTAATGTCTCTGAAGAAATACAGCATGAGAAAGTTTGAATAAAGCTATTCATATGGACAAATTCTGATATGCTTGGCAGCTAGACAGAAAAGATAAGGCTATGATTTTAAAAACTTATGAGAATGAAGTGCAGTGTACACAGCTGGAATCCAGATCACATACAGCTCCTGTTCTAGCTCACCGTCCATACCGCAATTAAGGCCCCACAGGGACACACCAGGCCAGGTCTGGGACAGAGGAACTTACATCTCCGGAAATGCTGGTCTGTGACCCAGCATCAAGGGTCTGTCTGGACAGAGATAAATGAGAGTTCACAGGACTGGATCTCAAATCTGGCTCCGATCTGCCAATGTTCTGATCCAAATGAAACCGCTCCTGCAGCTTAGCAAGACTCTGTCCAGGAAACACAAAGGATTTCATAAAGCTTAACGTGCAAAAGAGCAAGCCTTCCCCACCAGGTAAAATTACAGGGAAACAGCTAATCTCAATGGACAAAACAATTACTTTACTTTAGTAGGGACCTACCACTTTAGCAGAACTGAAAAGGTAAGAGTAGAAGATAATTTTGCACATACACCCATGACTTGGGTAGTATGTGAGATCCTTCCAAAGGTAACAGGTTGTCTGAACAGTCCCAAGAGAGCATTTTCCCTGGGAATAACTGTATCTTTAGAGGTAACGCACACATTTCTTACTTTTTAAAAATTTCATTAGAAGGGGAAGTCTCTATTTCAATAGGAACTTTTACTTTAGGCACTAGAAATTATGGAAACACAGAATATCTCTAATACACTTTCTCATTTTGTTTTAAATTTTTTTACTCAAACAAATTTTTTTTTTTTTTGAAACAGAGTGTTACTTTGTCACCCTGGGTAGAGAGCCACGGCATCACAACTCATAGCAATCTCAAACTCTTGGGCTTAAGCGATTCTCTTGCCTCAGCCTCCCAAGTAGCTGGGACTACAGGTGCCTACCACAACACCTGGCTGTTTCTAGAGACGAGGTCTCACTCTGGCTCAGACTTGCCTCAAACTTGTGAGCTCAGGCAATCCACCCAATTCAGCCTCCCAGAGTGCTGGGATTACAGGGTGAGCCACGGCGCTGGACTCCAGCAAATATTTATTGAGTTTCTATGTGTTATTGTGCACATTCAAAACTCTACAGATAGAGATGACATCATCTCTAGAATTCAATAACGTCCAGCTCTGTAACTCATTTCCAAAGAGTTCATATTAATTAATAGTTAATCCACCATACAGTAAAAGGAAAATTTGTATATTTGCAGGATCCTACTTGCCTTCTGAAGAGGACAGAAGGAAAATGCCCCTGTTAATCTTTTTTTATAATATTTCAGATTAATATGAGGGTACAAATGATTAGGTTACAATGTTTGCATTTGTTAGGTCAGTCCCTGTTATAGTTGTGTCCCGCACCCAGGTGTGCCACGTACCCTTACATTGTGCCCATTAGGTGGGAATTCACCCATCCCCCTCCCTTATCCCTTCCAATCTCTCATTTTAGACTGAGTAAGACAAAGTCCTACTTTGAAAACTTCTGCAAGTATGCCATGGTACATGTGGACAGGACACAGAGGTTACTTAGCTCACATCAATGTTAGGGGTTAGGAAACTGAGGTCCAGCACTTGCTAATGAGTGAGTTTCAGTGGAGCCTATCATGGGTCTATTTCATGATACTACCTATGGTGACATGTGGTTTGGTAAATAGTCAGAAGCCAACATGCCTGTATGTATGCGAGTATGCTTTGGAGGGGATGGTGTGAGGAAGCAAGGGCTTTAAAAAGAAAAGTCTGATCTGAATTGCTTGAAAAAAAAAAGAAAGGAAAAAAGAGTGTGGTGCCTATAGCTCAGTGGGTAGGGTGCTGGCCACATACACTGAGGCTGGTGGGTTCAAGCCTGGCCCCAGTCTGTTAAAACAATGATAACAATTGCAACAAAAAAAACACAACTGGGTGTTGTGGGGGGCCACCTGTAGTCTG
>NW_003852456.1:3646600-3649463 GCF_000181295.1 Otolemur garnettii
GGTTGAGGTATAGGCGCCGAGCCAGAAACTTTTTTCTTTTCTTTTTTGAGACAGTTTCACTCTGTCACCATGGGTAGAGTGCTGTGGCATTATAGCTCACAGCAACCTCAAACACCTGGGCTCACATGATCCTCCTGCCTCAGCTTCCCGCCGAGCTGGGACCACAGGTGCCCACTACCACACTCTGCTAGTTTTTCTATTTTTAGTGGAGATGGGGTCTCTCACTCTTTCTCAGGTGATTCTCCAACTCCTGAGCTCAAGTGATCCACCCACCTCGAGTGTTGGAATTACAGGTGTGAGCCATGGCACCCACCTCTATTAATGTTTTTTTTAAAAACTTAAAAAAAAAAAAAGTCTTGCTGGGTTTGAACCCTACTCTTGCTGCTTACCAGTTGTAAGACTTGAAGTACTTTACTTTTTTTGGGCTACAACCTCCTCTATAACCGCGTCACTTATTAAGGGTGGTTGTGAGAAGTCAATGATTTATATGCACAGCAGCGAGTGTACGGTACAAAGTCAGTGCTCCTAAGTATTGGCTCTTATCACTGCTGTCTTTTCTATTAGTTTTCTTGCAAGTTATTTCATAATTCCCCAACATTTTGAAAACCAATATGCAGTACTGGTTTAAATACTGCAGTATTATATTTCAATGTAGGTGTCCTATTAAGAATGTGAAAATTACTACTGGTTCTAATATTTTCCCAAAGAACCCCAAATATCTAAAATCAGAATCTGCTTTCCTAAGCCTCACCCCCAACAGGCGTACCCTCTACCTGCTGATGGGGGTGATGCGCCTTTTATGTACCCTGAGCTGAGAATCACTGGTTTAGTGAACTCTCTGTATCTGGGTCCCACATGAAGTTTTTTTTCTGAATTTCAGATTAATGTAAGGGTATAAACAATTAGGTTACAAAGTTTGCATTTGTTAGGTAGAGTCCCTGTTGTAGCTGCCCTGCACCCAGGAGCTGTGCCCTGTGCCCTGTGCCCTTACGTTGTGCCCATATGTGAAAGTTCACCAGCCCCTCTGCCTCCTCCATTTCCCCTCCTTGTTCTGCCTCCCCCCAACTTGAACTGAATTGCGTTTTTCTCCTATGCGGGCATATATTAGATCTACAGGCTTCATATTAGTATTGAGTACATTGGAGACTTGCTTTTCCATTCTTGTGATACTTTACTAAGAAGAATGTGTTTCAACTCCATTCAGACCACATGAAGTATTTAGTGAATTTCAAGGTGTACCAAGATGCCAATCTCCTCATATGGGCTCCAGGATCCACTGGATATCTCAAAGGATATCCAAAGGCTGCCTTCTGTTAAGCGGATCAGAAGGGTGGAGCCAATCTGTTCCCCTCTAAGGCAGGCAGGTTGCCTTGGTGTCTGTAACAGTCTCCTAGGGGCCCCAATTCTGCACGGAGGGGGCAGAGGTGGGACGGAGCGGGCAGAGGTGGGACGGGGTCAGCTGGACTCTGAAGGAGAGAGGGTCTGGCACCTCCGAAGGTTCACGTAGGAGTTGGTGAAATGTTCCATGACATACCTGCATCAGGTCTTGTTTCTCTTTCTCTCCTGAGCTAATAGCCTTTCTGATAGATTTCAGTTCCGTGAGAATGGCTTTGGCTTCACTAAGTTCATACCCACTTTGGCCTCCGGACATCTTTTTATCAATCCTGTTAAACGAACGAGAGGAAGGGAAGAAAAAAAAAAGCAGGTTCTAGAACCTGAACATATTTATCAAAGAATGGCAGAGAACAGGTTATACAGACAGTAGTAATTGGTTTTTGGATGGTCCTAGGTGGCTGATTATTTTACTCCCTGATTCCCACACCAGCGGTTGTCTTTTCGGGCTGATCGTTTCTCTTCCTTTCTCTTTTAATCCCATCTAGCTGAGACTTCTACCCACTTCATACCCAGTCCATTTCTGATCACTTTTAGGCTCAAATAAAAACATGTCTTTTTGTCTTCAGTCTGTCTAGGTGATTCCACTGCTGGCTGAACCCAAACCTCATTGAGGGCTGACCCAGATCTCCACCCTAAGAAAAGAAAAGGACGTGGCCAGATGCTTTACCAGAAGAACAGAAATGCCAATAAAAGCTGGCAGTTAATTTTGCAGGTTTTGCTGTAATATCTGTGCTGAACCTAGGTTAGGCTGGCAGCTGGCCGGCCTTTAATAAATAAATGGCTAGGGCCAGGTGTCGTGGCTCACACCTGTAATCCCAGCACTCTGGGAGGCCGAGGCGGGAAGATTGCTTGAGCCAGGAGTTCCGGACCAGATCGAATCTCTACTAAAAATAGAAAAACTAGCCAGGTATGGTGTCGGGGACCTGTAGTCCCAGCTACTCAGGAGGTTGAGGCAGGAGGATTGCTCAAGCCTAAGAGTTTGAAGTTGCTGTGAGCTATGACACTACCGTACTCTACCCAGCATGAAGAGTATGACTGTCACCAAAAAATAAATAAACAAACAAGTGAATAAATGGCTAGTAAATGAATCATTATTTACACCTGTGAGTATCCTACTGTTTGGATTGTGTAGTTACTTCTTATTTCTTTTAAAATACCTAAAAAAGTATTTATTCTATTTTTATGAAAGCTATGAGTGGAGATAAAATTGCTTGCCTTGCTGAATGAGCACACATTTAGGAATAAGGCAGGCCATTTATCATTGATCAACTCCTATTGAGTAAAGGCCTTTTCCACCAGCTAATTGATCATCCCCACAGACCTGCTTACCAAATGCCTTCACAGCTCATGTTGGAGGATTTCCTATAACCTCAGTCTTAGTGCCTGAAGGGCCCAAACCGAATCACCCAATTCTTTTTAAAAACCAATTTCACATTCTCTTCCTGGCCACCCTCCTGGCTTTCCTCAG
>NW_003852456.1:3649808-3650902 GCF_000181295.1 Otolemur garnettii
AGCCTACAGTTTTAGTCTTATCTACTGACCCTTCAGAGGAAAACACCTACAAAATCAGAGAAAACATATTCTGAGCTCATTTGGTTCAAAATATTTAGCAATTAATATTTCTTTGCAAGTGAAAGGTATAATCTGAAAAAAAAGAATACAAAGCCATGTGATCCTCCTGCACACGAGGCTTGCAGTCTGTGGGTAACCCATTTCCCCAAGTACTATATTAATAATTATTTTATGCAGCTGAACAAGCAATTAGAGATTTCAAGAACCCAAGAAAATAAAAAACTTGATCATAAGGTCATTTGATAATAAAGTACAACCGATCAAGTCACAGAATCACACACCCCCCCAGCCTAGGCTAAGGAGGATCCTAGTCAAACCTCTTCCAAATGAAGAAAAGAAGCCAGAAAGTCCATGCAAATTTAGCCCCTAAATTGCATATATTTAGCTGGAAGGGCAACCATACTAAAATGGCAGACGCAGACACGGGGCCGTTATGACTATTACACTTAGAACATTTGATAAGAACAGCGATAATCCCACGTATTTGGGAAGGGATCTATCAGTGAAATTTCTGGCTTCCCTAACTAGTTTATCAAGCAACTTAGTTAGGATAAAGGCTTACTTAGGCATCCTCAAACTACGGGCCGTGGGCCCCATGCAGCCCGCCTAGGACATTTATCTGGCCTGCCTCGGGTGTTTTTCCGCTGCTGCCTGTCCTGCTTAGCAGCCGACTTGCCCCGGGGCCCACAGTCCGGCCCTCCAATGGTCTGAGGGACAGTGAACTGGCCCCCTGTTTAAAAAGTTTGAGGACCCTTGGCTTACTAAATGGAAAAAATGCTATTTCCAAATACAGCATTCTGGCATTTTCAAATGCAGTGCTTTTTAACTAACAAAACAAAACTGTGAGGTTTCATGAAATAGCTAGTAATAGAGGTATCTGAAACAGTCCAAATGAATTTATGAAGCTCAAGGAATACAAACAGTACTGGAAAACAAAAGCAGGTAAGGTGTTTCCAGAAATAAACTCTTAACATTTTTTAAAAATTTAATTCTATTATTTTGAGTGCCATGACATCCTAGCTTGTGGCAACCTC
>NW_003852456.1:3651341-3653186 GCF_000181295.1 Otolemur garnettii
AAAAAAAAAAAAAAAAATTTAAAAATAAAAGCAGAACCCAGTTCAAGACTGCTAATTTAAATTTCAGAGTTGTATAAACAGATGAAACTGTCTTGGTTATCCCCTGCTCAACAGAATGCTGAAGGACAAACATGCCACGTCCACTCTGCCATCAGCAGGGGACCCCTTTCCATCTTTCTTTCTTCACTCCGTCACGCTGGGCAGAGTGCTGTGGCATCATCATAGCTCACAGCTACCTCAAACTCTTATGCTCAAACGATCCTCCTGCATCAACCTCCACAGTAGCTGGGACTACAGGTTCCTGCCACCATGTAGCTAGTTTTTCTATTTCTAGTGGAGACAGGGTCTTGCTCTCTTGCTCAGGCTGGTCTGGAACTCCTGAGCTCAGGCCATCCACCCATCTCAGCCTCCCAAAGCTCTCCACTTCACTTTAAATGTTGCTCTTTTCCTTTACTTCCATGCTTCTCCTTTTTCTCCTACACTTTTCATTTCCCATCTTTTCTCTCTTTTTAGCCTAACTGTCCATAAAATAAACAAATAAAATAGTAAAATAAGATAAAATAATAAAAGTATTATTTGGTGACTTTTAGAATGAAATATTGTGCTTTCTGCTTCTAATGAGAGGGTATCACTTTTTTTCTTAAAAATGTTTTGAGAGTTCTTGACTTCTACATACTTGCTAATTAATTTTTCCTTTCTATCTTGGTCTCAGAAAAGAGGGAAGCTTGCCATTTGCAGGCCTTCTCTGGAACATGTGTACCCCAGAGCCAAGCTTTCAGAGTCTGCATGTGCTTGTGGCTTGCTGGCTGCTTCATCACTTCCCATTTTCCAATTCTGAATACACACTAGAGACAGCAAAACGGGAAAACGCATCCTCCTGGTAGCCATTTACACATAACTCAGTCTATGGCTTAGGCTAAAGTCAAAATTGGGACCACGAACTGCAATGAAGAATGCAGAGAGAGAAACTGTGTTTTCTTCACTCAGCATAAAGCATAAAATTATCATACCAAGTAAAATCAGGTCCAACCTTCAATTACATTATAATTCCCAATTCAGCAAAAATACTCCATTCTATTGTAAATAAATGAAGTTACAAAAGCCTACAATGGGATTCTATTGAAATTTTTCTTGAAGTGTACTTCTGGTCATAGCCACAAATAAAAGTCCCTTATAGTATTTAGCAATGTGGTTTCGTAAAACGTCTGGTCTTGGGGTTTGATCAATTATCATTCAGTGATAACAGTAGTTTGTTGATGAACATTTGAATAAAAACAGCTTTATTTTGTCTACAGCTAAGATCAGCAGGAGAGGTCTCAGACGTTAGAATACGGTATCTTTGCGCTTTTGGTTCAAGGGATTAGAATCCTTGCAAGAGAATGCCTGAATTTCTACAACAAATGTCTATTGTTTTCTTATGGAATGTTATTGACAGATTCTTAAACATGCCTTAGATTCCTATAAAAATTTCTTGCAAGCAAACTGCTTTGAAACAATACAGTATTTGTTACATCACTGTAACAAAAACAGCCAGTTTGGGTAACCTTTAATCCCGGCGCTGATGTGAGTTATAATCGCATGTGCTTTAAAAATGTTTAACATATGGCTGGACGTTTTTGCGGCACTCTCCAACGTTTGCCCTTCCTCCTCATCCCCACCACAAAGCCCTGCTTTGACAAACAGTTACTAAAGTAGACATTTATATCATTCTAAGTCTGCTTGGTTTTTAGGGGAGCGCCATACCAGCCGAGCTTCTCAGGACACGACTTAAGAGCCATGAGGATCTGATAAAAATATACCTGGCAGGGGAAGGACTAGAAATTTTTTTTTTTTTTTTTTTTTTTT
>NW_003852456.1:3653543-3666189 GCF_000181295.1 Otolemur garnettii
TGGTCAAGAGCAGTGGCCGGTGTCCCAGGATACAACTCACCCTCCAGACCAACAGACTGGCCCTTGTGTGTCCGGCCAGTGACACAGAGGGTCTTTAGAGGGTGACGCCTTGCTGCTGGATTCCCCTACAGGGAAAAGGAACAGAACTGAGCACTTCCCACAGAGATGGCTCCTGAGACTGGCTGGGCCTTGCTGAGGTGCCACTGAGGAAGGTGCTGGGAAGAACAGGAGCAACCAGGGAAATTCTAGAAATACCGCAGTGCACCTGGCCTCACCAGCAGGCGGGCAGCAAAAAGCAGTTGGTGCCTTTCAAGGGATGCCACCTTCCACCTGCTCTGTGGTGGTCATGTGACTCTCAAAACCAGGTGCTGCTTCTCATCCCCGAGAGACCATGTGAGGTCAGAACGTCCCAGGTGTGCCTGTTAAGGTTTGAGTGGGCTGGGCCTCATCGCCAGGGAGCACAGTGGCTTCCAGGGGCTGGGACCAGGAAGACTTTCAGACCCTGCACCCTCGGACACCTACATTTTCACTTACTCTGGCCCAGCCTACAGGTGCGCCAGTGGCCCACCAGACTTTAGTCCTGAGCTGGTGAGGACAGAGGCAGATGGGAGGTGAGGAACATGCCAGCTCCTATGCCAACAGTGTTGACTTGCATTTGCAACCCTGAGTTAGACTCCAGGTCACTCCAGGGCTGACAGAAAGGCAGAGAGATGCCCCCAGCAGCCAGGGCCTCCTCTGGGGTCCAGCACAGCTGGCTAGTCCGGCATCTCAGCTCTGCCACAACCTAGCAGAGCCGGCAGGGGTCCAGGAGACAAACTTCAGTTTTTTACTTCAGTTTCTTTGAATCTCCAATAACTAATGATAGACATTTCTGACCTTTTCAAGTGCATAGATTTCTTTCACGTTTGGGTGATTGTTTTTTTTTTGTTTTCTGGGTGCAAAACTCTGAGGTTTTTTTTTTTTTTTTTACTTCAGGTTTCCATGAGAAATCGTCACCTATGCTCCTAACTTCTTCCTATTGGTCAGAGAGCCCATTCTAGTGGTGATTTCAGTCTTTTTATACTCACTGTTGCAGCGTTTCAAAGCCTTGTTCCTTATAGAGCAGTTCTTGCTTCATCTGTGAGAGTTCTCTTTTCAGCTTTTTAACCTTTTACGAAAAATCAGTGTAAATATTAATGTTGGCAAATGACCAGCAACATGTTGCATCCTTTTTAAAAGACAATAAATTAGTAAAGTACTAAAAATATTAATAAAACCATTCGTTTTACACTTTACCAGTGTAATATTTACCTCCACATAAATTCTGTGGAAAGTACATGGGTTATGTTTAAATTATCACTTTAGCCAAATTATCTTGTTCAGCAACGTTCCAACGAGCGGGACATCACTGTGGTCTCCACTTTGTGATAAACAGCCAATAAAAGCAGAGTGAGAACTTTGAGCGATGGTGTCCCTGCCATTTCTTTCTTTCTTTTTTTTTTTTTGCAGTTTTGGCCAGGGCCAGGCTCGAACCCGCTATCCCTGGTATATGGGGCCGGTGCCCTACTCCTTGAGCCATAGGGGCCGCCCATCTCTGCCATTTCTAAAGCTCATGCTCCCGTTGTCACTCACTGTGCCAGGACCATCTCCTCTATTTCCCAGAGGTGCCTCAGTTTTCTCCTACGATACTCCCTATGCCTGAAAAGCTCTTCCCAGATCTCCAGGGGCCATCTCCTCCTCACTCCCCTGTTAGCACAAACAGCACCTTTCAAACAGGATTTCTCTAATCCCCCATCCAGGCTATGACTCTGTTTTATTTAGATCGTAGTATTTTTCAGAAACTGAAATTTCCCACGGACTTGGAGATAATTTTTTTTTCTTTTCATTTTTAAGACAAGCATGAAACCAGGTTTACTGAGGAAGACAAAGGGAGGTTTACAGAGTAAAAGCAAGATACAGGCTGACAGAGCAAGGTACATTTGCCATGGACAGCGGCGAATGGGCCTCCACTGCCAGGGTAAGTAGGCGAAAAGGCAAAGAGGCCTTGTTCTTTTTCTTAGAGACAAGGCCTTGCTCTGTCACCCAAACAATGAATTTGTTCAAACAGAGGCAGAAACATCACCCAACAGGACAGGAGGAGGAGTTTGCTACAATGAACAGAGACAGGAGGAAGGCCACTCACACCCCTTCCACAGCCTTCAGAGTCCACGCCATAGCTAATGTAGAACCACAACTTAAACCACTCACCCTTAATCGTGTAGTAGAGATCTCAGCTTTTAAAATCTCGGGATCATATTTAGTACTGGATGAAGATCCTGAGAATACTTTTAAATGAGAAAAAAGAAAAAAATAATTCTTTACAAGCTGCCTGACTAGTTTCTTCAGCTTAGAATTTACCTTTTTTTTTTTTTGAGACAGAGTCTCACTCCAACAGGGTGCCATGGCA
Organism: Otolemur garnettii; assembly: GCF_000181295.1. Lineage (NCBI taxonomy): Eukaryota > Metazoa > Chordata > Mammalia > Primates > Galagidae > Otolemur > Otolemur garnettii. Next base: position 3,655,969 of record NW_003852456.1, read on the forward strand.
TCATAGTTCCCAGCAACCTCAAACTCCTGGAACTGTAGGAGCTGGAACTACAGGCGACTGCCACCGCACCCAGCTAGTTTTTCTATTTTTAGTAGAGATGGGGTCTCACTCTTGCTCAGGCTGGTCTCAAACTCCTGAGCTTATGCAATCCACCTGCCTCGGCCTCCCAGAGTGCTGGGATTACAGGTGTGAGCCACCGTGTCCAGCCTGAATTTATTGACTCTTAAAACAATAAGATTGACTCAGCGCCTATGGCTCAAGCAGCTAAGGAGCCAGCCACATACACCTGAGCTAGCGGGTTCACATCCAGCCCTGGCCCGCCAAACAACAATGACGGCTGCAACCAAAAAATGGCCCCGGGTGTTGTGGTGGGCGCCTGTGGTCCCAGCTACTTGGGAGGCGGAGGCAGGAGATTTGCTTGATCCCAGGAGTTGGAGGTTGCTATGAGCTGTGATGCCATAGCACTCTACCCAGGATGACATCTTGAGGCTCTGTCTCAAAAGAAAAAAGAAAAAGAGATTAAAACAACAAGATTTATGTGCTTCTGGATGCTTATTTCATTTTACAGTTCCTTTACCGTCACTCATCAGACATGTAAATATAAATAGTAACCTTCAAATCTCTGTAATTTCTTTTTAAAAACTCAGTAAAACAGAAAGTCATACAGACCCTGGTGCTTAATTTTCTCCTGGGGGTTTCATACATCTATGACCTTAGAGGATGTCACTGCAGATGCAGCGGGGAGAGCTCTGCATTATCCAGGAATTTATAATCTAAGTAAACTTTATGAGCCTGTCACAGCTGCTTCTTTAAACAAAGCCGGGTTTGCATTCTCAATCTATGAGCTGGGGGAGGGGGGCGATAAATCAACTCAAGCCATCAAGGGAAACCTCGCTGTAGCTAAGAGTTCTGGTTCCTCCCCACTAAAAAAATACAAGAGGAGCAAAATCACCAACTGACTGGTCTTGCTCTGAGACAGTAAAAATTAATTCATAGATGAATTAATGACACAGAGGCACACAGACTCCCCAGTGGGAAGCCTTGTCTCTGGAATGGGGTTGGGGGGCTTTCCTGAGAAATCTGCAGCGCGCCCCCAGCTTCTCAGGCTTTGAGGAACTCTTCCTGACGGGAGGGGAAAGGCCTCGAAACCAGACTTCACAGAAATGCCAGTGAAGTGGTCGCCGGCTACGCACCCCTCAGCCTCCACTTCTGAAGCACTTACGGCTCGTGTGAGAACTCGACTTTTCCCTGTAGGCGTCGTTCAGCCGCACGTATTCGTCCAGGGCCAGCGCCAGCCTCTGCTCCTTCACGTGGTACAGCTCCTTCTGCGTCCTCAGCGCGTCCTGGGCCACCGAGAGATAGTCCTTGAGCATCTTCTCCTGTTCCCCCCTCCATTGTTTTCTCGGATCTTCTATCTGTGTGGTTTCTGAAAATACATCAGATACAGTTTGGGGGCTTTTTTTTCTTTAATAATTTAGTTTTGCTTACTGGACTATTTAAGCTTTCTAGAGAGCAGCTAGCTTCAACTCCTACACCCTAAGGAGTGTATCAGCATTTCTTCAGTCACCTCTCCAGAAATTTGACAGACTTTTTTTGTTTGTTTATCCAGTCCACACTCCTCACCCCTCGGCCCTTTCTACAATGAACTGTCGCTGTAAATCTGTCACAGACAAGGCTGCCAATTGCCAAATACAAATTGTAGGTAATGTGGGACAAAAAGAAGCAGGTCTTTACCATGTTATACAAAGGGCGTGAAGCTGGGTACACACGGGTTACACAGAAAAAAACTGAAGCAAGCCATGATAGGAGTAACGGGGCCGCTGGAAATGACTAGAAAACAGAATGGAATACAGGAAACAAGGTTTTTCAGATGTTGGTCACCAGGTAGCCCAAGGCTGTGATCTCTGGAAGAAGGGAATGGGTCCTCAGACAACCCCACATTTCCACCTGATAACACTTTTTACACAGCAGGCCCAAGAGGAGTGACCCCAGCAAAGGAAGCGGGTCCTGCTGAGTTAGGGGTTGGGGGCAGATTTCAGGAAAGCCATGACAGGCGGAATTTGTGGAGTGAAGCACAGGAGTCCTGGACATTCACAGAGGGACTGCATTAGGCCCATGGGTGGACATTAAGCCGCACAGGTGCAGGGGAGAGACACACAGGTCAGCAAAGGGCAACCGGCACTCCACCGCAGATGGAGCCCCGAGCCTTCCCAGGCCTGGGGCAACTTCAAACTATGACCAGCCAGGGAGACAGGCCCCAGTGGACATCTGGGGAATCTGGTAGAGACCACAGCAGGGTGACACCTTAGTCGCAGGCCACACGACACAGGGTGATAGAGGCTACTTGAACTTGACCTAACAAAGTTTTTAACAAGGTTCTAAAAGACTGAGCTGATCAGCAAGTAACTTAACTGCCAGGCCAGAAAAAATATAAACCCCCCCCCTTTTTTTTTTGAGATAGAGTCTCACTCGTTGCCCTGGGTAGAGTGCCCTGGCATCTTCATAGCTCACAGCAACCTCAAACTCTTGTGCTCAAACCATCCTCCTGCCTCAGCCTCCCGAGTAGCTGGGACTACAGGTGCCCACCACAGTGCTTGGCTATTTTGAGATGGGATCTCACTCTTGCTCAGGCTGGTCTCAAACCCCTAAGCTCAAGGGATCCTGCCTTCTCTGCCTCCCAGAGTGCTGGGAACTCAGGCATGAGCCACCACACGCAGCCAGGTCCCGTGTTAATAGATGGTGTGAGCTCTAGATACCTTCTTCCTGAAGGCAACAGAAAAAGCCTTCATGAGCCAGCTCTGAGGTGTAAAGACAGTTGCAGACTTTCTTTACATAAATAAAACTCTTGTTTGTTATTTTTCCCTCATTTCTTTTCCTCTTTTTTCTGGTTTATCTCAGGACTTCCTTCATAAACAATTTTCACTCAAATTCTTGGCTGAGGGCCTACTTCTTGGAGAACCCAAGCCAATATCACCTGTTGTAATCTGTGCAAATGGCACAGATGAAGTTTGATCCTGGATGACACTTCCTGTTTGATGTCTTAGAAATATCATGTGTGGCATGGGGGATGAGAGAAAGAGGAAGAAGGACTCTTGAAAATACAAAAAGGAAAATAAATCTGCTATTACTAGAGAAACGTGACCACATGTTCTATCAATAATTTCCTGAGAGTCTACTGGAGAATTGAATAGAAACACAGCCCTAGTTATTATAAACCGTAAAACTGGTTAGGTTAAGACAGCCTAGTTTCTTTAATAAAATCAGTCTTGTGTTCCCTTCATGCCAGTACTCAGAGCTGAGGCACTTGTTGGCAAATCGCACCCCCTCAGCACATTCTGGGGGTGGAGAGTGTGCATGTGTCAGCCCAAGCCACCCTCTGGAAGGGAAGGAGGCAGACACACAGGACGGTTCCAACAAGAAGACCTTCAGTGTTTACTGATAGAACAGGATGGAGAAGCCCTGAGGCGCAGGAGGAAGGGGAAAGGGAAACGGACATGGTCACACTCCTGCCTGGGAGGCAGGAAAGCGGGGGTACCTGCACTGTGAAAAGCTACACAGGAAAGCCAGGATGATTCTTCCTTCCACCTGTCGCCTGGATAATGTAGTGGATTCCACATTAACATTATCAAGGCTCGGGTGGCGCCTGTGGCTCAGTGAGTAGGGCAGCAGCCCCATATACTGAGGGTGGAGGGTTCAAATCTGGCCCCAGTCAAACTGCAACAAAAAAATAGCCAGGCGTTGTAGTGGGCGCCTATAGTCCCAGCTACTCAGGAGGCTGAGGCAAGAGAATCGCCTAAGCCCAAGAGCTGGAGGTTGCTGTGAGCTGTGATACTACAGCACTCTACCGAGGGCGATAAAATAAGACTCTGTCTCTGACCAAAAAAAAAAAAATATATTACCAAAGCTCAGGCCATACAAAGGTAAAAAAGCAAGACGAATTATTTGAGTCCTAAGGAAGTTTTAAGAATATGAACACTTAGAAGGAGAAAAAAGAAGAATTGAGATGTAGGAGAGACATTAGTATCTGCAGCTTAATAAATTACATAATTATATCCATTTCTGCCCCATCCAGCAGGACGAACACTGTCCACCATGCACGCATTTACCCAGAGTGGGGACAGTCAACAGATGTGAATGATAAACAACCAATAAAATACTGCTTTGCATGGCTTCTCAGTAAAAACACAACGTGGCACTTTCCACTCATTAGTGGATAGTGTATTAATCATTATTTAAAATATTCTAGGCTCGGCGCCTGTGGCTCAAGTGGCTGAGGCACCAGCCACATGCACCTGAGGTGGCAGGTTCAAATCCAGCCCAGTCCACCAAACAACAATGATGGCTGCAACCAAAAAATAGCCAGGTGTTGTGGTGGGCACCTGTGGTCCCAGCTACTTGGGATGCTGAGGCAGGAGACTTGCTTGAGCCCAGGAGTTGGAGGTTGCTGTGAGCTGTGATGCCACGGCACTCTACCAAGGGGGACAGCTTGATGTTCTGTCTCAAAAAAAAAAAAAATTCTATATTTTATGATCTAGGAGACTGTCTCTCTGTATCACTGGCTAATTCTTAGAGATGGCAAGTGACTCCCCAAAGCCTGCCTTTCAGATGCAAACCAACCAGTCCAAAATCTTAAGTCCAAACTCCATTTTTGCGGTCCAAAACCTAAGTCCAAAATCCTATTTTATCTAACTCTCACGCCTCAAACTAATATTTCCCCTGCCCTAAATCAACCCAGGTCAGGCACTATACAACTGAAGACCATTCTTATAACTCAGAGTCTGCTGGAATTGGATGAACTTACCTACCCTGCTTTGAACATTCTCCCTCAAAGAAACCATCATAAAGACCGGGGGCTCTGGCTCGGCACCTGTGGCTCAAGTGGCTAAGGCACCAGCCACATACACCTGAGCTGGTAGGTTAGAATTCTGCCTGGGCCTGCCAAATAACAATGACGGCTGCAACCAAAAAATAGCCAGGTGTTGTGGCAGGCACCTGTGGTCCCAGCTACTTGGGAGGTGGAGGCAGGAGAATCGCTTGAGCCCAGGAGTTAGAGGTTCCTATGAGCTGTGATGCCACAGCACTCTACCCAGGGTTACAGCTTGAGGCTCAAAAAAAAAAAAAAAAAAAAAAAGACTGGGGGCTCTGATTTCTCCTTCCTTCCTGCCTTCTGACTAATCCAAAAGCTTCCCCATATGGCATCCTCCTTCCCTTAAGTGCACTATGTAATAAAACTTCTCTACAGGCCAGGTGTAGTGGCTGTGCAGTGGCTCATGCTTGTAATCCCGGCACCATGGGAGGTCAAGGTGGGAGGATCCCTAGAGTTTAGGAGTTCAAGACCAGCCAGAACAAGAGTGAGACCCCGTCTCTACTAAAAATAGAAAAAGTAGCTGGGCATGTGTTGGCAGGTGCCTGTAGTCCCAGCTACTCGGGAGGCTGAGGCAGAAGGATTGCTTGAGTCCAGTAGCTGGAGGCTGCTGTGAGCTGTGATGACGATAACAGCATGATACCGAGGTCAACAAAGTGAGACTCTGTCTAAAAATAAAAAACTTCTCTCGAGGACACTGACCTCCTCCTGCCATCACTCAGTCACCTCTGAAAATCCTAAACATCAGGGTGGCACCTGTGGCTCAGTGACTAAGGTGTTGGCCCTGTATACCAAGGGTGGCGGGTTCAAACCCGACCTCAGCCAAATTTCAACCAAAAAATAGCTGGGTGTTGTGGCGGGCACCTGTAGTCTCAGCTACTTGGGAGGCTGAGCTAGAGAATCGCCTAAGTCCAGGAGTTGGAGGTTGCTGTGAGCTGTGACGCCACAGCACTCTACCAAGGGTGATAAAGTGAGACTCTGTCTCTACCAAAAAGGACATCGTCAAAACCAGATACGACACACAGGCTGTCTGTGCCTGATACATGAGGATAAAATTTTAAAATTTTAAAATACTCTGCACATGAATCCAATATTAATGAGGTCCATCAGTATTTCTGCTGGGCCCGAGAGCAACAGCAACTAGAAACACACAGAAGGACCCGAGGAGAACTGACCTGGCTCCCACGACTCTCAGCTGGTTCAGGGAAGGTTGAACTTGGCCTCTAGGCTCTTGCTTCATATTCACTGGTTATTAACAGTTAAGCTTCTCTACAGTAGTGGAGGATGTTAAACACTAATTTTAAATACATCTCATGTAAATATGGGGGAAAAGGTATGTTAGAGCCAGTGTCTAAACAAGAGATACAGAAGGGGCACAGTCCATGAAGGACAGACCCTCTGGGCAAGAGTCCTCAAAGACTTCCTCACCTCAGGCAGCCCAGGCACATGGTCGAGGCAGAGATAAGCCCAGAAGAGCAGAACCTTCTCAAGTTCAAACAATCATTGCAACTCAACCCGACTGGAAAGAGATTATTTTGATGAAAAAAAAGAAGAGTAAAAAAAATAAGATACATACTGTGCTTTGAACTTTTGAAAATAATCTATTTTTGTTTTGTTTTGTTTCTTAAGACAGAGTCTCACTGTCACCCCAGGCTAGAGTGCTGTGGCATCATCATACCTCACAGCAACCTCAAGCTCTTGGGCTCAAGAGATTCTCTTGCCTCAGCCTCCCAAGTAGCTGAGACTATAGGCACCAGTCACCATATCCAGCTAGTTTTTCTAATTTTAGTAGAGACAGGGTCTCACACTTGCTTAGGCTGGTCTTGAACTTCTGAGTTCAAGAAATCCTCCTGCCTCAGCCTCCCAGAGTGCTGAGATTACAGGCATGAGCCACCACCCCTGGTCAGAAATTAGTATACTTTCTTTTTTTTTTTTGAGACAGAGCCCCAAGCTGTCCCCCTGGGCAGAGTGCCGTGGCACCTCAGCTCACAGCAACCTCCAACTCCTGAGCTCAAGCGAGTCTCCTGCCTCTGCCTCCCAAGTAGCTGGGACCACAGGCACCCGCCACAATGCCCGGCTATTTTTTGGTTGCAGCCATCATTGTTGTTTGGCGGGTCCGGGCCGGGGATTCGAACCCGCCACCTTAGGTGTACGTGGCTGGCGCCTTAGCCGGTTGAGCTATAGGCGCCGAGCCAATTAGTATACTTTCAATGAAGTATTTGTCAATGGCTAAAATGACATAAAACCCTAACTACAACATTGAATGACTAATCAATTAAGTGCAATAGTAAAAAGAATAATAATAAACTATCAGCATTTGTTTTGAATAGGTCAGCAGAAACACTCCAGCATAAAACACTCCCAACTGATTGAAATATTGAATGATAGGAGAGATTCAGCAGGAAACATTTACATTTCTGAAATATAGCACAATTCAAATATGAACTACAAAAAAGGGTCCCCAAAGGCACCTTAGAAGAAGGCTTCATAAAGCAGGATTGTGCTTTATCTTCATCCGTTATATTTGCTGAATAGATTTGTGAGGAATATTTATTAAATGTAAATGCTCAAAGAAAGAGCATTATGCGAATGGGGTATTTTTTTATTAAGACCTAGCAGCCTTGAGAGATCACCACATTATAACACCACGTAACTTGCACATTGTTTACCATATTAAAGAAGTAATACATCATATACTGTTAAAACATCACATACCTCAAGGGAGTTCACTTTCCATCAGTTTTACAGATGTGGAACTTTATAGGTAGAGAACACACTGTGAGTTACAAAAACTTACTGTGGAAAATGTCAGACGCTTCGAAGGAATATTATTTTTTCTATAATGCCTATTTCTATTCTTTCTGCTGCGCTCAGGAAGAATGAATGAAATGAACAGACGTCACTTTCCCTCTCTTCCTTTTTATCAGCTATGCTTTATTACCTGTGCTCATTAATTCTACAGACAATTACTGCCCATCCACTACATGCGACAGAGGAAAAGAGGACGTGCGGGCTGATTCCACACCCCGGGCTTCCCCAGTATACAGCAGACACACGGAAAGGGATCAGATAAAATAGCTTTAAAAAAGAAAAATAGGCTCACGCCTGTAATCCCTCCCATCCTGGTAGTTCAAGGCGGGAGGATTGCTTGAGCTCACGAGTTCAAGACCAACCTGAGCAAGCTTGAGACCCCATCTCAAGTACGTGTGGTACTGGGCGCCTGCAGTCCCAGCTACTGGAGAGGCTGAGGCAGGAGAATCACTTAAGCCCAGGAGTTTGATGTTGCTATGAGCCATGATGACACCACGGCACTCTACCCAGGGTGACAGGCTCTGTCTCAGATAAATAAATATAAAAAATAAAAAGAAAATATAGAAAAAATTGTGAGACACTAATTTAAAAACAACTATTTTCTGTGTAAACTGATTAGTGCCTTTGGAAGAGAACGGTCAACCACCACAAAAATTTAGACACGCCGGGTGTCTTCTGGCTGAAAACATACAGAATGGGCTAGAATGAAAGAGGGTTTTAGAAGATTCCAGACTTGAGGACTCAGTCCCTGTTCACTTCCTCACCTATCACCCATCATTCCCCCAGTCACACCAGCATTACCTGAGGCAAAAGGCACAAGGTAAGGGCCAGGTGCCATGGCTCACTCCTGTAATCCCAGCACTTGGGAGGCTGAGATGGGTGGATCGCCTGAGCTCACAGGTTCGAGACCAGCCTGAGCCAGAGCGAGACCCCATTTCTAGAAATAGCCAGGCATTGTGGTGAGTGCCTGTAGTCCCAGCTACTCAGGAGGCTGAGGCAAGAGAAATGCTTGAGCCCAGAAGTCTGAGGTTGTTGTGAGCTATGGCACCACAGTACCCTACTGGGGGTGACAAAGTGAGACTCTGTCTCAAAAGAAAAGGCATAAGTTGGTAAAGTGTCTGAATTAGAAGAATGGGAGTTAAAAAAGAAAGACAGTAAAGGAGCAAATTTGAGTTATATTAGAGTAGAAAAATCAACAGGGATTGACAAGGTGATTCTCAGTGTTTTCACTTTAGCACCCAGAAGAACTTTAATGTTTGAAAAATACAACAAAATTAATGGGAAAGATGAGGAATCCCGTTTCATATTTATTTGTTTTGAAGTTTTGAAAGCAAAACTAGGTAAATGTGTCCCGTAATTGGAAATGGCTGTCAAAAGATTTGGACAATCTGAGCCAGAAATATTGTTAGCCCAGCGACCACAGAAAAAATCTCATCGCAGATAAAGGTAAGCAGGCAGTGAACAAGAGTGAGGCCACATCTTTGGGGAAGGGCGAGATTTAGGGACCCTCTAAGGAGACTTTGGGAAGGGCGAGATTTAGGGACCCTCTATGGAGACTTTGGGAAGGGCGAGATTTAGGGACCCTCTAAGGAGATAAGAGTCAGTGAAGAGAAAAAGGAGGAAGAGCCTGAGGTTTAAGAAGAAGGGTACAGTCATCTGTGTCCAATCTATACGCAGGTGGGAAAAAATCGTGCCTTAAAATAAGTCCCTGAACTTGACAAATGCATGGAATATAATCATACTTTCTTTCAGAAGTTCGTATCACTACATGATCATAATATGTTTTACTTGGATATTTTAAGCATCTGAATTTTTTCATTGGAAAACATCCTAACAACTTATCCACCTAGAAAAATATAAAGGATGAAAGACAGAGATGAAATACAAGAGCTTAAAGTTTATTTCTTTCCATCTAAGGAAACCACTTCATATAAAATATTACACACACATACACACACACGGGGAATCTTCGGGAAATCTGAACATGGCACATGTTGCTTCAGAGTTACTACAGAGGAGTTTGGTTCAGGGTAACATGTAATAAGCTCACACCATCCATCTCCCTCACTGATCACTAGCAATCAAAGGGAGACTCTTAAAAGAAAAATAAAGCAAGGAGCATTGTAGGAAAACTCAGAGAGCAATCATATGGCGGTTAGTTCCCTGTATTTGTGGTTGTTCTTTTATACCTAGAATGTCTCCCATATCTCCTAGGACAGCAAATGGTCCAGAAAAAGGTGCAACCAAACCTTCTTGGGGTAGGGGGGAGGTTGCCTCAAAGCAAAGCCCCTGAGTCCCCCAGGGTCATCTAAAATAAGCCCTTGGAACAGGACAAACCCCTGGAACCCCTGCAACAAACACTTATTTCAAAACATAGATGAGGTATCTGAGAATCAGAAAGTGGAGTGGTGGCCTCCAGGAGTAGGGAATGGGGGGAAAGGAGGTGTCATACTCTGGGTATAGAGTTTCTGTTGTTTGAGATGAAAACTAGGGATTTGTTGTGTAGTGTGGATATATTTAACACTTACACACTGTACACTGAATAA
>NW_003852456.1:3666304-3671460 GCF_000181295.1 Otolemur garnettii
TTTTTTTTTTTTTGGAGATCGAGTCTCATTCTGTTGCCCAGGCTAGAGTGCTGTGGTGTCAGCCTGGCTCAGAGCAACCTCAAACTCCTAAGCTTAAGAGATTCTCCTGCCTCAGCCACCCAGAGTGCTGAGATTACAGGCGTGAGCCACTGCACCCAGCTAAAGATAACAAACTTTGTTTTTCTCACAATAGAAAAAAGAATTGTGTGACGTTCATAGCAGCCTTTTTCATAATACCCCCAAATTGGAAATAAGTGAAACTACAGAATGGATTTAACAGATTTTAAAAACTGTGATTTGCTCGGGCAGTGGGCTACTACTCAGCAATAAGGAGGAACACACTGCTGGTACACAGAATGCCAAAGAGAAACCTAAGTAGGACCAACGTCATAGCTTGCGAAATGTCTCAGTTTGTTGTCCGTTTTGAAATTAGCTTGTCTTTTTAATGTTGATTTTCAGGAGTTCTTTACGTGTATATGTTCTGGATATGGGTTCTTTCCCACTACACTTACTGTGAATATTCACCCATGATGGTGAATATATCAGTACTATATTCTTTAAAAACATTTTGGATGAAGAATCTATTCCTTAAATCAAACATAGCCCTTTTATGCAAAGTTCTATAATGGGAAAACTAAGCTATGAAGCTAGAAATCTGAACAATGTTTGCAGCGGGGGGGTGATATAGAACTTTCTGGGGCAATGGGAATAGTCTATCTTGGCTGGGATACAAAGGATTATACATTTGTTAAAACTTGCTGAAAATACACACTTGAAATCTGCGCATTTTTGTGACTGTGAATGAAACCTGTTACCAAATAAAGCAAACCCATTATGGGAAGAGAGACCTAATAATCTGAAAACTGTCAAAATATGTACAGAATGGCCAGGCACAGTGGCTCATACCTATAATCCCGGCACCCTGAAAGGCCAAGGTGGGTAGGTAAATTGCTTGGGCTCAGGAGTTTGAGACCAGTCTGAGCAAGAGTGAGACCCTGTCTCTACCAAAAATAGGAAAATTAGTTAGGTGTGGTGGTGGGCACCTGTAGTCCTAGCTGCTCGGATGGATGAGATGGGAGGATTGGTAGAGCCCAGGAATTTGAGGTTGCTGTGAGCTATGACATCAAACAAAAATATTACAGTACAATTCTGACTCTACCAAAAGGTGATCAACCCTGACTCTACCAAAAGGTGATCAACTTCTATTCATAGTAATAATAAAAAAAAACTTAGGCTTGGTGCCCGTAGCATTACAGCACCAGCCACATACACCAAGGGTGGTGGGTTCAAACTCGGCCGGGCCAGCTAAATAATTGCAACAAAAAAAAGTCAGGTGTTGTGGTGGGTGCCAAGTAGTCTCAGCTACTTGGGAGGCTGAGGCAAGAGAATCGCTTAAGCCCAAGAGAGTGAGGTCGCTGTGAGCTGTGACGTCACGGCATTCTACCGAGGGCGACATAGTGAGACTCTGCCCCCCCCAACAAAATGTTATAAACGTATCTCATAACAACATTTTACCTAGTTATAAACTATGTAGGCCCAGCCCACACAGGCCCACTAAAGGCTCTACTAAACACAGCTCAAAACAATTATCACTATCAAGGTCCAATCTTTTACTTCTAAATACATATTTAATAGTATTTCAAAGAAACAGTATCATTGGGCGGCGCCTGTGGCTCAAAGGAGTAAGGCGCCAGCCCCATATGCCGGAGGTGGCAGGTTCAAACTCAGCCCCGCCAAAAACCGCAAAACAAAGAAAGAAAGAAACAGTATCAAAGAGCCAAACATTCCTTTTTTCATTTTTTATTTAAATACAGAGAAAAGAATGCTGAAACTATACAATGCCCAAACACAACATATGTGTGGACCAGCTGTTAGGGGAAAATCACACCGTTCCACTGTTCACGCCTTAAACTACTTCGTAGGAACGTCATAAAGATGAATGAGATGACGGACCAGACCCCGTTCCGTGGGCAAACTACTTGCTTGGGTAATTTGTGCACGTGAAGGTCTGCTAAGCCCACCAGGACGCTAGGATATGGTTACTAATGCGACAGCACAACAGCAGGCAAGATAGTTTATATTCTGATAATCAAGCCTTCAAATATTCGGAATGGCGCTTTCTAAAGCATAATTTATACTTGAAATGCACTTTAATTCCTTTAAAAAAAAAAACAGAAAGCTTTTAATTTGTGAGTTAAACAATAGAGCTCTTAACATTTAAGGGTTTAATCACTGTACTAGTTACTTACCCAAGGATAAAGAAAAAAAAAGTCAATGGCCCTTAAGGAGCTTGCAATTTAATGAGGAAAACATAAAAATAAATAATTTGAATGCAATGGGACAAAGGTTTTTTTGCTCCTACAGAATAAGGGGACAGGGCACCCACTGCAGAACGAGGTGGAATTTGGAGGGTGGAGGGGGTGTCAGAGCAGGCCTTTGAGGGGCTCCTGAGCAGAAGAACCCTAGCGGGACACGGCAGTGGGTCAAAAGGGAGGGCCTGGCAGCTGGGCGGAGGGTTCAGGCGACAGCAGCAGAGGCAGAGAGAGGGGGAAGCCAAGAAAGTACAGGGCACCGCTGGGGCCCTGCAGTGCCAGGGCAGGGGGCGAAAACGGAGACGCCAGTGGGCTGACTGGAAAGAGCCTTCTAGAAGGATCAAACATACGCACTCTGGAAAAGACTGAGACAGACTTGGCAGCCAGCAGCCCGAGGGAAGTAACTGAAGTCACCACCCAGGGAGATGTGCAGCGCGCAGGGAGCGGAAGGCCCCTGCCGCAGGCCTGGCAGCAAATGCAGGGGAGGAGGGACAGGTGAGAGAACGTGGGCAGGTGCAGGCCGTGTGTGAGAAAAGAAGATCCCCATGCTGCTAAGTCCAAAGGGGTGAAGAGCAGGAGGCAGGAACTCCCAGGCCCAAGTCAGGGGGACAAAGCTACAGTGCTGTTCGGATTCGAGAATGGGTGGGGCCTGCGGTGCCCCCGGCAGGAGCAGGTTCTGTGGGATGATGAACAGTGGGGGAGCCATGAAGGGGACAAGGAACCACATGAGAGCTGGGGTCTGGGTGAAGGATGGTGCAGAGGGGTGAGGCAGGCAGTTTACTGTTATCTGCTTATTATTTTCTTTTGTAGTTTTGGCTTAGTATTTTTTTTTGTTTGTTTTAGTTGTTTTTTTGTTTTTTTGTTTGTTTGTTTGTTTTTGGCCGGGGCTGGGTTTGAACCCGCCACCTCCGGCATATGGGCCCAGTGCCCTACTCCTTTGAGCCACAGGCGCTGCCCTATTTATTTTTATTTTATTTTATTTTATTTTTGTTTTTGTTTTTGTTTTTTTGGCTAGGGGCTAGGTTTGAACCCACCACCTCCGGTATATGAGGCCAGCGCCCTACTCTTTGAGCCATAGGTGCTACCCTTTATTTTATTTTTGAGACAAGAGTCTCACTCTGTCACCCTGGGTAGAGTGCTATGGCATCATAGCTCACAGCAACCTCAAACTCCTGGGCTCAAGTAATCCTCCTGCCTCAGCCTCCTGAGTAGCTGGGACTATAGGCACCCACCATCACACCTGGCTAGTTTTAGAGACAGGGTCTTGCTCTTGCTCAGGCTGGTCTTGAACTCCTGAGCTCAGGCAATCCACCCACCTCAGCCTCCCAAAGTGCTGGGATTCTAAGACGTGACAGATTTAAAGGCTGTCAAAAAGAGGGATTTTCTTCTTCCCACAATAAGGAAATCAAGAAACAGAAAGAAAGAAAGGGTTTAGGACTTTTCCTCAGTGAGGCCACGTCTTCCAGAATTGCCCATGACTGTCGTCCCTCCCTGCCTCCACCCGAACGCACAAGCACTGTGTCTTCGGGCCACAGCACCCCAGTGCCCAGCAACTTCTGTGGAAAGTGCAGTGGCTACCGAGAGAGGAGCCCAGTGCTCTTGACGTCCACAGGCCCAGCCCTGCACTGAGGAGAATTCACTCTGTAGCAGGCAGGCAGACATACCTTCTCCCTCTCTGCCTCCCATAAGTAGAGTCTACACACAGGCTCCACATACCAAAATGAGCATTTTGGTTCAATATCAGTCACTAAGAAAATGGGATTTAAAGTAAGGACATTCACTCTGTGAAATGCCCCCCTTTTGCAGAATGACAGGATCCAGGCAGATTACTTTTCTGCTGTTTTCTTTCACCAGAAGGGGAAACTTACTGTTGATGTGATCGATGTAATAGACGCCAATCTGCGGGTCAAAGCCAGCTTCCCAGCCCCACGGCAGCTCGTCCCCCACACAATCAGCAAATGACAAGGGCTTCGTTAACCTGCAGCAAACCAGAACAGACACACCAGTGATGCTTGGGTGACTCTTTACTGCCACTCACATCCATCAAAGCTTAGCACCCCAACCACCAGTTATGTGTCTTGAGTTGCATTCCCTTTCTTTTGTTGTTCTTGTTTCCAGAGTTTCTGCTACTACATTTGAAACCTTAAAGCAAAAAATAAATGCATAAAATACATTTAAAAAAATTTTTTTAAAGGCAAAAATTTTTTATAGCAGTAACAGAGAGGTGAGTATCCGAAGTAGGATGAGTCATAACATTCTTTGAAAGTTCACAGCTTAAGTAAGACTGGCAGGTAAATCTCTACAATAAACAAAAAGCCATCTTCAACTGGGGAGACTCCAACCTGAGTTCACTTCTAGCTCTGCAGTGAAACAGCTATCCCATTACAAAGAAAAATCTGTCCCACAATTCAAACACTGTCATCATGAAAAGCACGTCAGTGCCTCTAAGATGAGGTAGGTTCCAGGCTATGCTAATTTTCAGATTTGATGCTCTTATATAAACTAAATGCTCAACTCTTGTGTCCAGTAGGAGTTCTTCTTGAGAGGACAAATATACCTCTCTTTATAAGCATCTTGTACGTAACAGCTACCAGACAAAATTTTTAATGGAATCAAACACGTAAAATATTCATTATATCAAAGTGGTCTCACCTTTTGAAATGGCCTTAGGCTGTTTTGACATTAGGACAACTTTCTCTTAAACACACTTTCCCTTTAGGACTTTGCTCTTAAAACTCATGGGAGGCTTGGCGCCTGTGGCTCAAGTGGCTAAGGCACCAGCCACGTACACCTAAGGTGGCGGGTTCGAATCCAGCCAGGGCCCGCCAAACAACAATGACGGCT
>NW_003852456.1:3671643-3677652 GCF_000181295.1 Otolemur garnettii
AAAAAAAAAAAAAAAAAACCTCATGGGGAAACTACCGATTGTGGATTACTTTTTCCCTCTCACTCTGATTTTGAGATTTTCCTTGCTGCTGGAGCAGCCATGGGGAGGTGAACTTCATATATGACTGAAAGCCTTCTTGTAAGGTAGCCGCTGCCACCAGTCAACACATTTTCTAATTTAATATATTGGCACCACTAGTGTGGTTCTTAACATGTGAAGTCTCCTGGAATCCCTTTCATGTGTGCTAATGATATCAAAGGTCTCTTAACTCAACTGAAATATAGGTCATTTTAAGAGTCACACCATCCGCCTGAATGACAAAGTGCAGCATCCACCCTCCCAAATGCTGGAAGAATGACAAGATGAGAGAACTCCCGTCTTCCCAGGCCCAGGCTGCAATAGCACTCCAGAGACACAACCTTTCTCTCAACCTAGCATGAAATCTCCCCTGGAGAAGGCTCCGGGACTTCGGCCCTCCAAACCAGGTTGGCTGACAGAACAACGATGAGGACAACCAGCTCTCCCAACTGATTTACCCTGAAGCCACTTATGGGGCCTCTGTCTATCCCTTCAATGGGGATGATTATAACCCCATTACCCTGGCCCCACAGTTTAACTACCTCCTAAGATTAATATGAGGATAAAAAGGAGTGAACTTGGAAGGGTGTCCAGGACATGAAAGTTGTCAACAAATGTCAGCAATTCACATGCGCACATGGGAATTCTCTTAGTGCCCCTCAGAGGACTCGGTCAGGCAGTGCAGTACGAAACCAAGGCACACTCAAAGCACACTCCTCAGGGCCAGCAGCACTCACATTTGCAAAGTGCTTAGCAATACAAATTCCTGGGCTCTGCTATAGAATCAGAAACTCTAGAGCTCAGCAACATCTGCTGGACAGGTAATTCTGCACGCTGCAGGGTGAGAACCACTGGCTCGGAAGTGAAGAGCTCAGGCCGGCGTAGCAGCTCATATCTGTATTCGCACACTCTGGGAGGCAGAGGTAGGTAGATCGCCTGAGCTCAAGAGTTCAAGACTAAATCCCATCGCTACTAAAAATAGAAAAACTAGTTGGGCACGGTGGTGGGCACCTGTAGTCCCAGTTACTTGGGAGGCTGAGGCAAGAGGACTATTAAGCCCAGGAATTTGAGGCTGCTGTGAGCTGTGATGAGGACACCACAGCACTCTCCCTGGGCAACACAGTAAGACTCTGTCTCAAAAAAAAAACACAACAAAAAACAGAACCTAAGAGCTTAAAATGTGGCATCAAAGTGATCCGGGCTCAAACTCTTACTCTGCCGCTTACTCTCCATACAACCCAGAGCAAGTTATTAGCTCCCAAAGCCCCAGTTTCCTAACCGACTTTTCCAAGGGGGTATGAGGAGAGACTGTAGTAGGAGTTTATTTATTTATTTATTTATATTTTTTTGAGACAGAGTTTTATTATGTCACCCTCGGTAGAGTGCCACAGCATCACAGCTCACAGCAACCTCAAACTCTGGGGCTTAAGCAATTCTCTTGCCTCAACCTTCCAAGTAGCTGAGACTACAGGTGCCCACCACAAGGCCTGGCTATTTTTTTTGTTGTAATTGTCATTGTCGTTTGGCCGGCTCAATCCTGCCAACCCTGGGGTATGTGGCCGGCACAGCAGCCGCTGAGCTACAGGTGCCGAGCCTATAGCAGGAGTTTAAATGAGAAGTAAACAGTATGATGCCTGACAAATGGTGAGCTTCTATGTATGTTAGTTGGATGAAATCCACCTTGAACATGTTAAGTGATGGTCCAGCAACTTGCCATATTTATTTTTTAACATGGAGTCAATCTGAATTCTGCAACCAAAAACCTAGAAAACAAATAGGGTGCTCTTGAATGGAGCTCAAATTCTACCTTACATCATGAAGGGAAGGAAGTTGATTTTTCTTTTTCTTTTTTTACATTTTTTATTGCTTGAGACAGAGTCTTACTATGTCACTCTTGGAACAGTGTCATGATGTCACAGCTCACAGCAACCTCAAACTCTTGGGCTTAAGCGATTCTCTTGCCTCAGCCTCCTGAGTAGCTGGGATTACAGGAGCCCGTCACAACGCCCGGCTAAGAAGTTGAGTTTTCTTTTTGAAAAGGGATCAGACACCATATCAAAAACCCCCACGCCTGAGGAGGTAGCTTTGTATCGCCTCAGGAAAGCCCACCAAAGGTCCTGCACCCTGCCTATTACTCTGTTGGATTATTCTGTTTTCCTAACTTCTTTATCAATGTTGTCTCAAAAGCCACCTGTATTCAAAATAAATTAAGAATAAGAAAATATGAAAATGGTAAATTTAAGTGACACGAGAGAAATATTAGACAAGTTTTACCCTGGCACCAACTCAACATGCTTAAATATATATGAGTGTGATACAAATATATACGTTACTCTCAGAAGCTAATGAAAGCTTCAGCAGGTGTGTAATACTGTGATAACAAGTCATGGTGACCTGATCACAGCTGGAAGTAATCCAGTCTGTCATCAGATAATAAACATTTAATTATCACTGTTCAAAGGCTAGAATCACATCTAGAATTATACTTATAATTGTGAGCTCAGTGAATATTCCAGAAGTTTCCATTCCTGAAGATTTTAATACAAAATTTTCTTTGCAGTGTTATTTCAAAAATCAATTTATTACTTCACTTTCTGTATCAGGATAAATATATATCTTTTCTTTTCATTCTGTCAGTAAGTATCAAGTAAAGCCAGGGGAGGTGGCTCACACCTATAATCCCAGCACTCTGGGAGGCCCAAGTGGGAGGATCACTTGAGTTCAGGATTTAGAGACCAGCCTGAGCAAGAGTGAGACCCTACCTCTACTAAAAATAGAAAAACCAGCTAGACGTGGTGGCAGACACCTATAGTCCCAGCTACTCAGGAGACTGAGGCAGGAGGCTCTCTTAAGCCCAGGGGTTTGAGGTTGCTGTGAGCTGTGATGATGCCACGGCACTCTGTCCAGGGTGACAGAGACTTGGTCTCGAAAAAAAAAAGTATCAAATACATATTTATAAATATCAGTTTTAGGACTGAATTCTTATCCAAATTATACATTACATATAGAATAACATTCTCAGGTACCAAACAAATCACCCAATTATGCGGCTATTTTGGTAAAAGAAAAATATTACTGACATACTAAGCAGTAATACAAAAACTTACAATCTATAAATCAGAACAAATACAGTGAACTAAAATGTCAATTAACCTCTAAATTTCTTCCTTTTGTTTTGAAGGAATTTCTGAAATGTTCACTGTTTCTTTGATGTTAAGGAAGTAAAAATGGATGGAGTTTGGTTTTTGTTGTCTCCCCACAGAGGACCAACATCACGCTGGAGAAAAAAAAGCCTGAAATTAACACAGAGTCTTTATGTTAAATTCCAAAGATTACTCTGCTTAAAAAAGTCTTCCTATGCACTGTGCCTAATGTGTTAAACAAAATTTAAACTGCATGACATTTCCTGTCCTAGTTGACATTATATTAAATATCACTCTTTGACACTGTCATTTAGTAATTTTTTTTTTTTGAGACTCAAGAGTTTCACTCTGTCACCCTGGGTAGAGTGCCATGGTGTCACAGCTCACAGCTAAATACATTTAAGACGATGAATCTAGCAGTGATTTGCTGAATATAATACAGTGGCTGTCAAAGTGTGGTCACTTCAATGCAAATGATCCAGCTCCTCTGGCTGAACTACTGAACCAGACACGCAGAGGCCAGGGCCTCTCCATGCGACTCTGATGTCTGCTCCAGAGCAGGAGCTGCTGGACTACAGAGAGGCTGCGACAAGCATCTCCCCCATTCTATACGAGGGTGACAGGTGACAACAGAGGTGACTATAGATGTGGAGGAGAAAGACAATCCTCACGATGGCAGTGGGGATGGCTGCTGCAAAATAAATCACCATACAACTGGAGGCTGCCTAGTTATTCATGATTATCTTATTTATTTGATTCTTTTGTTGACTTGATGGAGTATGGACAAGGAGGTGCGTATCATGGAAGTCACTGAGATGTACAGGTTGCTTCTGACCTCAGCACAAGTGTCTCTAAAGTAGTCACTACCCGTCAAGCACACGCCATCCTCATGCCTTCTTCAGTGGTGCCGGCTTCCTCCCTGCCTCCCCACTGCTCTGTGCAAGCGTCCAGCGACTCTACTGTCTGCTGCCCACTGCCTGATACTGACATCCCCACCATCCCCACCGGGGTGACCTTGTGTCACCCCGCCTTCTGCAAAAAAACATTGTGTGGAACTGAAAAATTCTTCATCCTGGCACTGAAGCCAACTAACTCGCAAACTGAAAGTGTCAGAGATTTGATTTTTAAGCTCCAAGATTGGAATTTCAAGAATCAAATAACAGAAAACTAAGAAATGGTCCCAAGTGGCCTCGGGGACGGCGCTGACACGCTACAGATCAATTCCACACCTAGCACTGGCGCTGCGGTTTAAACACGTGACTGAACTTCTCTAACTTAGACTTTCTTTGGTGCATTTCCTTGTGCCCTGCAGCCTTGCTTTCCTCTGGCACAGCTCCAGATCCTCCAGCACTAAAAGTTAGACATATGGAATGTAAGGAATGTCTGATAAGTACGCTAGCTTCAGAGATCGGCCCTTAGTCAGAAACAACACGCATGCCCTTTGCGCTCAGGCTCACATTTGGTTGGAAGCAAACAAAAGTCGTGAGGCTGGATGCTGGCAGCATGTGCAAGGGGGGACGGGCTGGGAAAACTGGATACAGTTCTATATCGCGGTGAAAATAAATACTGCTTCTTTATTTATTTTTTATTTCAGATTAATGTGAAGGTACAAATGGTTAGGTTATATGGTTTGTGTTTGTTAGGTAAAGTCCGAGTTGTAGTTGAGCCCTTCACCCAGGAGATGTGCGTACACTCCTATATTGTGCCCAGTAGGTGAGAGTTTACCACACCCTCTCCCTCCTGCCCCCTTTTCCCCCTGCCTCTTCATTTTAAATGTTAATAAACTGTGAAAAGCATGGCTTGGCTAAGTTTATAGTAGCACCTGAGTCAGGAAACCAAACCATTACAATTATTTATGAAATCTGTTCTGTTCCTACATGCTTTCACCAACATCACCTTATCAAGGCCTTATCATTAGGTGTTTATCCATTTCTATAGGTGCTACCACTGTTCAAGATTAATTAAAAGCAAAAACCAAATTAAAAAAAAAAAGCTTTGAGGAATTGTTATAGTCCAAAACAAAAATAATAACCAGTTGCAGTATGTTTATCTCCATGGGATCCCTAGGGTTGTTTGTTTGTTTGTTTGTTTGTTTTTTGAGACAGAGCCTCACTCTGTTGCCCAGGCTAGAGTGCCTTGACCTCAGCCTAGCTCATAGCAACCTCAAACTGCTGGGCTCAAATGATCCTCCTGCCTCAGCCTCCCAAGTAGCTGGGAGTATAGGTGCCTGCTACTGTACTACCTACCAAAGGATCCCAGTTCTTTTTTTTTTGAGACAGAGCCTCAAGCTGTCCCCCTGGGTAGAGTGCCGTGGCATTACAGCTCACAGCAAACTCCAACTCCTGGGCTCAAGCGAGTCTCCTGCCTCTGCCTCCCAAGTAGCTGGGACCACAGGCGCCCGCCACAACGCCCGGCTATTTTTTGGTTGCAGCCGTCATTGTTGTTTGGCAGGTCCGGGCTGGGGATTCGAACCCGCCACCTTAGGTGTACGTGGCTGGCACCTTAGCTGGTTGAGCTATAGGCGCCGAGCCAGGATCCCAGTTCCTAATGGGAAAAAAAAATTACAAAAGAATTTTTAAAGTATTTATTTTAAATTTAAGGGAAAAACATTACTAAAGAACTAGTGCAAGAAAATTTCCCTGAACTGAAAGACCATGGTTTCTCAATTATACATGGCCCATCTAGCACAATGGCAAAATAAAACAACTACATCATAGCCCAATATTGTGAAATTTCAGAACACGAAAGGCAAAGAGAAAAGCCTAGAGGCTTCAGAGGAATCAAATCT
>NW_003852456.1:3677714-3686059 GCF_000181295.1 Otolemur garnettii
CACACACACACACACACACACACAAATTTCTTTAACCCAAGAAACTGGCATCACTTATCAAAGCCCACACTAGAGGTTGTTAAGTCAGTACAGAAACATCAAAATTTTATTGCAGACTATTTCCAACCTCGAAATAGTCTGCAACCTTATATCCCTAGCCAAAACATCAGCGGGGTATGAGAGTAGCTGGCATTTGCTGAGACCCTCAAAGGGGAAAGGCTCAATCAGTCTCCCTGGTCCCCTTCCTAACATGACTCAACCAAAAGAGAACGGGCCAAGAAAACCAGGACATGGACTCCAGAAAATAGGGAACCCAACACGGGGAGATGATAAAGGAAGCCTGTAGGAGGACAGCGATGGAGGTTGGGGGGGGCGGGGGGGGAGAGTGAGGGGGGCAGGGTGCCGCAGTTAGACTGACTGGCCAGGCCACACTGGAGACTCACAGCAGAAGGCGCAGGTGATTTTGGACAGAAAACCTGGTGTGTGTGAATTACTGAAAAGGAGATTCATAATTGTAGTAGCAAACTGGTGACAGGCATATAGAGAAGTGAGCCAGTGGAAAAAAGAGACAATTATTAACTACAGAGAAAATAAAAGGAAATACAATCACAGCACACTAGATTGGTCATCCATGAATAATATTTACACAGTCATAAAAATGTAAACACTGCTGACTTCTTTACAAGGTAATATAATACACCAAGGGGACAGAGGGGAGGAGAGCTGAATCCTCTTCCACAGTGGGAAGTCAGTTCTCCAAATCTGAAGCTGAGAAATCAGATATGTTACTGAAAACACCATCATAAATAGCAGAAGAAACTGTTAAATATGTAAGTGTGGTCTGGTCTGGGAAGAACAGTGGGTCAGGGACTACTTTTGCCTTGGGAACCTAGTCATGTGTTTGTTAATCATTTATAGGTATAACTTTGATTAATATAATGTTTTAAAATCTCATGTTAAGTTGCCAACTTTTTTTTCTTGAGACAGAGTCTCAAGCTGTCGCCCTGGGTAGAGTACTGTGACATCACAGCTCACAGCAACCTCCAACTCCTGGGCTTAAGTGATTCTCTTGCCTCAATCTCCCAAGTAGCTGGGACTACAGGTGCCACAATGCCCAGCCATTTTTGGCTGTAGCTGTCATTGCCGTTTGGCAAGCCCAGCTGACGGATTCGAACCCGTCAGCTCTGGTGTATGCGGCTGGCACCTTAACCACTTACGCTACAGATGCCGAGCCATAAGTTGCCAATTTTTAATTTTAAAAATCAGAAAACTTTCCCAACTCGCTCTACTTTACTGATTTCAAATTTACCCCTAAAGAAATCTCATACAGAACTCAAAATAGACCTGCCATTTGATCCGTCAATCCCATTACTAGGCACCTACTCAGAAGAAAAAAAATCATTTTCTCAAAAGAACATTTGCCCTAGATTGTTTATCACAGCTCAATTTACAATCCCCAAGATGTGGATACAACCTAAACGGCTATCAACCCAGCAACGGGTTAATAAACTGTGGCATATGTACACCCTGGAATACTATTCAGCCATAAAAGATGGAGACTTTACATTTTTTGTATTAACCTGGATGGAGCTGAAACACATTCTTCTTAGTAAAGTATCACAAGAATGGAAAAGCAAGTATCCAGTGTACTCAATACTAATTTGAAGCCGGTAAACGATCTAATACGCACCCCTATCGGAGAAAAACTCAATTCAATTCAAGTTGGGAGGGGGGCAGGAAAGAGGTGAGAGGGGAGGAAGGAGGGGGATTGGCGATCTCCCACCTAATGGGCACAATGTAAGGGTACGTGGCACCACCCCCTGGGTGTAGGGGACACACAACTACAACAGGGACCGGACCCAACAAATCAAACATGTAACCTAATTCTTTGTACCCTCAAATTAACCTGAAATTTTTTTAAAATCTCATTTAAATTTATAAAATTATATTTATTCAAATTATGTAAGTATATTTTTCGGTACCCTAAAATATATACTGGAGAAAATACAAGCAGATTATCAGTGTAATCTTTTAGTATAAACCAGTGATTTTCAACCAGTATGCCATGAAAATTTTTAAAGATCATTAATTAAAATTGTTTCCAAAAATATTCAAAGTGCATAAGTCTATTCTTTCTTTTACTCTTTTTTTTTTGGATCAACATAATTTAAGTGTGTCTCAGAAGTTTACCTATAGATTCAAGTGGGCCGTGAGATACAAAAAGTGGAAAGACACCTTAGAAATCTTAAATGAAATTTTAAAATACATAAATATTATACCTTGTTCTTCTGGCTCTTATTTAGAAGCCCTTCTTGCACTCAATACACTGTTAAGTGATACCAAATAGCATTTATGAAAAACATTCCTTATAGTGCAACATAAATGCTTGTATTTTTATTTTTTGAACCCTTGGCCCTGCTCTCAAAGAAGCTATAGTCTAAATAGGATGAGACATATGCAGAAATGTTGTAACATAAGGCAGTTTGTGCTAGGAACCTGTTAAGAGTGCAGCTGGCAAGCCTGCCCAGGAAAGCCCCTGAAATTGCTGTCACACGTCTGGGTGCTGGACTGAGGTCTAGGCACTCCAAGCCACATTAGGCTGGCCTGGTTAGCTGGCCCCCTAGTGTGACTTTAGCTGTCGGCCTCCTGAATCTAATGCTTTGTGACAGATGATGGATCAAGGATGACTGACTATTTTCTGGAGTGGGCATCATTCTCTGGCTAAGGGCACAGCAACTATTAATCCAAAGCTTTTTGTCTTTTTAAGTTAATAAGCATCTGGAATATTCATCCTCTCAGCATTATTTCTGCTACAGCTTTATGTTCACTTTGCCCAGCAAATTGACTGTTGGGACAGAAATCACATCACCTAACCAGCTGGTGCCTTGGAAACAAGGGCATATCTAAGCTCTGATGCAGGATCTGCACAACTCTGGGCTTCCCAGTTATGGAAGGCATCTTATGAAAATCATTTTTCCTACCTCGGGAGAGCTTTAGATCTCAGGACAGAGAGTTGAAAGATTACTTTTTTAAAATTGAGACAGTCACACCCTGTCGTCCTGGGTAGAGTGCCAGGCATCATCACAGCTCACAGCAACCTCAAACTCCTGGGCTCGAGTGATCCTCCTGCCTCAGCCTCCCAAGGAGCTGGGACTACAGGTGCCTGCCACCACATCCAGCTAGTTTGTTCTATTTTTGTAGCGATGGCTGATCTCCAACTTCTGAGCTCAGACAATCCTCTGGCCTCAGCCTCACAGAGTGCTGGGATTACAGGCATGAGCCACTGTGCCTGATAGAAAGATTATTTTTTATTTCACAAGGCTTTGACTACCCTGAATCCTCAAGTATTTTATCTCTACTTCTCTTAAAATATTGACTGTTTTCTAGTTACACATTCCAGACACTTAGAGGTCTAGATCTGTAATCATTGATGGTTGCATTCTCCAGAGTACAGGGGATAACACACGTCATACATACTCAACGAGCATTGGTTGGATTAATTTTAAAAATCAATTAAGTGATTTGAGATTGTACACCAGCTGAAATAGGAATTCCCAACTCCTGCTGAAGCATGCTTCAAATATTCCCTGACTCAGGCCAGTTTCCTGCGCGTATCCCGGTTCCTCATAAAATCCTCTGTTTTACAAATCCCATGATTCACAGAAACAAAAAGCAACGTGCAGAGAGAGCTGCCCAGAGGAGCCAGCTCTGGAGTCTGGATGTTCTGTCCCCAGGACCGTCTTAGTCCACACAAGAACACTGCCGTGAGTCTGACAAATATGGCCATTATGTAAACAAAATATTTACAAGCCCAATGGCTATTCTCATCCTTGAATGGCACAGACAACTGGCCCCAGGCCTTACCTACAATGGAGATAAGTGTCATGATACCGACATGAGTGTGCTACTCTTCATTACAAGCACACATCAAACTATTGATACAAAAAGGTATCAAGTTATTTTGGGGACACTATCCATGGGGTGCTTTATATTCTGGAAAGTGCACCTAGAGATGGACCCTTCTACTGAAACAGGAATTAAACAAAAGCATGTTTTAAAAATCAAACATGCTGGGCATGGTGGCTCACGCCTTGCAATCCCAGCACTCTGGGAGGCCAAGGGGGGAGGATCCCTTGAGCTCAGGAGTTGGATACCAGGCTGAGCAAGAGTGAGATCCCATCTCTACCCAAAATAGAAAAACTAGCCAGGTCTGGTGATGGGCACTGATAGTCCCAGATACTTGAGAGGCTGAGGCAGGAGGATTACTTGAACCCCAGAGTTTGAGGATGCTGTGAGCTATGAAACCACCGCACTCTATCCAGGGTGACAGAGTGAGACTCTGTCTCAAAGTAATCATAATAATAATTTAAAAACAAATAAAATAAAAAATGGTAAAAAATAAAAAGTCAAACACATTGTTTTTTGGTCCATGTGCATTTCATTGTTCCACATTCAAATGTCACAATACAGGTTCTAGAAGAAAACTTTAAAGTTGTTCTTGGGGCCCACTTTTAACATTACCTTTCTAGCTTCTGCATTCTTTGTAACAGTAATTAAATTTAAGCCTTGGCAGGCTTCATTCCTATTTGCTATGAGTCCGAAGGCATGAGAAGTATGTAGCATTTATATAACAGGAAATATCTAAAAGCATTCTGCTGAGATTTCCTTCCCCCACACCCCCTTCCACACCCATTCCTTAAACTGCCTTCAAAAGGCCTGCTGTGCTCTTTAAAAATTAAACATTAGTTGCCAAAAGAACTAGTGTACCTATTCCCAGGTTTGTTTAGACACTGCATCTCCACTGTAGTTGCATTTAGCCTGGCTCAAATAGCTTCTCAAGCTTAGCGCCTGACCCTTAATGCTCAAATATTTTAATGCCAGGCGGGTCAAATATGCTTTTCTGCTATTATCGGTGTGGAATTTAGGAGGAAAAAGAGAAAGCTTGCCATCTCGGCCCTCCATTCTCCACATACCAAGCCCTCATCGAAAGGCCCTTCCGTCCCCTTTCTCTACCCACTCTCACCTACCCCCACCTACCCTCAAATTGACTTTGCCCAACCCTGGTTTGAATTCCCCAGGGCGTTTACCCAGTGAATACGACTCTGACACAGTGGAATGAGAAATGAGAAGTGTACAGGCATGGGAATGTCTGTGGCATGTCGGAGGTAAGACTGTTAGCACACCTAGCACTCTGGGAGGCCAAGGCGGGTGGATCGCCTGAGCTCTGGAGTTTGAGACCAGCCGGAGCAAGAGCAGCCCCCTCTCTACTAAAAATACAAAAACTAGCCAGGCACTGTGGCCGGTGCCTGTAGTCCCAGCTACTTGGGAGGCTGAGGCAGGAGGATCACTTAAGCCCAGGAGTTTGGGGTTGCTGTGAGCTCTGACAGTACAGCACTCTATTGAGAGTGAAGGAGTGACATTCTGTCTCAAAAAAACAATATATGTATATTGTTAATACTACGCTTACATGGGTCTAGCCTTTATTAGTTATTACTGTCTCTGTATCAGTACCTGGAACTGTGCCTTATACCTCTCTGGTTCACTAAATGCCTAAGCTGTACCTTTTCCACAGGATGCTACTGGTAAAAACAAAACAAACCTGAAGATTATAGTGGTGAGAATGTGGGTGTCCCATACTGAAGGCTGTGAAGGCTGTCACATGAACACCTGGAATCTGCCTGGCATCCATTTCCCCAGAAGCCCACCCATACCCAGGAATACCCACACACCTGTTCCAGCGGGGGCATCTTCCTAACAGGTGGGTTAAACGGTCCTGCACCCAGTCCAGGCCGCAAGAAAGGCCGGACTTCTCTGTTGGTTCCAAAGCCACATGTATCACAAAAGTTTTCTCCAACAGTATAGATTAATTTAAGCACTTCCCATGATATTCTCAGTTAAAGAAAAAAGGATCACTGACTTAATTCTTTCTCTGCCTTCTGAAGACCAACTTCCAGTCTCTTCTTTCTGTGCCATTACTCAAAAAAAAAAAAAAAAATTGTCAAATCACATAATGCCAAGGACACTCACCTGCACGAGACAGACATTTTTCCATGTAAAGTAATGAGCTTCAGACCATGAATATTACTAAATGAAATCAGAGCAGAGGGTAAATCTCTTACATGGGCCTTCTTAATTTCTGCTCTCAGAAATTATTTTGTCCAAACTATGAGAGAGAATTTTAATTTCAGTTCCATTTTCTCATTATCTTCAAAATCTCTAAAAGTACCATTTTGTTAAATTGAGTCAATCCCAACTGAATAGAGTAATTCGGGGATGGGGCTCTATTGTCCATAGGAACGCTAATTTCATTTTATCTAAAATTAATGTAACCCGAAAGCAAGACACTCCCCCTAATATCGCCACCTTTTCTGATGATTCAATTCTACCTATAATTATGTTATAAAATTATAAGGCACCCAATAGCGAGATCACAAATCACTTTTGTATTAGAACCTAAAAATACCCACCATCTCTTCACGAAATTGAAAACATCTATATTAATTTTAATAACTTTGAGCCACCATCCACATATAATAATACCATCCAAGACAAAGGGCACTTCCAAAGTAATTTGGCAATGACCTTTAACTTAGGTCAAGTCAAACAACCACAGTGAAAAACAACAAAGGAAACAGAGACAGATCGT
This sequence comes from Otolemur garnettii, assembly GCF_000181295.1. Taxonomy (NCBI): domain Eukaryota; kingdom Metazoa; phylum Chordata; class Mammalia; order Primates; family Galagidae; genus Otolemur; species Otolemur garnettii. Next base: position 3,684,361 of record NW_003852456.1, read on the forward strand.
AACGCACGCTAGGGTTATGCTCCCAAAGCTTATTTGGAACACAGTTTAATGCTCAAACTCATTATCTTCAAACGAGAGGCCAACATGTCATCCTTCTGGTTAGGCCCCCAAACCAGACCACACACTCAGTACTACCCACCTCTCAAGACCCTTACTTTCTAATCCTTCTGTGGCCACAGGGATGGGTCTTCCTCCTTCCTTCCTGTTACCTCTTTTTCGTATTTCCAGTGTTTCCCCCCTTGTTGAGTTCACTGAAGAAAGTCAGACCCTGGCTCTACCTTTTTTTGTACCTAATGCAAACCACTGTGCTATCTTAAGGCTTTTTACTGCTAAGCACTCATGTAAAAGGGCTCCTTCTTTTAAAATCACCTCACCTCACCAAGGCACTATGGAGAAGAAAAAAATCAGACACAGGAAATAATAGGCTTCTTGGAACACGAAAGATGAATACGTTTGAAAAGGCAAAGGCTTTGATAAGGCCTTGGGACTGTGGATGAGACCACATTCTCTAGAGATGGTTTAACTACCAAACTAGATTAATTAGACCAAGGGAAACAGGTAACCAAGGATGCTTCTGGAAGGGGAGGTGGAGCCGTGTGGGGCAGAGGGAAGGGAGTGAGCAGAGCTAAGTGGACTGGGATGGAGTTTCTTAGGGGTCAGACCACCCAAACTTCCCAGAGAAGACAGTTGTCACAGAGCACAGACCAGAAGCGAGTATAGGGGACGGTGAAGCATGTCAGCCAAGGAGCAGCTGGAGAGTAAGGGCCGTAGAGAGCAAAGGGTAACATGAAATACCACTAAGAGCACAGGACACAGCCAGAGACAGTAAGATCATGGTTGTGGAGGGAAGCGGTGGCAAGGAAAGGCAGGAACTTCTATTCTGTGGGAAGGCAATGGTGCCCACCTATGGTCCCAGTTATTGGGAAGGCTGAGGTGGGAGGACTGCTTGAGTCCAGGTGTTGGAAGTCAGCCTGGACAGCATAGTGAGACCCCACTTTTATTAAAAAAGAAAAGAAAGAAGTAGGGCAGCACCTGTGGCTCAAAGGAGTAGGGCACTTGCCCTATATACTGCAGGTGGTGAGTTCAAACCCAGCCCCAAGCCAAAAAACTGCCAAAAAAGAAAAAAGAAAAGAAAGAAAGAAAGAAGTATATCTGGGACTTACAAGCAGGAAAAGAAGGGCATTCCTTGAAAACTGCACAGATAAAAGAAAAGAAACGAAAGGGAGAAGTTTAGGAAACATCAAGGGAAAAAACTTGGCCAGGCACAGTGGCTCACACCTGTAATCCCAGCACTTTGGGAGGATGAGATGGGTGGATCCCTTGAGCTCAGGAGTTCAAGACCAGTCTGAGCAAGAGTGAGACCCTGTCTCTACTAAAAATAGAAAAACTGGCTGGGTGTAGGGGTGGGTGCCTGTAGTCCTAGCTACTCAGGAGGCTGAGAAAGGAGGATCACCTGAGGACAGGAGTTTGAGGTTGCTGTGAGCTATGACACCACAGAGCTCTAGCCTGGGGGACAGAGTGAGACTATGTTTCACACACACAAAAAAGTTACATTTGGGAAAGACAAATAAATACTGAGAAACTAATCCAGATTGAAAGAGAATAAAAATACTTTACAACTAAATAAGACAAGCGAGCCTGAATTATAGTGTGGACCCAGGGGGGAAGGTCCTATGAAAACAGTGGGTGACACTTTTGG
>NW_003852456.1:3686301-3691242 GCF_000181295.1 Otolemur garnettii
TGCAATTTACTTTTAAATGGCTCCAAACAAAGATTAATGAATATAAGGGAGAATGGGGGCGGGGGAGGTAACAAGGTCAACAAAGTAAAATGTTAACATTTGAAGAATCTGGGTGAAGGGTACATGGGGATTCTTTGTACTCTTTCTGCAACTATTTTGTAAGTATGAAATTACCTCCAAATCAGAAGTTAAAAATGGAGATAACTTTCGCCTAGCCTTCCAATATGTACTTTCTGACCAAATCCTCAGTTCATCCACTGAGATCAAGGCCACTGCAGGGTAGGCGGGAGTGTAAATAAAGAACAAAGACTACAAAGGGACGAGAAATTCAGAAAGGACATCAACACACAGTCTTAAAATCGGAATTCAGAATTTTTTTTTAAAAATAATAAACTTGTAAAGTAATCAGGCTCTGTAACACAGGTTGAAAAATTCTGGTTTAAACTACCTACCCTGCCAGTGCAACAAGAAAAAGTCATTCCAGCCTCTCCTCCCAGGGTGCTGTTGGGTCAGTGACCCTCAGTAGAGTGTATCAGTGCAGGCAGAGAAGGACCATTGGTATTTCTGTAATCACTTTTTAAAAGTACATCTTATTATAATAGTTAAGGCGTATGCAGTTCAGCCAACTGCTAATAGAGGAAAGAATAATGGAGTAACTCTTACATAATTTTATTCCAATTCCAGGGCCCTGCACAGGAGCCATCATCCCCCACAGATAATTACAGGATTATCCAACCTGGTCTCCCTCCTGCCAACCACGCCGCCTTTCAGTCTCTCCAGCCACTCTCTCCAGATTCTCCATTCTAAAACAGCTTTTCCATGTTTTCACTCCCTTATTGAAACCCTTCAAAAGACATTTATAACATAAAGAATCAGGGTCAGCTATCTTGCTGTCTTCCTCCTACCATCCAGTCTTGAGCTTCTTTTCCAGACTTGTTCTCTAATCTCCCTTCCACCCAAACTGGCTGCCGTGTCTACACTGACCCCTGGCACTCTCTCTGCTGGTCTTCAAAGCCAGGCTTGGGGCTGGATGGCTCCATGAAACCCGTCCTCACCCCCTCAATCACCATCGTCTCCTTGGAAGATGTAGTAACTATAATATTAACAGAACCTACTGCACATAAGTAAATAGGGAGTGAGGAAGCCCTTCCGAGTTCTGGTTTTTCCTTTATGTTGAGTATCAGTGATTTAACTTCTGCCCAGTAATTCCCCTCCCACCTTTCATTCTCTTTATTGCTCTTTGCTCTGTAGGTGCCTTTGCAATACAACGGGATAGTGCAGTTGTGGTAGCAAAGAGATATTTAAGGACCTGAAGTTCTTGAAGAAGCACAAAAGCAAAAGTCACACTGGAAGGACTGATGCCTGTGGTCTGAGAGAGGGGACAGGGTCTAGGTCAGGCCGCAGAGTGGTCCAAGCCCAGTGCACTGCCATTGACCAGGTGGTGCACATCTACTGTCTTTTGGCTCCATAGACAGCAGTGGAGGGGTGGGTGTGGTTGCTGATAGTTAGCAAATTATGCCACCATGGACAGAATACTTTCATCCTAACCCAGTTAATGAAATGTTGCCATGTCTTCTAAACAGGAACAAAAGATATAACCAGTTGCCTATAGCAGTGGAGATGTGCTAACAAACGTAGAGACCTGGTGCTGGTGCCCGACCCTTTCCTCCTCAACTCTGCACACAGGCTTCAGGGGCACTCAAGACATTCCCCGAGGGCCATGATCTCCAGAAATGGCACAGAACCCAGCACAGTCTTCACAGCTCAAGGTGATCAAGGTACTAGCTGATGCATCCTGAACAGCCATCCAATCACTGAATCTTCATTACAAGCCTTTGAGTAAAGTACTTCTATCACGCTCACTTTACAGATAAGGAAACTGAGGCCCAAAGAGACTAAGTAACTTGCCCCAAATTACACAGCCAGTAAGAGGCATTAAGCTGGTTTAACAAGAAAATCAGAGATGGGCCAGGCACTGCTAGTGCATCACTCCTGTAACCCCAGCACTCTGGAAGCCTGAGGCAGGTAGATCTCTAGAGCTCTGGACTTTAAGACCAACCTGAACAAGAGTGAGACCCCGCCTCTACTAAAAATACAAAAACTACCTAGATGTTGTGGTGGGTGCCTGTAGTCCCAGCTACTCAAGAGGCTGAGACAGGAAGATCACTTGAGCCCAAGAGTTTGAGGTTGCTGTGAGCTATGACACCACAGCACTCAACCCAGGGTGACAGAGCGAGACTGTCTCTAAAAAACAAAATCAGAGATGGATCTCAATGCTCTTCACATAATATTAAAATGGGGATGAGGAAGACATACAAGAGAGTATGATAATTTTAAATCCATTCACTTAGGTAAAATCTAAGATCTATTCTAGATCTAATTTAAATAAGATTAAACAGGCTTCCTAGTCCAAATTTATTAAAATTCATGTTCATGAGCAGTGATATAAATAAGGGTCAATATCACCCTATTAATCCTTGGATAGTTTTGTTTTAATACATCAAAAAAGAGAAAACATCCACTGTTTTGCCAAGACATGAAGGGGAAAATGCAGTCTCACCCACTACATACATCTTTTGTACTCAGGGAGGTAAACCAGAGTTTAAAGGTGGTTTTAGGAAGATCATTTAACAGGGGAGCTATAATTTCACAGAGTTCTAGGATTTCTTATAGCCTACTTTTAAAAAAAATTACTCAAAACAAAAAGATTATTCAGGTATGCGTGTGCAAATACAAACCACCTTATTGTCCTTACATTGGCCAAGATATGCTTTGTGTTTTGTCTTTATGTTTCAAAATACAGAACTTAAGAGAATAAATTGCAGTTGACCCTTTATTTTAACATCCTTCACCTCAAAATTTGATGACAAAATTTAACCTGAAATCCAAAATAAAACCAGAAATGTCTGGGCCATTTCAGCTTAATCCTAAACTTTAAGTATCTCAATCATTTGAATATTTTTATGAAATTTTATGAAGCCAAAAATTGAAAAGGTTTTACCGATCACAAATCTCTGAAATCCACTGAGTGGTACTACTCCATTTCAGAGAAGACAGAGTCAGAGTGACCACAAAGATTTGGCCTTAACTCAAAAAACTAGTCATAACACGGATGAGCTGTTTGGCTTTGGGCAAGTTACTTAGCCTCTCTGAGCTTCCACAGCCTCAGACAAAATAAGAGATTATACAACTTTATGTTTGTGAGACGTAAACGATACTATACACAGATATAAATACCTGGGATAGAACAAGAATTGTAAAGTTTCTACTTTCTCTTTTCTCTTCCTAAATGTTGGGGATGGAAAGGTAAGAAAAGTTTGTGATATTGTGAAACCTAGAACTGTGGTCCTTAAAGAGTGGTCTCAAGACCAGTGGCCCTGACATCAGCGGAGAGCTTGTTGGACAGGCAAATTCATGGCATGCAGGGTGGTGCCTGTGGCTCAAGGAGTAGGGCACCGGCCCCATATACCAAGGGTGACGGGTTCAAACCTGGCCCCGACCAAATTGCAACAAAAAAATGGCCGGGCCATGTGGCGGGTGCCTGTAGTCCAAGCTACTCAGGAGGCTGAGGCAAGAGAATCATCTAAGCCCAGGAGCTGGAGGTTGCTGTGAGCTGTGATGTCATAGCACTTTACCGAGGGTGATAAAGTGAGACTCTGTCTCTCTAAAAAAAAAAACAAACCAAATTCATGGCATGGGCCTCAGCCCAACCTAATAAATCAGAATCTCTGGGGTTGAGTCCAGGAAATCGTGCTTTAGTAAGCTTCCCAGGTGTTTCTTTTAAGACTAAAGTTTGAGAACCCCTGATCTGACACATCTGCAGCACCCTCCAGCGCCCACGACTAGGTGTCGCGTCCTCTGATCCTTGCTTACCCGTCTCTTACCCATGTTTCTGCAACTGCCCAGAAGTGCAGATTCAACTTTTGACTCCCCTGGCTCACTCCCCACACCAGCACTGGTTTCCACCCCTCCTGGCAGATAGAGTCTGTTCCTGCTGACCATATGGTCACGGTCATATTCTCCACTCAAATCCCACGCTCCTCCGCCAACCTCTCCAGGCATCATTCTGCAAACCCGTGTTACCTTACCTGGTGCATGGAAGGATCCCCACAGACTCCAAACTCCCTGCGCTGTCTCACTTTTAAGGCATTTCCATCAAGTCAACCAAGGAAGGAAGGTTTGATCAAACCAGCTGTTCTGTTTACTGTGACTGGGTCCATACCCACATCCTCCCTGCCTGCCCCAGCTGCAGACAGTGGTGGATGGACCATAAGCAAACACATCGCTGGCCTTGCTGGCCTTCCTGAGTCGTTCCTGCTGCTGGACCCTCTTTTCAAACCACCCAGTTTCAAGTCAAGATAAAAGGAGTTGCCTCCTAAAACAAACTCTAAGCGACAATGACACTGGCCCTGACCTGAAATGTGCAAATGAGGAGTTAGGTATGTGCTTGGGCTGACAGCATTAGCCCATTAGGGAAGACTTTCATCACCTACTTCGTGACCGATGTCCAGATGCTGGCAACCTATATTCCTGCAGAGTGCAGAGTGACAATCTGAATGAAATCATGGCCCGATTTGCTTACAAGACGCATGGCCTCTCCTGGCACCTGCTCATCAGTTCCATCAGAAGCCCACTCAGGACTGTCAAGATGCCATCCTGGCAATGAACTCTTCCAACTGCCTCTAAAAGACCAACCGCTTCAAGTGAGACACAAGTAAGAACTGACACCATGACCTCTCTGCCATCCATATGAGACCCTGATGAGGAGTTTATTCTACATGTATCACAGTGAATCTTTAAAGTAGACCCAGTAGGCTCGGTGCCTGTGGCTCAAGTGGCTAAGGCGCCATCCACATACACCTGAGCTGGTGGGTTCGAATCCAGCCAGGACCCGCCAAACAACAATGACGGCTGCAACCAAAAAATAGCCGGGCGTTGTGG
>NW_003852456.1:3691390-3692938 GCF_000181295.1 Otolemur garnettii
AATAATAATAATAATATAGAGAAATGCCAATCTGAAATTATATTTTGAGTTAAGTTCTGATCAAAAAATTAGAAATATTTGATCAACTTACAGTATCATTATTCCTAAGTGAGAATGCTATTCCCCTACACTGGGTATAAGTCTTTATCAGTTTTTATTGATATATAATAGATATACTTATTTGGAAGATAAATGTGATAATTCAATGTTCTGATAATCTATAAAGATCAAATTGGTATAATTGGGATATCCATCACCTCAATTATTTGTCTTTTCTTTTTACTAGAAACATTCAAATTATTCTCTTCTAGCTATTTTGACACATATACAGTAGATTATTGTAAACTAGTCACTCTACTGTTCTGTCCAACACGAGGTCTGTCTTCTTCTAGCACACTGTGTATCTGTCTCCGTTTTCTCTCTCTCAAGCCCCTCCCCGCTTGTCCCAGCCTCTGGTGACCGCCAGCCTACTCCCCGCCTTCATGAAGTCTGCTTCTTTTTAGCTCCCACATGCACAGGAGAACATGGGATGTTTGTCTTTCTGTGTCTGGCTTATTTCACTTAATATGATGACCTCCAGTTCCACCCCCATCACTGCAAATGACAGGATTTCATTCTTTTTGGCAGACTTAAAAGGGAAAAATAGTTTTTTGTCTTTATATATTTTACTTCCCAAAGAAGTTAGTTATTTCAGCCACTTAGCACCCCCTGCCCCCTCTTTTTTTTGAGGTAAGTCTGTCCTGCCCTCTCCCAAGTGGCCATGACTGGGACCACTGTGCCCAACCCTCTCCCTTGCAAGTGTGTGACCAGAATTGACCAACTGTATTCAGCTGTCCACAGTGCTTCTTATGTACATTATGATTTCAATTATATAAAATGTGCATGCAGGTAAATTATAATTAAACAATAATATGTAAACAAACATTGTTTTCAAATATTGGTAACACAGATAATTCTTTTTAAACGTTAATACTATGCATCATCTTTCAACAACAATAAAAGAAAAAATCTTGCTCGGCTCGGTGTCTGTGGCTCAAGTGGCTAAGGCGCCAGCCACATACACCTAAGGTGGTGGGTTTGAATCCAGCCCAGGCCCACCAAACGATAATGACATGGCTGCAACCAAAAAATAGCTGGGTGTTGTGGAGGGTGCCTGTGGTCCCAGCTACTTGGGAGGCTGAGGTAGGAGACTCGCTTGAGCCCAGGAGTTGGAGGTTGCTGTAAGCTGTGATGCCACAGCACTCTACCCAGGGGGATAGCTTTAGGCTGTCATAAAAAAAAAAGAAAAAAAGAAAGAAAAGAAAAATGCTTGCCAGGTATATTTTCAAATAGCTTGATAATAAATATTGCCAGAAATTCTCCTCTTCTTCTTCTTCGTTTTCTTTTCTTTTTTTTAAATAGACAAGTTCTCTCATTCTGTTGCCCAGGCTAGAGTGCAGTGGCATCATCATAGCTCACAGCAACCTCAAACTCCTGAGCTTAAGCGACCCTCCTGCCTCAGCCTGACAAGTAGCTGGGACTACAGGCGCCTGCCACCACCCAGTTAAT
>NW_003852456.1:3693189-3694557 GCF_000181295.1 Otolemur garnettii
CCCAGTTAATTTTTCTATTTTTAGTAGAGATGGGGTCTTGCTCTTGCTCAGGTGGGTCTCGAACTTCTAACCTCAAGGGATCTTCCCTCCTCAGACTCCCAGAGTGCTAAGATTATAGGTGTGAGCTACCACCCACAGCCAGCAATCTTCTTCTTAAAAACAATTTGAATTTACTTACTACAAGGCAGTTATGATTATAAATGTTTTACAAATAATACACATTTAATCTCTGGATCAACTCTCTAAGCGAAAGAGAGGAATTCACCACAGGGCTACACAGGCAGTAATCTACAGTGCCAAGATTTAAGCCTCAGCTGCTGGGCCATGCTCCTTCCCACCTGCAGTAGCCAAGCTGATGAAACCTTCTCTCTATCCACAGAACATCTCAGCTATGACCATATTGCCTTAAGTTAGGACTTTCGTCAGATTTCAATAGCTAAATAAAACCAAAACTTGTAGACTTAGAAATATAAGAAAAGCAAAGACTCATGAAAAATGTCCTAGCTATTATGAGGGTGACACTTTTTCCCAATAGTTAAAGATTATATTTCTTGGGTAGCACCTGTGGCTCAAAGGGGGAGGGGGCTGGCCTCATATACCGGAGATGGCGGGTTCAAATGCAGCCCCAACAACAACAAGAAAAAAAAAATTATATTTGTTTGTACATTATCTCCTAATTACAATGTAATGTATATTTACAATGAATAGTGTTCCAGGTATAATAAATATCATCAAACAAATCTTATCCTATTATAAATAATTAGTATGAAAACAACTGAAACCAGAACCTCTTCATCCTAAAATACATCATGAAGGCGTAAATGACATCTGGGATCATCAGACACTTTCTCTCTACAAAAATTTCAATTAGTCCTGGCAGCCATGGACTTAATTATTACTTTCAAATATTAATTTTAACCTTCAAAAGAATGATTTAGCAATGCTCCAAGATTATGAGATAAATGCCAAGCACTTTCCCTGGTACATTTGAATACTGCTCTTTTAGCAAAATACTCTCTAAATTTATAAATTTTCAATTGGAAATTGAAATCCCACAAGACACTGAACTAAACACCAAAATTCATAGTGAGCAATTATTATTTATTCCAGACAAATAGCCACATATCACCAAACTATTATTTTACATGATCTGAAACCATTTCCTTTCGATACATCTGTGAACAGCAGAGGAAAAGTTCCCTGGTTCAGACTAAGGAAATACCTAAAAAACCTGAAAATGCTTGAGAATAGTTTTTTATAATTTTCTTTTTTTGGCTTGGCGCCTGTGGCTCAAGTGGCTAAGGCGCCAGCCACATACACCTAAGGTGGCGGGTTCGAATCCAGCCTGGGCCCGCCAAACAACAATGA
>NW_003852456.1:3694733-3697540 GCF_000181295.1 Otolemur garnettii
TTTTCTTTTTTTACTTCTCTGCCTCCATTATCTTAATTTCATACGTACTGGGAATTTGGCCTTTCCGTCAAGAAAGAGTTCATGCAAGGAACATTAAACCATATACAATCATCACTTCACTCAAAATATGTACTACTTCCAATTCTAATGAAAACTTGGCTGGATGCAGTGGCTCACATCTGTAATCCCAGCACTCTGGGAGGCCAAGGCTATAGGATCCCTTGAGCTCAGGAATTTAAGACCAGCCTGAGCAAGAGTGAGACCCTGTCTCTACTAAAAGTAGAAAAACGAGCCAGGTGTGGTGGTGGGCACCTGTTGTCTCAGCTACTAAGGAGGCTGAGGCAGGAGGATTGCTTGAGCCTAAGAGTTTGAGGTTGCTGTGAGCTATGACACCACAGCATTCTACCTGGCGCCATGAGGCTCTGTCTAAAAAAAAAAAAAAAACAGGGAAAAAAACACAATTTTTGCCTGAAAATGCATATGATTAAAAATAAAAAAGATGGTAATCAGAGTTCACTAATTCATAGCTGGCTCCTAATTAACCAGGTGAGGGTCATCTCTACTTAAATGGACTGAGTTGGCAATGAGCTTCAACTCCAGGCAATGCTAATCAATTAGTAATGACTTCCTGGACAGGGCTATCGGGAAGGAACCTGGGGAAGCAGACAGGCATGACTGCAGGGCAGGTGAGGACTGCAGGGCACAGGGCCACCTTGGTGCCAGCCAGCCCTGACGCACTTTGGGAGCTTTTCTCTGGCAAAATGTCAGTGAGTTTGGCTTTCTCCTGACCCCAGAGTCACCTACGCCCCTATTCATAAATATTCAGAGACTGCCAAGTTAATTTTAATATCAATTCAATGAAACATAACTAAGGAGAGAATTAGCCAGCAAAATTGAGTGTCACATTATGATCCCCAAGGTAAATAAAAGCGGTCTGGGGAAACCCTTGCTGCTGTACTCCTTCTGTGTGGCAATTCTCTTCTGCTCAGTGACAAGATGCATTTCACTGCCTGCTCTTGACAGGAGATTGGGTTTTCTTATACTTCACTTTACATTTCTGGTTCTGGGAAGAAAACCGGATTTTCTTGGTTTTCATTTTATATATAATTTATGGGAGGAAGTGGAACATTTTTGTGTTTTGCCTTACAGGATACTGAACAGTTACACCACCCAGCCCACACCCTAATACCCTTGGGTGACATTAGCTGCAGCTGAACTTGAGCCAGGACACACACCACATGGCCGCCTGCCAGGCCTTCTCCTACTGGCCCAGTGAGCATGCCTTCGGGCAAGGGTATTCAAATCCACAGAGCAGGGCACAGCTCCCCCACCACCATTTAAAACATTATTTTAATATTAAACTTGGCACAAACAGATTATTTAAAAGAACATAAAATTGGCATGAATCTTTTTATAAGAGAATGAATTACAAAGAAACGCTCCCTTTATGGAAGGACCTGAAAATACACATATACACATCCCCCTTCTTGTGTTCAATCTTCATCTCATTGACAGTACTGCACTCTGGTGGAAAATTCAGAAGAGCACAACTTTACTCCGCTAGTGTGCATAAACTGAGGCCTGACTCAGAAAACTTGACAGTTATCTCGATATTAAAAGAAGAACAAGGATAGGGGCAGTGGCTCATGCCTGTAATCCCAACACTGTGGAAGGCCAAGGCAGGTGGATCCCTTAAGCTCAGGACTTCAAGACCAGCCTGAGTAAGAATGAGACCCCATCTCTCCTAAAAATTGAAAAAGTAGCAGGGCATGGTGATGGGCAACCTCTGCTTTCAGCTAGTCGGGAGGCTGAGGCAGGAGGCTGGCTTGAGCCCAGGAATCTGAGGTTGCTGTGAGCTATGACACTACAGCACTCTATGGAGGGTGACAAAGTAAAACTCTGTCTCAAATTAAAAAAAAAAAACCCACCTCGTAACATGCTAGGAACAGAGGGAACTTCCTTAACCCAATGAAGGGTGTCTACAAAAATATCTATTTCCATTGAAAGTACTCCCTGTAGGATTTAGAGCAAGACAAAGATGGTCATTATTACTCCTTCAATTCAATACTGTACTGTGAGTCCAAGCTAGCACTGCACAACAGGAAAAAGAAATAAAAGGATTAATGAAAAGCAAGGAAGAACAAAAGTGTCATTATTTGTCAATGATATCACAGTGTTCACATAAATAATCTAGGGAGATGTTTCCTCCCAAACATATAGTTATAAAGCTATTACAAGACAATGTGACATTGACAAAAGGAACCAACAGCAGCACAAGAACAGAAGCACCCAAAGATGACGTGAACAACACCTCATGCTGCTCATTGAGAGGCCGGACTGGCCAGTCCACACCATGGTGACAAGTCAGCCACACGAGGAAAAACACACAGGTCCCTTCCCATACCCAGACTCAAAACTCAAATCCTAGTGGTTTGAAGACCTGAACATAAAAGGCTTACAAAGATAACACGGTAGAATGATTTATGGCCTCAGGATGCAGGAGACAGGTTTCCTGAATAAGAAACAAAACGCTGGCAGAGCAGAGGGGCTCACGCCTGTAATCCCAGCACTCTGGGAGGCGGAGGTGGGTAGATCTCCTGAGCTCAGGAGTTGAATAGGTCTCTACTAAAAAAAAATAGAAAAAAAAACTAGCCTGGCATGGTAGTGGGTACCTATAGTCCCAGTTATTGGAAGGCTGAGGCAGGAGGATCACTTGAGCCCAGGAGTTTGAGGTCACTGTGAGCTGTGACGCCACAGCACTCGACCAGGGGTGACAAAGTGAGACTGTCTCAAAAAAATAAAAAAAA
>NW_003852456.1:3699063-3702131 GCF_000181295.1 Otolemur garnettii
AGCTATTTTTTTTTGGTTACAGCCGTCATTGTTGTTTTGGCAGGGCCAGCTGGATTCGAACCCGCCACCTTAGGTGTATGTGGCTGGCGCCTTAGCCACTTGAGCCACAGGTGCCGAGCCACCCCTTGCAGTTTTCAACAACTGAAGAACTAGAGGGAAAAGGTACCTGTAATTCCAGTACTGTGAGAAGCTGAGGGGGGTGGATTGCTTGAGCTCAGGAAATTCAAGACCAGTCTGAATGAGAGTGAGACCCTGTCTTTCTTAAAATAGAAAAACTAGCCCAGCATGGTGGCAGGCACCTGTAGTTCCAGCTACTCAAGAGGCTGAGGCAGGAGGATCACTTGAATCTAAGAGTTGGAGGTTGTTGTGAGCTAAGACGATACCATGGCACTCTACCCAGGGCAAAAGACTCTGTCTCCAGAAATAAATAATAAATAAATAAATAGCCAGGCGCAGTGTAATCCCAGCACTTGAGAGGTCGAGGCAGGCGTATTGCCTGAGCTCATAGGTTCGAGACCAGCCTGAGCCAGAGTGAGACCCCGTCTCTAAAAATAACTAGGCCCTGTGACAGGTGCCTCTAGTCCCAGCTACCCAGAAGGTTGAGGCAAGAAAACTGCTTAACCCCAAGAGTTTGAGGTTGCTGTGAGCTGTGACTCCACAGCACTCTACCAAGGGTGACATAGTGAGACTTTGTCTTGGGAGGAAAAAAAATTGCCTAAAAGGTGAATTACTCCACATTTCAGCACATGCTACATAAGAATGTTTTAGATCTTATAAGTACCTCATTCAGATATACTGTGTCTACCCTACCTCATGGGACTGTTTAAGACCTGTTATTTTGGAGGTGACATCTGGATGTTAACCTCTTAAAACAGCTACAGGACAAGGACAGACGTGCGCTCACCCACTCGATATATACAGCTTGTCACGTGTGCCAACCGCTATGCTGGTACATGGCACCAACCTGCCCAGAACTGTGGAAAACACCGGTATTAGAAAAGACCCAATGAAGAGACTGAGCAAGGAGTCAAAGATGGGGGTGGGACAGGAGAGCAGGGAGAGAGACATTTTGGAAAAGAAACGTCAGAAACACCAGTGTTTATAAAACACAGAAAGGGTGGCGGTACCTGTCCCAGATGAAAGGCAAGGAAAGAGATGCAAGCCTAGGGAGAGAAAGCTGGAGGAGGAGACGGTTTGTCTACAGGAAGCCCCAACTTGTGGATTCCTAGCGGGGGCTTGCGTTCCAAAGAGGGCAGGCATTGAAAAAACCCTTCACTCTGAGCAGAGAAGTGGCATCAAGGGTGCCTGTGGCTTGATCAAGAAGTGGACCTGTCAAGGGTCCGCTATGAGGTGAGCGTGGGAGTCACAGAACCACTGTGTCACTCAGCAAAGCACCCACTTAAACCATGAAGCTTAGCAACAGCTTGTTACACGGCGATAAACAACCAACATAAAAATATATACACAATTCAGCCCTCTACCTAATTCAAAATGCAACCAACAGACTCGGCACCTGTGGCTTAAGCAGCTAAGGCACCAGCCACATACACCTGAGCTGGTGGGTTCGAATCCAGCCCGGGCCCGCCACACAACAATGATGGCTGCAACCAAAAAATAGCTGGGCCTTACAGTGGGCGCCTATAGTCCCAGCTACTTGGGAGGTGGAGGCAGGAGAATCACTTGAGCCCAGGAGGTTGCTGTGAGCTGTGACGCCACAGCACTCTACCTAGGGCAACAGCTTGAGGTTCTGTTTCAAAAAAAGAAAATAAATAAAAATAAAAAAAGAAAATTAAAAAAAAAGGCAACCAACAGAGAACTATGGGACAGCACTCTGCTGCCTTCTCCCAACACTTTTCACATTCTAATAAAAATAAACTAGTGTGGGCGGCACCTGTGGCTCAAAGGAGTAGGGCGCCGGCCCCATATGCTGGAGGTGGTGGGTTCAAACCTAGCCCTAGCCAAAAACTGCAAAAAAATAAAAAAAATAAATAAACTAGTGCATGCCTATATGAAGCCATGGAAGACTTTGCAAATTACCATTTTTCTTCACATTCACTCAACTAGCTTCGTGGGAAAAGTGAACCTGTCCTTGGATCTGACAATCCAATTTATTAAACATAAAATAATATGCATGTTTTGGAAACTCTGTTTCTACTTCATCTACAAGAGTGTCCCTGTTTTTTCTAAGAAGCCCTTAGCTTTATTTGCTGTGACAATGATAACAGTTGAGTAGGAAGAACATCATCTATCTACCGCCCAAGCCGCATCTGGAGACAAGTAGTGGGTATCTGAGGAGTCCCATATTACCTGCTGGGCTGGGGGGCCCTGGGGAGCATTGCAACTGCAGTCTCCTCTGCCATGATAGGACCCCAGAGGACTAAACTTAAGAAGCTCCCAGGGGCAAGATCATACTTGAATGTGCAATCCTGGAAGACTGGCACTGACACCATGTCCCAGACAATCCATAACAACAACTGGTTCTCACCCAGTCCTGTCAACAGTGGACATGAGTTACTAGAATACCTGAATGAACAAGGTGGTGGTTCCTTAGTCACTCTGAAGATAAACAGGCTTGTGTCTAGGAATGGGGGATGTTACTACTGCTCCCTTCTCATCTGGAATTAGGATTCAGATTAGATGGGAACAAGAGTGAATTTTCCTAAGATAAACAAAACACCTGTAAGAATGGTGCAAACTCAGACAAGGGCTGTGCAGAGTTTTCTACGTCAACAGTACATCAGTTCCTAAAAAGGCATACTATGCTGAGTATGAAGTTTTCGACAGGCTTAATATTGAGCATAAAAAAGCTAGAGAATATCATGAAAATTTAGACCTCGTATTAGATAATCTAATGCCAAACTAAACCTCTTTTTCATTTTCCTTCACAACTGGAGACGATCACACGTGCCTTTGCCTGAGCAAAGAATCCCTCAGATTTTGCACTTTCAAACAAATTTTTAACACTTATTTTTATAAAACGATAGTAACAATTTACTTAAAACCGTATATTTACAAAAATAGTTCTTTATAGGCAATGATGGCTATAATACCAAGACAGAACAGATGCC
>NW_003852456.1:3702527-3704029 GCF_000181295.1 Otolemur garnettii
AAAAAAAAGAAAGAAAAAAGAAAAGAAAGAAAATTGACTAGTAAAAATGCCGAGGCCCCGACATCTTCACCCCCGGAAACAAGCCTTGTTTGATGTAAGCGCTTTAGGCCTCAGCCACCACCCGCAGGAGGAAGCTGGGAAGGAAGGGACGCCCCACGCACAGGAACAGCAGCCCAGGAGCTCCAGGGCACTTGGGACAATTTCTTTGGCCACATGTCCCATCAATAAAATTTAGTGTGTTCCAGTCATTTCTATGCCTTTTGTGGAGGAGCTTGGCCTACCACAGAGTCTAAGTTCTGAATAAAGAATTCAGAAGTGAAAACTGATGAGTAAGTAAAAAATAACAATGAGATCACAAGGTATCAGACGCTCTGATACAGTTACAAAGCAGTGATCAGCGATCGAGAGACACTCACAGCTCTACACTCCGGTAACCATGATGAAAATAGCTTAAGCAAATCATAAATTTCAGCATTTCAGTTGTCAAAAAATGGAAAACAAAGCAAAAGGAAGGAATAAATAAACACATAAGCAAAAAGCAGTGAATCAAAAGAACAGTAGTTAAT
Source organism: Otolemur garnettii (assembly GCF_000181295.1). Taxonomy (NCBI): domain Eukaryota; kingdom Metazoa; phylum Chordata; class Mammalia; order Primates; family Galagidae; genus Otolemur; species Otolemur garnettii. The sequence continues at coordinate 3,703,094 of NW_003852456.1, forward strand.
AGCAATAAATCCAAGAGCTGGTTACTTTAAGAAAAAATACCCAAATAACTGAGCAATTAGGTAACCTAAACTAGAAAGAGAGAGAAAAAAAGAAAAAGCACAAAAATATGAAGTAATAAATGAGACCAGGAAAACAACCACAGATACAGTAGAAAGAAACAACATTAAAGGATCATCTTGTCCAATAAATTTGAAAACACTGTTTCTTTTTCCCCCAGGAAAATAAATATAAACACCAAACTGATCCAAAAGATTTTCCCAAAGACAGGGAAGTCAGCCCTGTAGATACCAAAACAGCTACCCAAGCAGCAATCCCTCCCAGAAAAAGTACGAGATCAAACAAGCCATAAATGAGAACTCCACCAAACGGCAGGGAACTTACAATTAATTCCAACGATACTTGAACTGTTCCAGAACATGAAAAAAATGAAAGCTCCAAATTCTTTTTAGGGAGTCAGCTTAACATTGCAACCAAAATCTAATAAACAGAGCATCAAAACAAGCAGGAGGAAAAAAAGAAACTACACTGTTCTCACAAATATTAATGTAAAAATTCTAAATGAAATATTAACAAATAGAATCCAGCAATCTAACTTTTTAAATGACCAAGGGGGCTTCATACCAAAATTCAAAACTAGGAAGTCTATTAATAAAATTCATCATATTAATAACTTGTGGGGAAAAGGCCTGTGGGAAATTGAAAATGTATATTTTATATATATCAAAAAAAGCAGAGGCAAATGAATATTGATGTCTATTAACACCGAGATTTAGGAAATGATATTATGCTATTTTTACCTTCAGATTTAAAAGTATGAGAAACTGTAGATAGCTTTTAGGAACAACCCTTTTACAAGTTTCCTTCCCCAGAAACAATAACTATCCTGACCCTGGAGTAGACCACTCCTGTTTTTACATCTTGACCACACACACACA
>NW_003852456.1:3704159-3704830 GCF_000181295.1 Otolemur garnettii
CACTTAAGTAAATCATAAAATTTTACATAAGTAAATCATAAAAATTATTCAATATAATCAATCCCCTACTGACAGATTTTTGTATTGTCACCAATTTTCTGATTTTACAAAGTATGCCCAATGAACTTGCAGGTAAACACAGGATTTACAAGGAGCCTTGAGCTCATAGGGACTCAGAGTTTATAACTGGCATGCGTTGTGCCAGTGGCTCTCCTTAGTGGCACTGTCATTTCACACATCCCTGGGTGGTTGGGGCGGGAGGATCTCTTTAGTTCAGGAGTTCGAGACAGCATAAGTTAAGAGCGAGACCCTGTCTCTACTAAAAATAGAAAAATCAGCTGGGCATTGTGGCCAGTGCATGTAGTCCCAGCTACTCAGGAGGCTGAGGCAGGAGGATCAATTGAGCTCAGGAGTTTTGAGGTTGCTGTGAGCTAGGTTGAGGCTATGGCACTCTGGTCTGGAGCAAGACAGAGATTCTGTCTCAAACATACATACATACATAGAACTGCCATCCTAAAATTATAACTGTTTTTAAAGCTGGTTATCTTTACAAAACATTTAAAATCTAATTTACAATTTCAAAATTAAAAATAAGAATTTTGTCAAGCTGGCTCGGCGCCTATAGCTCAACCGGCTAAGGCGCCAGCCACGTACACCTAAGGTGGCGGGTT
>NW_003852456.1:3705063-3708351 GCF_000181295.1 Otolemur garnettii
TGTCAAGCTAACAAACACTGTTTTTAATACCCATGGACAAGTGCACAGTAACACAGAGCAGCAAAGGTGAGGAGAGGCCTGACACCCACCCAGGAAGGTGAGGAACTCAGTGGTTCTTTCCGAATCCTGGAGAAGTCACCGTTTTCTTGCCAACTGTGGTAGAGACTCAGGGCTGTTCGCAAGAGGGAGCTGGGGAAGAGGAGAGAACGCAGGGAGAGATCAAAGGGCGTCTCTGCAGTGAGTCCTGTACTCTGAGACAGAGAATTAATGGTATCACCACCCCTAATCCCTAAACCAGGCTGTTCCCAGACCCCACTGGCTTCCTAGTCCTGCTGGATTCCCGGTGCCCTCCGGGAGAGGAAATTCATAGAAACTGTCAGGCAGAGCGCGGGGCAAGGCCAGGGCAGGGCTCCTGATTACCACTCAAACCAGCCAACTGGTTTACTTTACTCCCACCACTCATTTTAGGCAAACCCTGGCAGTTTACAAAGGGTATCATCCAAAAAAATCACAAAGGAATCAAGTAAGAAGTCTAAGCAATCGGGGAGTCAGTACAAATTGGACTGGAGGCGGGTGGGAGGCCACGAAACAAAACGAAACAAATACCATCAGGACAAAAGGAGTCTTTAAGGATGAGATACAGTGTCGTGCCGTGCGGGGAGGAAGAGAGAGACCAGGCTTAAAAAAAAGTCGGGATGCTTCAGATAAATCATGGCCTTTCTATGTAAACCACCACGCACCGCTTCTTTTGGCCCACAGCAGTAAACCAGCTCAGACAAGGGGCTGACAGGACCCAGGGCTCGGCAGCCAGGCTACTCCAGCCCCCACCTCTTTCCTCATTTGAATAGTATTTTAGGAATGTTTTGTCAATGAGTCTGATGATTATTCATTTCTACTGCATTCTTCCCTTGCCAAGAAAATTAGAAAATCACGGTCATAGTAACCATTTATTTTAGAGATAGAACACACACTTGCAACACTCATGCTGACTTTTTAAATGTTAAAATACAGGTATTTGTCCATATTTCTTTAAACAAAAAACGTTAATTTTAACAAGTGTTGCTCATAGCAACACATGAACAAAAGATTTTTCCCATGCAGAATCTAGGCACTTAGTTAAAATTCACGAACTTGGATCTCAAATCAAGTCAAAAGTAGAAACGGAAGAAAAGTAGAAACCCATACCGAACTGAACACAGCACGGCCCATTCCACTGCTATGAAGACAAAAAACGGGCAAGGGCAACAGCCTGTGACCGGGGTGAAGAGTGCACACATTAAAGGTTCCTCTTAAACCACCTCTTATAAACTTCCAGGTGTGTTTCATGACATAACTAAACCAAACAAGAATACATGATGTTCCCTCTGGGTGTCTATCATTTCCTATGCACGAAGGCTCGTTGCCTCAATCTTAATCTAAGCAGTTTAAAGCAAACTATAATGTGGCAATTTACTGAAATAATTATTTTTCCTCCAAGATTTAGACTCAACTGCAAGGCTCAAAGGTGAAAAAGATTCCCAATCAAGGTGTGTAATGTACACGTTTGTGACGGTGGATCACTCATTAGGGTTTAAATCCAGGAAAAAGCACTAACACACGAACTTGGAAGAGCGGGGGCTCCACTCTGTCACTCCAGAAAGTCACTATCCTTCATCTTCCCCTCACCTGTCCTCTAAAAGGGCGGGGCCTGGAGGGCGCAGGTGGCAGTAACTGGAGGATTTGTGAGAAGTTCCACAGAAGCCTGGACAGGGAGGAGGCTGTGATATGAGGTCAAAGGGTTTTCAGAGCCAAAGAAAGCAGTGAGGGAGATTCAGAGCACATCAGAGCACCGCCCACACTGGAACAAGGCAGAAGTGACAGAACCGAACTAGGCTTCACGAATATGCACAAGACATTGCTTTTTGCATCCTGTGAGGGGCCTAAACAAATCATATCATGTATGATTTAACTAAACAGAGCCTAAAACCTAGTTTGGAAATATAAAATAGAAATTCTGAAAAAAAATAACAGTTCAATTCAAAGAGTCAAAACACAGTACACACTTAGTTTTAATACAGATGCAGCTCACACATTTGTAAGAGGCCAAGGTGGGAGGATTGCCTGAGACCAAGAGTTCAAGACCAGTCTGGACAACACAGCAAGACCCCACCTCTACAAAATGGAAAAATAAAAAATTAGCTGGGCATGGCAATATGCCCCTATAGTTCCAGCTACTCAGGAGGCTGAGGCAGGAGGATCACTGGAGCCCAGGTGTTTGGAGCTGCAGAGAGCTATGATAGTGCCAGTGCACTCCAGCCTGGGAGACAGAGCTGTCTCTTAAAAAACAGGCTTGGCACTGGTAGCTCAGTGGATACAGTGCCAACCACATACACCAAGGCTGGTGGGTTCAAGCCCAGCCTGGGCCTGCTAAATAACAACTGCAACCAAAAGATAGTTGGGCATTATAGTGACTGCCAGCTAGAGGAGGCTGAGGCAAGAGAATCACTTAAGCCCAAGAGTTTGAGGTTGCTGTGAGCTGTGACATCAAAGCACTCTACACAGGGTGACATAGTGACAACAAACAAAACAAAAAAAAGCAAAAACCAGATGCTAAAAACAAGTACCATACATAAGAACTAAAGCACTGGAGGCTCGGTGTCCGTAGCAGTGTTAAGGTGCCAGCCACATACACCTAGGGTGGTGGGTTCAAACACAGCCAGGGCCAGCTAAACAACAATGACAACTGCAACAAAAAATAGCCAGGTGCAGTGGCAGGCACCTGCAGTCCCAGCTACTTGGGAGACTGAGGCAAGAGAATCGCTGAAGCCCAAGAGTTTGAGGTTGCTGTGAGCTGTGATGCTACAGCACTCTACCAAGGGTGACATAGTGAGACTGTCTCAATAACAACAATAACAAAAGAACTAGAGCATTGGAGATGGGTGCAGTGGTTGTACCTGCCAGTGACTAGGAGGCTAAGGCAAGAGGACTACTTGAAGCCAGGAGTTCAAGACCAGCCTGGGCAACACAGTGAGACTTCATCTCTAAAAATGTTTAAAAATAAAAGAAAAAAAAGAATTAAGGTTAGGGCTCTGAAAGATTAGGTGTAACTAAATTGTTTAGGGAAGATTTGAGTGATAAAACTTCAGCTAACTCCTGAAGGGAGCTCTGACTGCCAAACCCCAGAGAGGAGGTCAAAGGCCCAAAGGAACAGTAGAGAGAGGTGGGATGTAGTGAGATGCATGGCTGTGCAGCCAGAAGGACACTACTGAGTTCTGCTGCCACTACCAAGTAACAATTTTGAACCTTAAC
>NW_003852456.1:3708529-3711746 GCF_000181295.1 Otolemur garnettii
ACTCATCATCACCGTCTTCTTGTCACCATCTTTAACAAATAAATCATCTTTGCTGGAAGATTTCAGAAAAAATGTAGGCATACCTTGAAGCTCAGTCCTGGGATCTTGGGCCATTTCCTTTCTAGAAATCTCATCCCATTCCAACACCTCTAAATACCATCCATGTACAGCCAAATTATCTCTAGCTCTGAGCTATCTCCTAAACTCCAGACCCTAAATCAGCTCTCTACTAGATACCTCCATTTGTATGTCTTAGTAGACCTGTCACACCTATAAATCTGAAATAGAACTCTGATTAACAATCCAGATAGGTGGCTCGGCGCCTGTGGCTCAAGTGGCTGAGGCGCTAGCCCATACACCTAAGATGGCAGGTTTGAATCCAGCCTGGGCCCACCAAGCAACAATGATGGCTGCAACCAAAAAATAGCCAGGCATTGTGGCAGGTGCCTGTGGTCCCAGCTACTTGGGAGGCTGAGGCAGGAGACTCTCTTGAGCCCAGGAGTTGGAGGTTGCTGTGAGCTGTGATGCCACAGCACTCTACCCAGGGAGACATCTTGAGTCTCTGTCTCAAAAAAAACCAATCCAGATAGGTGCCAACCAACCACACTCCTCCCTCGGTCTTACCCCATCAGTTGGTAAATCAGCAAATCCTTGATTCTTTCTCGTTTTCATGTCTCACGTATCCAAATCAAGAGGAGGTTCTTTTCGTTTTTATCTAAAAATCATACGCCAAATCCATTTTCTGCTCCCCACTGCCAAAGCCATCATTCTAGACCCATCTCTGATTATTTCCCACCTAGACCATCTCACTGCAAAAGCATCTACAATTCCTTCTCCATGAAGCAATGATCGCTTATAAAACTGAATTATGGGCTCGGTGCCCATAGCACAGTGGTTACAGCTCCAGCCACATACACTGAGGAAGGCAGATTCGAACCCGGCCAAAGCCCGCTAAACAACGACAACTGCAACAAAAAATAGCCAGGCGTTGTGGTGGGCGCCTGTAGAGGCTGAGGCAAGTGAATCGCTTAAGGGACTTTACCTCACAAATTTAAAGAGTGTAATCTAATTCTTTGCACCCTCAATGAACCTGAAACAAAAAAAAATTACGAGCATACACATACACACTGTTATCTAAATTCAACTTAAATCTCTCCAATAGCTCCCAAACACCATTACAATTTTGACTGTCTCCAAAGCCGGCATGATTGAACCCCCTCCTACCTCTCTGCTCATCTCATGAGGCCTCCTCTCTGTCTCTCTGTCTCAATCACATCAGCCACCTTACAGCTCCTTGAACCAAACATAACTTTCTGTTTGAACTTTGCTGTGGAAGTGAGAACAAGGTAACCTAAAAATGTGTACCCTCATATTACGTTTAAATAAATAAATAAATGTTTTTGGAAGAAAAAAACAAAAAGAACTTTCTGTACTGATGGAAATGTTCCGAATCTGCACATGTGGCTGCTAAGAAGCTAGGGAGCCTGAGGAACTAAATTTTCAACTCCATTGAACTTTGATTTTCCCTTTAAGCAGCCACACACTCCCAGAGGATACCACTACCGGCAGGCACAGGAGTAGGGCTTCTGCCTTGTCTTCTACAGGGACTGTTCTCTGCAGGGCTTCACATGGGTGGCTCCTGTCCTGTGTCATCTCCTCAGAAGGCCTTTCCCGACCACCCGACCCAACGCAGTTCCTACAGTTCCAATATCACATCACTTTATTTATTTCATACAGCATATGCATTACTGCCTTTATAATCCACTGGCCTTCCACAAACTAGAACAGAAAAGACACGAAGGAGAGACCTCATGCACACATATTTCATTTGATGCTGCGTCGAATGAAATATGAGGACAATTAATGCTCCCAATAAATGTTTGATCAGCAATTAACTCAGTGATTTTCAACTGGGGTGCCAAGGCAACGAGTGTTCCCTGAGAGGACCTTAGGTGTGCCGTGAAAATTTTTGAAGATCATTCATTCAATTATTTGCCAAAGAAGTTCAAAGCACAGTAAGTATATTCTTTTTTTTTTTTTTATACATTTTTTGGGGATGAACATAATTTAAGTGTGGCGAGGAAGTTTAAGGTCAAGTATGCTTTGAGATCAAAGAGGTTCAAAAAGACAATTAATTGAACAGAATAAGTGAGTGAGTGAATGTCCAGGTGGCCACATCGGTGAAAGCAAAAAGCAAGCCAGCAACAAATCATAAAGGTCTTTGAAATGCTGACATTTCATTTCTAGGGTACAGGCCTGTGTGGTGTTGCTACGTGTCCCCGCAGGCACAGGCAATATATCTGCACATGTGGCTACTAAGCAGAAGCACAAAGGAACAAACATACACCAGGCAGGCCACTGTCCTCAAAAGTCGCAGAATCAACTTCAGGACACACAGAAGTTCCTCACATTTGAGATGAGAGCTCCAGAGAGCTCCAAGAGCGCCCAAGAATGTTACCTGCAAGTATTCTACAGGCTGAAAGGACAGGCAGACAACTAAGTCTGTTTTTTTATTTTTTATTTTTTTGAGACAGAGTCTCACTCTGTCACCCTGGGTAGAATGTTGTGGTATCATAGCTCACAACAACCTCACTTGGGCTCAAGTGATCCTCCCGCCTCAGCCTCTGGAGTAGCTGGGACTGACTATAGGCTCTCGCCACAATGCCCAGCTCTTTTTTTTTAGAGATGGGGTCTCACTCTGGTACAGGCTTACCATGAACTTCTGAGCTCAAGCAATCCACCCACCTTGGCTCCCAGAATGCTAGGGTTCCAGGTGTGAGCCATTGGCACAGTACTAGGTCAGTTTTGCTGCCTGTGGATTTATCATAGCAAACAAGGGCATTAATGCCGTGTTAAACATTCTGCAAAGCTAAATACCGCTTTATAGTCACACTGTCCGACTTTGTCATTAGCTGTGTCATCTAGCAGAAAAGGGGGAAAGGAGGGAGGCAAAGAGGAAAGAAAGTAAATGGTCTGTTTCTACCAAATCCAAATATTCTGGTAATCAGCAGACAGGGAAAGAACAGGCAGTGTGGACGGAATGACTGACCAGTCAAAACTACACCTAGACCAGCAAGAGCACAAACATGACAGCCTGGTGATGCTGTCCATGTACAAAGTGGATTCTATACACTGGTTTGCTGTCAGTTTCAAAGAAAAAAATTGAAATTTATCTCCATTAAAAATCATAATACTAAATCGAGCATGGTGGGTCATG